>NC_091365.1:10506140-10588640 GCF_038502225.1 Cherax quadricarinatus | reverse complement strand
GAGCTCTTTCCTAGAACGTGAGCTCTTTCCTAGGACGTGAGCTCTTTCCTAGGACGTGAGCTCTTTCCTAGGACGTGAGCTCTTTCCTAGGACGTGAACTCTTTCCTAGGACGTGAGGTCTTTCCTAGGACGTGAGCTCTTTCCTAGGACGTGAGCTCTTTCCTAGAACGTGAGCTCTTTCCTAGGACGTGAGCTCTTTCCTAGAACGTGAGCTCTTTCCTAGGATGTGAGCTCTTTCCTAGAACGTGAGCTCTTTCCTAGGACGTGAGCTCTTTCCTAGGACGTGAGCTCTTTCCTAGAACGTGAGCTCTTTCTTAGGACGTGAGCTCTTTCCTAGGACGTGAGCTCTTTCCTAGAACGTGAGCTCTTTCCTAGGACGTGAGCTCTTTCCTAGGACGTGAGCTCTTTCCTAGGACGTGAGCTCTTTCCTAGGACGTGAGCTCTTTCCTAGGACGTGAGCTCTTTCCTAGGACGTGAGCTCTTTCCTAGAACGTGAGCTCTTCCCTAGGACGTGAGCTCTTTCCTAGGACGTGAGCTCTTTCCTAGGACGTGAGCTCTTTCCTAGGACGTGAGCTCTTTCCTAGGACGTGAACTCTTTCCTAGGACGTGAGCTCTTTCCTAGGACGTGAACTCTTTCCCAGGACGTGAACTCTTTCCCAGGACGTGAGCTCTTTCCTAGGACGTGAGCTCTTTCCTAGGACGTGAGCTCTTTCCTAGGACGTGAGCTCTTTCCTAGGACGTGAGCTCTTTCCTAGGACGTGAACTCTTTCCTAGGACGTGAGCTCTTTCCTAGGACGTGAACTCTTTCCCAGGACGTGAGCTCTTTCCCAGGACGTGAACTCTTTCCCAGGACGTGAACTCTTTCCTAGGACGTGAACTCTTTCCTAGGACGTGAACTCTTTCCTAGGACGTGAGCTCTTTCCCAGGACGTGAACTCTTTCCCAGGACGTGAGCTCTTTCCCAGGACGTGAACTCTTTCCTAGGACGTGAACTCTTTCCTAGGACGTGAGCTCTTTCCTAGGACGTGAGCTCTTCCCTAGGACGTGAACTCTTTCCTAGGACGTGAGCTCTTTCCTAGGACGTGAGCTCTTTCCTAGGACGTGAGCTCTTTCCTAGGACGTGAGCTCTTTCCTAGGACGTGAGCTCTTTCCTAGGACGTGAGCTCTTTCCTAGGACGTGAGCTCTTTCCTAGGACGTGAACTCTTTCCTAGGACGTGAGCTCTTTCCTAGGACGTGAACTCTTTCCCAGGACGTGAGCTCTTTCCCAGGACGTGAACTCTTTCCCAGGACGTGAACTCTTTCCTAGGACGTGAACTCTTTCCTAGGACGTGAACTCTTTCCTAGGACGTGAGCTCTTTCCCAGGACGTGAACTCTTTCCCAGGACGTGAGCTCTTTCCCAGGACATGAACTCTTTCCTAGGACGTGAACTCTTTCCTAGGACGTGAGCTCTTTCCTAGGACGTGAACTCTTTCCCAGGACGTGAGCTCTTTCCCAGGACGTGAACTCTTTCCCAGGACGTGAACTCTTTCCTAGGACGTGAACTCTTTCCTAGGACGTGAACTCTTTCCTAGGACGTGAGCTCTTTCCCAGGACGTGAACTCTTTCCCAGGACGTGAGCTCTTTCCCAGGACATGAACTCTTTCCTAGGACGTGAACTCTTTCCTAGGACGTGAGCTCTTTCCTAGGACGTGAACTCTTTCCCAGGACGTGAACTCTTTCCCAGGACGTGAACTCTTTCCTAGGACGTGAACTCTTTCCTAGGACGTGAGCTCTTTCCCAGGACGTGAGTTTTCCTCGTAACACTGACTTTTTTTTCCAGCACACGACTTTCTGTCCAACACACGAGTTAAAAGTGTCTGGATGGTTGTTACCTTCAAAGGCTATTGACTCCAGAAGGGTCATTAAGGCTTCATGTCTCCTGCACACCACCAGTCTAGAATACCTTTCTGCCTAACACAAACACTTATACATACATATATATATATATATATATATATATATATATATATATATATATATATATATATATATATATATATATATATAATATACATATATATACATCTCGCTACGTATATGATCTAATGATCTTGAATAAGAGTAAATATATCTTATTTTAACCTCCCTAGATCCTTCATTCCCTCCCTCCCTCTCTCCTTCCCTCCATCCATCTCTAATTCACTTCCCCCTTCCTCCATCGTAGCGTCCAGGAGAGCCTTTTGACGACCATCTGCATGACAATGGTAGTGGTCGTGGTTAGTGGGCTGCCATGATGGATGACAGGGTAAGTAAGGGCTTCTTGGCGCCAGAGGTAGGAACTGTGTAAAAGAAGTAAGAAAGGAAAAGAGAGAGGAAAAATAGGGAAGTAGAGTATGTAAGGACCTGGGACGTTAAGGTGTCCTAATAGTAGTTCACTATTATTATTATTATTATTATTATTATTATTATTATTATTATTAACAGATGTCAACACTTAACACTACCATCAACACTGTTTATTCTTAATACAACATATATGTATTTTCTATATAAACACACACACAAACACATATATATTGTAGGTAGTAGGTTGGTAGACAGCAACCACCCAGGGAGGTACTACCGTCCTGCCAAGTGAGTGTAAAACGAGAGTCTGTAATTGTTTTACATGATGGTAGGATTGCTGGTGTCTTTTGTCTCATAAACATGCAAGATATCAGGTACGTCTTGCTACTTCTACTGACACTTAGGTCACACTACACATACATGTACAAGCATATATATATAGATGAATGGTTCAAAGAACCGACACGTTGATAAATTAGACACTGTGTGACCAAACCTTTCCTCAATAAAGATACCCAAGAGTTGCACATGTGTCTAATTTATCAAGCACATATATACACACCCCTCTGGGATTTCTTCTACTTTCTTATTAGTTCTTGTTCTTGTCTATTTCCTCTTATCTCCATGGGGAAGTGGAACAGAATTCTTTCTCCGTAAGCCATGCGTATTGTAAGAGGCGACTAAAATGCCAGGAGCAAGGAGCTAGTAACCCCTTCTCCTGTATACATTACTAAAATAAAAAAAAATATGAAACTTATGTTTTCGTTTTTTTGACCACTCTGCTTCGGTGGGATACGGCCATTTTGTCAGTAGTGTTATTGAATTCCTATGTAATATACTTGTGTAGTATATCGTAAGTTGTATCACCCATATTATATATGTAGGATCCCTTCAGCTAGGCTCAGTGACTAGCTTGCGACGTCACGCAGCCGCACATGTGAGCACTTGCCCGCAGGTCTCCTGCTCAGTTCCAGTATAGGCATAAGGCGAGACAGGTAGGCTGGGCTTTCCCTCACGACTCTGCCAATATAGTGTTACAGTCATATCTCCAAGGAATCCCACGCAACAGTTTTGTTGAAATTAAATATATATATATATATATATATATATATATATATATATATATATATGGGAGTTGTCACAGCTGCTCTTTGCTGATGACACTGTGCTCTTGGGAGATTCTGAAGAGAAGTTGCAGAGATTGGTGGATGAATTTGGTAGGGTGTGCAAAAGAAGAAAATTAAAGGTGAATACAGGAAAGAGTAAGGTTATGAGGATAACAAAAAGATTAGGTGATGAAAGATTGAATATCAGATTGGAGGGAGAGAGTATGGAGGAGGTGAACGTATTCAGATATTTGGGAGTGGACGTGTCAGCGGATGGGTCTATGAAAGATGAGGTGAATCATAGAATTGATGAGGGAAAAAGAGTGAGTGGTGCACTTAGGAGTCTGTGGAGACAAAGAACTTTGTCCTTGGAGGCAAAGAGGGGAATGTATGAGAGTATAGTTTTACCAACGCTCTTATATGGGTGTGAAGCGTGGGTGATGAATGTTGCAGCGAGGAGAAGGCTGGAGGCAGTGGAGATGTCATGTCTGAGGGCAATGTGTGGTGTGAATATAATGCAGAGAATTCGTAGTTTGGAAGTTAGGAGGAGGTGCGGGATTACCAAAACTGTTGTCCAGAGGGCTGAGGAAGGGTTGTTGAGGTGGTTCGGACATGTAGAGAGAATGGAGCGAAACAGAATGACTTCAAGAGTGTATCAGTCTGTAGTGGAAGGAAGGCGGGGTAGGGGTCGGCCTAGGAAGGGTTGGAGGGAGGGGGTAAAGGAGGTTTTGTGTGCGAGGGGCTTGGACTTCCAGCAGGCATGCGTGAGCGTGTTTGATAGGAGTGAATGGAGACAAATGGTTTTTAATACTTGACGTGCTGTTGGAGTGTGAGCAAAGTAACATTTATGAAGGGATTCAGGGAAACCGGCAGGCCGGACTTGAGTCCTGGAGATGGGAAGTACAGTGCCTGCACTCTGAAGGAGGGGTGTTAATGTTGCAGTTTAAAAACTGTAGTGTAAAGCACCCTTCTGGCAAGACAGTGATGGAGTGAATGATGGTGAAAGTTTTTCTTTTTCGGGCCACCCTGCCTTGGTGGGAATCGGCCAGTGTGATAATAAAAAAAAATATATATATATATATAGTTTCAATTTACTGAGAGAGAGAGAGAGAGAGAGACAGACAGACAGAGGCAGGTTTCCAACAAGCTGTCTGCCAATATGAGATGTTTCCAACAGGCTGTCTGCCAGACAACAGTATCGAGGGCGAGAGATTTCCCGTCACCAACATATCCCGCTGTTGTTACACGTTTTTCATCACGATTGGAGATATGTTCTTAGCAGAAACTTGCCACACATAATGGAGGAAACGTTCGTAGTAGACCCTTGTCACATATTGTGAGAGAAATGTTCTTGGTAGACTCTTGCCAAACACTTAGTGACACGAGTAACCAGCCTACCAGCCTCACAGCTCCACTATCCTCACTCTTACACTGTTGTTAGAATTTAAATAAATTCACTTTACAAGCATCTCGCCCACTTCTATCTCTCCTCCCAGGTGTGTGTGTGTGTGTGTGTGTGTGTGTGTGTGTGTGTGTGTGTGTACTCACCTACTCACAGGGGTCGAATCACAGTTCCTTGCCCCGCCTCTTCGTTAGTTGCTACTAGGTCTACTCTCATGCTCCAAGAGTCTTATTATGTACCTCTTCTTAAAGCTATGTATGGATCCCGCCTCTACTACTTCACTTTCCAGTCTGTTAAGCTTCCTGACAACTCTAAGGCTGAAGAAATACTTCCTAACATCCCTATGATTCATCTGATTTTTCAACTTACAGCTGTGCCCTCGTATTCCTGTTTTCCATCTCTGAAACATTTTGTCCCTGTTCATCTTAACTCCTCTCAGTATTTTGTACGCCGTTAACATATCACTACTGTATTTCACTGTCAACAGGTTGCGTTCTTCTAACCTTTCCTTACAGGACAGGACATACCTCTTTACTCCTCGACAAGTCTTATTGCAAACCTTCGCACTTTCTCCAATTTCTTGATATGCTTGACCAGGTGTGGGTTCCATCCTGGTGTTGCATACTCCAATATGGGCCTGACGTGCACGGTGCAGAGTTGTGAATGACTCCTTATTTAGATGTCAAAAAGTTGTTCTTAGATTTGCCAGACGTGCATCTGTTGCAGCAGTTATTTCACTGATGTGCGCCTCCAGGGATATGCTCGGCTTGATACCCCAAAGTCTTTATCCTTGAGTGAGGTTTGCAGCCTTTGCCCCGGAGACTAAACTCCGTCTGCGGTCTTGTCCTTCCCCAAGCTTCATAATTTCGCACTTGGTTGGGTTAAACTCGAGAAGCCATTTGTCAGACCAGGCTTGCAACCTGTCCAGATCCATTTGTAGTCTTTCCTGGTCCTTGTCCGCTTGTATTCTCCTCATTAGTGTCATGTCGTCTGACTTTTCCTTCTGTCATATCATGCCAGTCCTGGAGGTGGGAAGTACGATGCCTGCACTCTGAAGGAGGAGTGTGGATGTTACAGTCCTGGAGGTAGGAAGTACAATGCCTGCACTCTGAAAGAGTGGTGGCTATGCTGTGCACTCATTTGTATACTCATTATAGTCTGGCTCATTTGCTCACTCATTATACAAGTGTTTCTCATTTGCAGACTTACCTTCCATCGCTTTTTTTCCTCTCCTGCTGTTTACTTCAATTAGCCATCCTTCATTTGCTCTTTTTTTAACTGGACTCTCCCGTAGTTGCTGCAACAATTCACAATATTTTAGCTGCAACAAATCACAAAACCGCTGCTGCAACAAGTCACAAAACCGCTGCTGCAACAAGTCACAAAACCGCTACTGCAACAATTCACAAGTCACAATGCCGCTGCTGCAACAATTCACAAGTCACAATACCGCTGCTGCAACAATTCACAAGTCACAGTGCCGCTGCTGCAACAATTCACAAGTCACAATACCGCTGCTGCAACAATTCACAAGTCACAGTGCCGCTGCTGCAACAATTCACAAGTCACAATGCCGCTGCTGCAACAATTCACAAGTCACAATACCGCTGCTGCAACAATTCACAAGTCACAGTGCCGCTGCTGCAACAATTCACAAGTCACAGTGCCGCTGCTGCAACAATTCACAAGTCACAATGCCGCTGCTGCAACAATTCACAAGTCACAATACCGCTGCTGCAACAATTCACAAGTCACAATGCCGCTGCTGCAACAATTCACAAGAAAGGACACACTATGTTCTACCCATCCAGTTGTCCAGGCTTTGTATAACCCGTAAGGTTTTAGTGTTATAACCACGAATATCATAATACCTGCGATGCATTGTTTTTACCTGCTTCGATGTTTCGCCCCTTCACCGTATGTATTTATTTCTTGGTCTCCTCGTATTTCTCTACAGTTGACTAAACTGAGCACAAAATAAGATGGCAGGAAATACAGGGAAGTGACTCTCTTATGGCTATCAGTTAAAAAACTGCATAAGAATAGTCAATGACAGTATAAAAAATACACTGGAGAACAGAATTTATTTTGGACAGGGAAGGAAGCTGTAGCATTTATGGGTTTGGCAATAGCACTTAAATTTAATGGAGTTTAAAACCTATCGACTATACGAGGGTCCACACGTAACCTTTACACCCTACAATTGGGATTAAAGTAAATTCTCAGTATATACACGAGAGAAATACACCTCTCGGTGTATATATATCCGGTGGATATAGCACATGACATGGTAGATTAAAGTGTACAGTGTTTCTCTGTGGAATAGTTGGTGAGATACTGACAATGGTCAGAAGAGATTTTACGAGGAGATTGAGGCCCAGGAAAGAGAAGGGTGTCAGATTATTCATGATATAATGACAAGGACTGAGGGACTGACCACTTTCTGATAACGTCAAGATGAAGACGACTACTACTACTAGTATACTACTTCTGCTGCTGTTACTACTACTATTAGTCTCCAGTGTTATATTCGCCTATATTTCAGTGAAGAAGCTGTGTGGGCGAAACGTCTCAGCTGACAAGATCCCCAAATGTTTCACACGTATCTTACTCACTAGAAGAGAAGGGTCTTAGAAAAGAGTAGGTGTTATCTCTGTAACTTATTAATGTGTTACTAGATAGGGTTGTAATGTGTTAGAAAAGCGTCGTTGTAAAAATTAATAATCCAGCTGAAAAATTGTAGTTGTGTAGTCTTCGAAATATTTTTTTTTAATTTAAAAGCCCCTAGAACCTTTGACTTACACGCTCCTAGAACCTTTGACTTGCACGCCACTAGAACCTTTGACTTGCAGGCTCCTAGAACCTTGTATCAGCTGATGAGATCCTCAGTTGAAAGTCGAAAAACACATCTTCCGTCAATATATATATATATATATATATATATATATATATATATATATATATATATATATATATATATATATCCAAGCTTTCCTAGTAAATATTCTGAGAGCAATTCTGCGCCCCAGTGAAAGTTTTGTGTGGGAATGTGTGACGGCAGGTTCACAGTGGTTCACTGGCCATCTCTCTCTCACACACACACACACACACACACACACACACACACACAGAAAAAGAACCTAAGACAGATAATAGAGAGATGCTAAGCCAAGAAACAAATATAACCTGGGAAACCATGTCATCCAGAAATTAATAATTTTCACTTTTGGCCACCGAATTGACAAGTTTATTGTGCAACTCTGATTCATCCTAAGAGCAGCAGATTGGGGAACGGAATGTCTGTCTTATTTTCATTAATAAAATACCTAGACATATCACATACGCTCTAATTATACTATCTCTATATTCCTCAATATACCTTTGATAAGTTTCGAGAGTCTCACTACTCTCCGAGCCCGGCCATGGGCCAGGCTCGTGTGGACACTAAAGCACATTGCTCAAAAACGGTGACCATAAGGCTAACCACATAATTTGCATTTAGTTTGACCATCTGTATGTCTGCCAAACTGCCAGAAGTACTTGTAACCAAGCCTGAGTCTGGCTACTACAACATCAGTCTGTTTACACTGCAAGTTGCTTCGTAAACATGATTAACTACGTTAATGTTAAAATAGTGAGTGAGAGATTTAATCAAGCTTCTAACTGTATTACCATGACAATCAGATTCATTATTTCTTTCCTAACATTACCACAACTGGGCGCAAATATATAAAAGTCATATGATTTAAAGCTGAAATACCCAGCCCGTCTTCAAGTTCACAGGTTAATTGTTTTATTAATCATAAACAACAATTCCAACACATATAACACGATTTGATAATTAAAAAGCAGAAGTAGAGCATCAAAAGTGCGAATTTTAACGAATTATCAACTGTTACAAGAACAAGTTAAGGGGCATTTATTACTGCTACGTTTCGCTCTCCAGTAACCTCAAGTTCCTGAAGGTGATGGGGACAAGGGACAAAGACGGGACCAATTGAGGAAGAAAAAGTAGTGGTAGTGGTAAGGCGGACAGTGGAAGTAGTAGTGATAGTAGTAGAAAGTAGGGAGAGTAGTTTCAGTGGCACAAGAGATAGGAAGGGGAATGAAGTGAGGCAAAAGTAACAGTAGTAATAGTAGTAGAAATGGAGTGATAACGCAAGTGGGGTCAGTCTAAGAACAAGAAAAAGGAGCACTGCAGGAGAACTAAAGTCCCACAAGAACCCTTAGAAAAAAACACACAGAGAGAGTTGAATGACAGCTGTGGTTGTTTTGCATTCTGTATCGCCTGTTCGCAATTTTTGCTATGAAATGTTGCAAAACTTGCAACAGATAGAGGAGAAAATTCTCTTGGAGGTAAAGTAGCGTGTGTTGGGGCTGGTCCATCCTCACACTCTTGTGGTTGTGGGGGTCGAGTGTCAGCTCGTGGTCTTGCCTACTGACTAATAACAAATGGTCTAAATATTGCTGGCTTCATTTGCACTTGCAGCCAAGGGAATGATAGTAACAATGATTATAATGGGGGGAAATATGGATGAGGAGAGAGCACTAGGTGTGTCGGGGTTATAGGAGCCAAGACATGGAGTGTAATGGGAAGAGAGGCGTTAGTAGTGGTGGTGGTGCTAGTAGTGGTGGTGAAATACCATACAGGTGAGTGAACCTGTGCTGACATCATCACTCGCGTCACCAGCTGTTCAACTTGTCAGCCAAAAATAATCCGAGGCTTCACTACCATCTTCTCTCCTCCTCCTTTCCCCTCTTCCTTCTCCGTGATGCCTTAACCTTGACCAATAACACACACACACAATAAATAAATATATATACATATATATACATATACATATATATACATATATATATACATATATAGACATATATATATACAATATATATATATATATATATATATATATATATATATATATATATATATATATATATATATAGTGTGTGTGTGTGTGTGTGTGTGTGTGTGTGTGTGTGTGTGTGTGTGAGAGAGACAGGCCAAGTGTCTATCGACAAGCGCCCTTAACAACCGGTAATTAACACCGACATCCTTCACAACTTATATAAAAAAAAGTCTAATTTATTATCCGCGTCCTCATGTTTTCACTTCACTTTGTTTTCACTCGTCACTTCATACTTTCGTTCATGGTACGAAAGTTTTCGCAATAATTTTTGAGAACTATGAAAAGTTGTGAAAATTTATTAAGTGCGCTTGAAATATGAAAAAAAAATTACTTGAAAAATTCAGTACAAAATAAATGATTAATATTCAGTGTGTGTTGAGGGTAAACTATTATATTTAATATTCAGTGTGTTGAGGGTAAACTATTATATTTAATATTCAGTGTGTTGAGGGTAAACTATTATATTTAATATTCAGTGTGTTGAGGGTAAACTATTATATTTAATATTCAGTGTGTTGAGGGTAAACTATTATATTTAATATTCAGTGTGTTGAGGGTAAACTATTATATATAATTTTCAGTGTGTTGAGGGTAAACCATTATATTTAATATTCAATGTATTCGCTTAGTGTTTGCAAGGTGCCGATTCATAGCTCCTGGCCCCGCCTCTTTGCTGGTCGCTACTAGGTCTACTCTCTCCCTGCTCCGAGAACTTTATCGTACCTCTTCTTAAAGCTATGTATGGTACCTGCCTTCTCTACATCACTCACCAGACTGTTCCACTTCCTGACAACTCTATGGCTGAAGAAATAATTCCTAACATCCCTGCGACTCATCTGAGTTTTCAACTTCCAGTTGCGACCCCTTGTTACAGTGTCCCATATCTGAAACATTCTGTCCCTTTCCACCTTGTCAGTTCCTCTCAGTATTTGAAATATCATTATCATGTCCCCACCCAATCCCTCCAGTCCTCTAGTGTCGCTAGGTTGATTTCCTTTAACCTCTCCTCATAAGGCCACTCTTAACCTCTCTGGGACTAGTCTTTTTGAAATCCTTTACACTTTCTCTAATTTCTTGACGTATTTGATCAAGTTTGGGTTCCATACTGGTGCTGCATACTCCAATATGAGCCTAACGTACACAGTGTACAGTGTCTTGAATGACTCCTTTCTTAGATGTCGAAGTGCTCTTCTTAGGTTTGCCAGGCGCCCACATGCTGCAGCAGTTATTTGGTTGATGTGCGTCGCAGGAGCTGTGCTCGGTATGAAGCTCACCCCAAGTTCCTTCTCCTTGACTGAGTTCTGCAGCCTTTGACGTCCTAGGCTGTCCGTCTGCGGTCATCTTTGTCCTTCCCAAACTTCATGCCGTTGCACTTGGTGGGGTTAAGATTCAGGAGCCATGTGACGGACCAGGCTTGCCTGTCCAGATCTACTTGCAGGCTTACCCGATCCTCGTCCACTTGTATTCTTCTCATTAGCTTTATATCGTCTGTAAATAGATACACCTCTGACTGACCCTTGTGGAATCCCACCCGACACATGCACCCACTCTGAAACATCGTTACGTACCAAACACGTTGTCTCCATCCTGTCAGGACTACGTTTGTTGTCTTCCACACCTCAGGCAGTTGCCGTTTCAATAGATTTACTGAAGATTATTGTAAGTGACACATAGTGCATCTGCTCCCTCTCCCAGGACCCACGGAGAGATGTTATCTGGGCCCAGCGCTTTCGAGGTATCTAGTTCACCTAGCAGTTTCTTCACTTCCTCGGATGTGTGCAGTGTTCAACACTTTTTGGTGCACCGTACTCCCTCGATTTGTTGGAAGCCTCTCTGTCCCCACTGCGAATACCCCCCTGAATCTTGAATCGAGTTCCTCACATACTTCCCTGTGAGCTCCTCTCCTTTCTTCCTCAGTCTGATTACCTGGTCCTTGACTGTTGTTGTCCTACTGCTGTGTCTGTACAACAACTTTGGGTCAGATTTGCCTCTTAATGCTTAGATTCTCGTGTTGCCTCTGGGCCTCTCTCCTTATCCATGCATATATTATATTTCATATTCAGTGTGTGTGTGTGTGTGTGTGTGTGTGTGTGTGTGTGTGTGTGTGTGTGTGTGTGTGTGTGTGTGTGTGTGTGTGTGTGTGTGTTGAGGGTTTGTACGGGTTAACTGATATTTTTCAATATTTGGAGTGTGCCGAAGGTTAACTATCATTTTTTACATTTGGAGTGTGTGTCGAGGGATAACTATTACATTTAATGTCTGCAGTGTTAGTCTTGCTGCCCTGAAGCGCCAACCATTAAGTCCATTATTATAAACACACACCAGTTATCCCGTCAGTTCATCCAATGTGCTTTACCATTTCAGCTTTAAATTATTTACATAAAAGCATGCATTATACCTAATTCCATTAATATCTTGTGATGATAACATTAGTCACATCTCAAAAAAAAACAGTTAAACAAAAAGATAAAAAAAAAATTTACATTGTTTCTCTCTAATTTTGGATAATAAATTATTTAAAAAACAGGATAATAAATTATTTAAATTTTCATTTTTTTCACATTCAAGAAATTCCGACAATGTTTTTGTTCGTAATTCATCAACCAGGGACAAGGGGTGAGGTAGATTTTTTAAAATTTCTTGAAGTAAAAATATTTTAACTTTAATAATTTTTCTAACGAGGTGAAACTTACCAAGATTTATTACAGAAGAGCGTTATTCTCTAGTAAACAACAAGTGAAGGTAAATGATGACATTCACTACGCTGTAACTTGTTGCTTCACTCACTCTCTCATATATATATATATAATATATATATATATATATATATATATATATATATATATATATATATATATATATATATATATATACACACGCATTTGGAAAAGCGATCAAAAATACACACCTAAAATACTTTTCATTTTTTTGTACTTTTTCAATTGCATTTGTAAATAAATCACATTGTGTACGACAGCTTTATATATATATATATACCTGTAATTATATGCCCACGTACAGCGTGCTAAATGTTCATGTTCTTGGCTACTAACATCTGGTTGTTCTTTAGTATAAGTGAAAGTGTGAACGACACACTATGAAAAGTTATTACTAAGAAAAAGACACATTCGACGCCTCAAAATCTCTATGACGGTCCTGCTAGTTGGCAGTAACTAGCAAATTTTACATATAAAACATTTAATTACTATGTAAATTCTTAAAATTTCGTGGAGTGACGGTTATGTGTTGAGGGCGTTAACACGAGGCTTTGGTTTTACCTGCATCAGACTGAGGATGTGAAGCTAGCAGAGCTCTCGTGCCTGCTGTGTGTGAAGCTAGCAGAGCTCTCGTGCCTGCTGTGTGTGAAGCTAGCAGAGCTCTCGTGCCTGCTGTGTGAAGCTAGCAGAGCTCTCGTGCCTGCTGTGTGTGAAGCTAGCAGAGCTCTCGTGCCTGCTGTGTGTGAAGCTAGCAGAGCTCTCGTGCCTGCTGTGTGTGAAGCTAGCAGAGCTCTCGTGCCTGCTGTGTGTGTTTAGCAGAGCTCTCGTGCCTGCTGTGTGTGAAGCTAGCAGAGCTCTCGTGTCTGCTGTGTGTGTCTAGCAGAGCTCTCGTGCATGCTGTGTGTGAAGCTAGCAGAGCTCTCGTGTCTGCTGTGTGTGAAGCTAGCAGAGCTCTCGTGTCTGCTGTGTGTGAAGCTAGCAGAGCTCTCGTGCCTGCTGTGTGTGTCTAGCAGAGCTCTCGTGCCTGCTGTGTGTGTCTAGCAGAGCTCTCGTGCCTGATGTGTGTGTCTAGCAGAGCTCTCGTGCCTGTTGTGTGTGTCTAGCAGAGCTCTCGTGCCTGCTGTGTGTGTCTAGCAGAGCTCTCGTGCCTGCTGCGTGTGTCTAGCAGAGCTCTCGTGCCTGCTGTGTGTGTCTAGCAGAGCTCTCGTGCCTGCTGTGTGTGTCTAGCAGAGCTCTCGTGCCTGCTGTGTGTGTCTAGCAGAGCTCTCGTGCCTGCTGTGTGTGTCTAGCAGAGCTCTCGTGCCTGCTGTGTGTGTCTAGCAGAGCTCTCGTGCCTGCTGTGTGTGTCTAGCAGAGCTCTCGTGCCTGTTGTGTGTGTCTAGCAGAGCTCTCGTGCCTGTGTGTGTGTAGCAGAGCTCTCGTGCCTGCTGTGTGTGTCTAGCAGAGCTCTCGTGCCTGCTGTGTGTGTCTAGCAGAGCTCTCGTACCTGCTGTGTGTATCTAGCAAAGCTCTCGTGCCTGCTGTTTGTGTCTAGCAGAGCTCTCGTGCCTGCTGTGTGTGTCTAGCAGAGCTCTCGTGCCTGCTGTGTGTGTGTGTGTCTAGCAGAGCTCTCGTGCCTGCTGTGTGTGTGTCTAGCAGAGCTCTCGTGCCTGCTGTGTGTGTCTAGTAGAGCTCTCGTGCCTGCTGTGTGTGTCTAGCAAAGCTCTCGTGCCTGCTGTGTGTGTCCAGCAGAGCTCTCGTGCCTGCTGTGTGTGTCTAGCAGAGCTCTCGTGAGTGCTGTGTGTGTCTAGCAGAGCTCTCGTGCCTGCTTTGTGTGTCTAGCAGAGCTCTCGTGCCTGCTGTGTGTCTAGCAGAGCTCTCGTGCCTGCTGTGTGTGTCTAGCAGAGCTCTCGTGCCTGCTGTGTGTGTCTAGCAGAGCTCTCGTGCCTGTGTGTGTCTAGCAGAGCTCTCGTGCCTGCTGTGTGTGTGTCTAGCAGAGCTCTCGTGCCTGCTGTGTGTGTGTCTAGCAGAGCTCTCGTGCCTGCTGTGTGTGTCTAGCAGAGCTCTCGTGCCTGCTGTGTGTCTAGCAGAACTCTCTGCTGTGTGTGTCTAGCAGAGCTCTCGTGACTGCTGTGTGTGTCTAGCAGAGCTCTCGTGCCTGGTGTGTGTGTCTAGCAGAGCTCTCGTGCCTGCTGTGTCTAGCAGAGCTCTCGTGCCTGCTGTGTGTGTCTAGCAGAGCTCTCGTGCCTGCTGTGTGTGTCTAGCAGAGCTCTCGTGCCTGCTGTGTGTGTCTAGCAGAGCTCTCGTGCCTGCTGTGTGTGTCTAGCAGAGCTCTCGTGCCTGCTGTGTGTGTCTAGCAGAGCTCTCGTGCCTGCTGTGTCTAGCAGAGCTCTCGTGCCTGCTGTGTGTGTCTAGTAGAGCTCTCGTGCCTGATGTGTGTGTCTAGCAGAGCTCTCGTGCCTGCTGTGTGTGTCTAGCAGAGCTCTCGTGCCTGCTGTGTGTGTCTAGCAGAGCTCTCGTGCCTGCTGTGTGTGTCTAGTAGAGCTCTCGTGCCTGCTGTGTGTCTAGTAGAGCTCTCGTGCCTGCTGTGTCTAGCAGAGCTCTCGTGCCTGCTGTGTGTGTCTAGCAGAGCTCTCGTGCCTGTTGTGTGTGTCTAGCAGAGCTCTCGTGCCTGCTGTGTGTGTCTAGCAGAGCTCTCGTGCCTGCTGCGTGTGTCTAGCAGAGCTCTCGTGCCTGCTGTGTGTGTCTAGCAGAGCTCTCGTGCCTGCTGTGTGTGTCTAGCAGAGCTCTCGTGCCTGCTGTGTGTGTCTAGCAGAGCTCTCGTGCCTGCTGTGTGTGTCTAGCAGAGCTCTCGTGCCTGCTGTGTGTGTCTAGCAGAGCTCTCGTGCCTGCTGTGTGTGTCTAGCAGAGCTCTCGTGCCTGTTGTGTGTGTCTAGCAGAGCTCTCGTGCCTGTGTGTGTGTAGCAGAGCTCTCGTGCCTGCTGTGTGTGTCTAGCAGAGCTCTCGTGCCTGCTGTGTGTGTCTAGCAGAGCTCTCGTACCTGCTGTGTGTATCTAGCAAAGCTCTCGTGCCTGCTGTTTGTGTCTAGCAGAGCTCTCGTGCCTGCTGTGTGTGTCTAGCAGAGCTCTCGTGCCTGCTGTGTGTGTGTGTGTCTAGCAGAGCTCTCGTGCCTGCTGTGTGTGTGTCTAGCAGAGCTCTCGGGCCTGCTGTGTGTGTCTAGTAGAGCTCTCGTGCCTGCTGTGTGTGTCTAGCAGAGCTCTCGTGCCTGCTGTGTGTGTCCAGCAGAGCTCTCGTGCCTGCTGTGTGTGTCTAGCAGAGCTCTCGTGAGTGCTGTGTGTGTCTAGCAGAGCTCTCGTGCCTGCTTTGTGTGTCTAGCAGAGCTCTCGTGCCTGCTGTGTGTCTAGCAGAGCTCTCGTGCCTGCTGTGTGTGTCTAGCAGAGCTCTCGTGCCTGCTGTGTGTGTCTAGCAGAGCTCTCGTGCCTGTGTGTGTCTAGCAGAGCTCTCGTGCCTGCTGTGTGTGTGTCTAGCAGAGCTCTCGTGCCTGCTGTGTGTGTGTCTAGCAGAGCTCTCGTGCCTGCTGTGTGTGTCTAGCAGAGCTCTCGTGCCTGCTGTGTGTCTAGCAGAGCTCTCTGCTGTGTGTGTCTAGCAGAGCTCTCGTGACTGCTGTGTGTGTCTAGCAGAGCTCTCGTGCCTGGTGTGTGTGTCTAGCAGAGCTCTCGTGCCTGCTGTGTCTAGCAGAGCTCTCGTGCCTGCTGTGTGTGTCTAGCAGAGCTCTCGTGCCTGCTGTGTGTGTCTAGCAGAGCTCTCGTGCCTGCTGTGTGTGTCTAGCAGAGCTCTCGTGCCTGCTGTGTGTGTCTAGCAGAGCTCTCGTGCCTGCTGTGTGTGTCTAGCAGAGCTCTCGTGCCTGCTGTGTCTAGCAGAGCTCTCGTGCCTGCTGTGTGTGTCTAGTAGAGCTCTCGTGCCTGATGTGTGTGTCTAGCAGAGCTCTCGTGCCTGCTGTGTGTGTCTACCAGAGCTCTCGTGCCTGCTGTGTGTGTCTAGCAGAGCTCTCGTGCCTGCTGTGTGTGTCTAGTAGAGCTCTCGTGCCTGCTGTGTGTCTAGTAGAGCTCTCGTGCCTGCTGTGTCTAGCAGAGCTCTCGTGCCTGCTGTGTGTGTCTAGCAGAGCTCTCGTGACTGCTGTGTGTGTCTAGCAGAGTTCTCGTGACTGCTGATTGTCTCTCTGTGAGGTTATTGGAGAACTTACCCTTGTTATCTGTGTATCTGTGTGACAAGAAGAATGCTCCTACCTGCTGGTTGTATCTTCCCATTACAACCGGTTACCATCAAATGTACAAAAGCCTCTGCCTCCATAGCCTGCAACACCAGCACAACAGTTACCGTTACCACAGTCTACACTACAACCACCACCTGTAAACAACCACAACCTGCTTCACAACCACAAACGCATCAGGCAATAAACATTAAAACCTTCCAGAAGTGGCAAATTCGTTTGTGTACGGAGTTATACAACATTTTAAAACAAAATTATACAGCGCCACCTACTCCAAGAAAAACTAAACCGCTTTTTAAAGTAAGATACATCAGTGTACAAAGTCTGAAACCAATCAGAGAAGGCTTTCTCGAGTTATCGTAGGGAAACCACATCCGGGAATAATCTATATTTAACTGATCAGAGGGCACCTGCGAATGCCAATAGTTACGTGAACCTATCCTCTAGTTACAGTACACCGGCGTTGAAAATTTGAAGCCGATCGAATGAAACGTTCTCAAGTTATAAATGAAAACCTTGAAATTATATAAAAAAAAATTAGGCAACCACTTAATGCAAATATTTACCTGTTAACATTTTTGGGCTCTAGCTCCTAGGTCTTATGTGAATCCACATTTTCTTGCTCTACCATCCACAGGATGGATATGAGGTGCACAATAAACTAGGCCTAATGCGTATCCATAGTTCCTAGGCCTTTGTGTATTCATATGCCCTTGAGCTACCGTCTACAGGACGGATATGAGGTGCACAATAAACTTACCACGTCAACAGCAATATCTAAATCTCTACCACTTATTGATAGCACTTTAGGGATGCCTAATAAAATACTGTACTGTAGACACCTTGTTTTGCTTTTTTTTTAAAACAAGTATTTTAATCTTAAATATAGTGTTGATTTAATCTACTAATCAATCAGGTGATTTACCTTGCAGTCATGCTGCTGCCTTGCAGAACTGCAGTCGGCACTCATGTAGGCTACCGTCAGTGTAATCAAAGGATATCTATGTATCTACTGTCTGACTTGACGGGGCAGGTGTAGTTAAGTGGACAGGGGGGGAGGGAGAGGGGGTTACCTGGATACCTGGAGGGTTTCATGTGTATTCTGAACACGACCTGTGTTTGAAGTGGGAGAGGCTGAGTGAAGAGAGAGGGACAGGAGGGGTGGGGTGAGAGAGGGACAGGAGGGGTGTGGTGAGAGAGGGACAGGAGGGGTGTGGTGAGAGAGGGACAGGAGGGGTGTGGTGAGAGAGGGACAGGAGGGGTGTGGTGAGAGAGGGACAGAAGGGGTGTGGTGAGAGAGGGACAGGAGGGGTGTGGTGAGAGAGGGACAGGAGGGGTGTGGTGAGAGAGGGACAGAAGGGGTGTGGTGAGAGAGGGACAGGAGGGGGTGTGGTGAGAGAGGGACAGGAGGAGTGTGGTGAGAGAGGGACAGGAGGGGTGTGGTGAGAGAGGGACAGGAGGGGTGTGGTGAGAGAGGGACAGAAGGGGTGTGGTGAGAGAGGGACAGGAGGGGGTGTGGTGAGAGAGGGACAGGAGGGGTGTGGTGAGAGAGGGACAGGAGGGGTGTGGTGAGAGAGGGACAGAAGGGGTGTGGTGAGAGAGGGACTGGAGGGGGTGTGGTGAGAGAGGGACAGGAGGGGTGTGGTGAGAGAGGGACAGGAGGGGTGTGGTGAGAGAGGGACAGAAGGGGTGTGGTGAGAGAGGGACAGGAGGGGGTGTGGTGAGAGAGGGACAGGAGGGGTGTGGTGAGAGAGGGACAGGAGGGGTGTGGTGAGAGAGGGACAGGAGGGGTGTGGTGAGAGAGGGACAGGAGGGGTGTGGTGAGAGAGGGACAGGAGGGGTGTGGTGAGAGAGGGACAGGAGGGGTGTGGTGAGAGAGAGGCGAAAGACTGAAGCAGCAGCAATAACAGCAGAAGAAAAAGGAGACAGAGACAGAGAAAGCAATACACCGGGAAGACTTGCAAACTATTGTGGTATGTACCGCGAGGAAGCACAAGAATTTCTTAACGAAGTATTGTAAAGGTCTGGCAGGGCTGTCGCCAGTCTGTATACCTTGTTCTGCCTCACGTTCCTAGCTCTTCTCTCGACACAGCTTTGCTATCTTATGGCATAATTATATTAGTACTGGTCTGTTTGTGCCTTTCCGTTCTCCTCATTCTTATGTTCTCTCTCTTTTTCATTGGTGACACAAGAACATCAATGCAGAAATTCTGGAGATAAGGAAACATGAAACAACAGGCCACGTCTGCTCCAGCCTCTCCCAGACTCCTCCCAGCTGAACAAACACTGGTAGTCCGTGTGTGTGTGTGCCTCCAACACACCGTGTGCACACACACCGTGAGTACCTACAACACAGTGCGTATACCATGTCTTAACACGGTGTGTATACCGTGTCTTCACACCGTGTGTGTACACACTGTTCCTTGTGCACCGACAACAGTGGCTCAGTTGGTAACGCTCTTACTTCACACAGTGTCCGTGGTTCAATCCCCGGCCGGGTGGAAACGTTGGGCATGTTTCCTTACACCTGCTGCTCCTGTTCACCTAGCAGTAAGTAGGTACCTAGGTGTTAGTCGAGTACTGTAGGTCGCATCCTGGGGGACAAGATTAAGGACTCCAATGGAAATAAGACAGTCTTCGATGACGCACTGACTTTCTTGGAATATCCTGGTTAGCTAACCCTTCGGGGTAAAAAATCCCAACAAATCTTATCTTATTAATAGTGTATAGACAACCACATGTGAGACTTGTCCCATCATACGCTGCAGTACTAGTAGTAGATGTAGTAATAATAATATATTTCTACAAGGTATACAGTCCTAACTGATATCAATGACATACTACAATATAGAAAGACCCTTGTTATGCAGAGCATTTCCCGAAAATTAGGTCAATTTTGCCCCAGGATGCGACCCACACCAGTCGACTAACACCCAGGTACCCACTTTACTGATGGGTGAACATAGACAACCGGTGTAAAGAAACACGTCCAATGTTTCTACACTTGCCGAGAATCGAAACTGGACACCTCACCGTGTGAAGCGAGAGCTTTTGCCACCAGGCCACGGGCCACTGTAGATGTAGTTGTAGTAGTAATAGCTGTAGTTGTAGTGATAGTAAATGTAGTTATACTAGGAGTGAGGGTTGTTATTACGGTTATAACCATTGCTGTAATCATGGTGTGTTAGCCCTGTAGAGGTCATGCAGCCCCTGGGGAATGGGAGGTAATCAGGTTTGATCCCAGGGGTAGGGTAGCTCTAATTCCTCGGATCAGGAGCCCTTCACAAGCACCAAAACGCACATCCATTGTGTGTTGATCTTTGCATTGCAACTGCTACGAGTTGAACGTTTTATGGAAAGCAGAGAAAAACAAACTGCAGAGCATGTTTATATTGCTGGGGCAAGTTGAGCCCTTGCTGGGGCAAGTTGAACCCTTGCTGGGGCAAGTTGAACCCTTGCTGGGGCAAGTTGAACCCTTGCTGGGGCAAGTTGAACCCTTGCTGGGGCAAGTTGAACCCTTGCTGGGGCAAGTTGAACCCTTGCTGGGGCAAGTTGAACCCTTGCTGGGGCAAGTTGAACCCTTGCTGGGGCAAGTTGAGCCCTTGCTGGGGCAAGTTGAACCCTTGCTGGGGCAAGTTGAACCCTTGTTGGGGCAAGTTGAACCCTTGCTGGGGCAAGTTGAACCCTTGCTGGGGCAAGTTGAACCCTTGCTGGGGCAAGTTGAACCCTTGCTGGGGCAAGTTGAACCCTTGCTGGGGCAAGTTGAACCCTTGCTGGGGCAAGTTGAACTCTTGCCGGGGCAAGTTGAGCCCTTGCTGGGGCAAGTTAAACCCTTGCTGGAGTAAGTTGAACCCTTGATGGGGCAAGTTAAACCCTTGCTGGGGGAAGTTAAACCCTTGCTGGGGCAAGTTGAGCCCTTGCTGGGGCAAGTTAAACCCTTGCTGGGTCAAGCTGAACCCCTGCTGGGGAAAGTTAAACCCTTGCCGGGGCAAGTTGAACCCTTGCTGGGGGAAGTTGAACCCTTGCTGAGGCAAGTTGAACCCTTGCTGGGGCAAGTTGAACCCTTGCTGGGGCAAGTTAAACACTTGCTGGGGCAAGTTGAACCCTTGCCGGGGCAAGTTAAAGATTTCACTTATCTCTTAACTTTCCATTTCTCAACTCGTCTCTTTCTTTTCCTCTTCCCATTCCACAGCTTTCACCTTTCTTCTAGTCTTCTGCACATTCTCCTCTTCCTCATTATTCCCTTCTCTGTCGTCGACTGATTCCCTCAATCACTCCACTTCCTTCTTCCAATTTCCTAAATTATCGACTTTCTTCCTCGTACTCATTTCCAGAGGAAATTTGCTAGCGTGTAGGGAATGGGATGTCACGTGTGTGTACACTATACACCTGTCTCACACCACACACCTGTCACAAGCCACACATCTGTGTCACTACACCCACCTGCATCACCACATACCATCACCACACACCTGCATCAACCACACACAATCACTACACTCCTTCCTGCATCACCACACACCTACGACACAACACACCTGCATCACATATCCCCACCACACACCTGCATCCTCACACATGGGGAAATGCTAAACCCGTAAGTCATAAAGTGCTTGGGAAATGAGAGACTTTCAGATCTGACAACACAGCCTCAATTCCTTGGATTTAAAAAACCTTTTCCAGCATCAAGGCACCCTCCTTTGCAAGAAACAGTGTGGCACTGTGCCTCCAGGCACAGTGTAGTGTTATCTAGCGTATACATTGTCAGAGTGGGAAGTGGTGTGTCAACAGTCCTCAGTAAACATTGTCAGGGAGGGAAGTGGTGTGTCAACAGTCCTCAGTAAACATTGTCAGGGAGGGAAGTGGTGTGTCAACAGTCCTCAGTAAACATTGTCAGGGAGGGAAGTGGTGTGTCAACAGTCCTCAGTAAACAATGTCAGGGAGGGAAGTGGTGTGTCAAGAGTCCTCAGTAAACATTGTCAGGGAGGGAAGTGTGTGTCCTCAGTAAACATTGTCAGGGAGGGAAGTGGTGTGTCAACAGTCCTCAGTAAACATTGTCAGGGAGGGAAGTGGTGTGCCAACTGTCCTCAGTAAACAAAATTTGTTTAAATAATTTTTAGATGCTATTTAATATAAGTAAAATCTGTATGTTGCACGTGCACCATTTTCTACATACGTTTGGCTTTGTATTTTTTATAATATTATGCACACGTGAGTGATAATTCTGTGAAGCTTAGGAAGGTGCCGATTCAGTGCTGTCCCAAACCCCAGCATCAAGTGTTTATTCAAGTGTACTCCACACGCCTCACCTCTATAATTACCAATCACTCCAGATGTCCAGACAAATTTTCAAGTGTTTCTGTAATGTATTGTAGAATACAGCTTTAAATAAGCCAGGAAAAGTAAACTTATTATTACATAGAACTGAATTAAACTAGTGTAAGCCATATAGTAACTGACTGCGTAGGAAGAATGACCTGGTATTTTGGTGTTCCTGTTAAGTACCTCGTTAAGGCCCAGCCTCCTCTACCTCAATACACTCAAAAGGAATAATATAGTGTCATAGGTTTCTAACTGCACAAATAACCCTAACATAGACGCTACGACGACATTTCGGTCCGACTTGGACCATTTACAAACACTAACACAGTGAGGGAGCCAGTACATATAGGTAAGGGGCCAGGGACGGGATCAAGAGAGGAAGAAAAGGAACAGTGGCAGTGGTGAGGCTGGTAGTGGAAGTAGTAGCAGTAGTAGTTGTGGTAGCAGAGAGTATTTGGTTATGTGTGTAGTGTTCCAGTCATGGTATCGTGCCTTCTTGTTCTTTTCTAATGCAATTAAATATCAATAAGATTTAAAACCAATCAGAAGAAGCATTCACAAGTTATCACATGGAAATTAATATTCCACTTTTTTTAAAAAATGGCAAGAAGGCAACTACACAAGTCAAAACTAATTCGAACCTTCTACTAGGATACACAAGGTTCGAAAGTTTAAATCCAATCAGCTCAATGATTTAACAAAAGTGCCTTTGAGCGAGCAGAATACAGCAGTACTTAAATTTAAAGCCACTCAGAAGCTGCGTTCTCGAGTGATCATTGTTGATGGTTTGAAGTCAATCAGATTCGACATTCAGAAGTTATTGCATGAAAACCAGCATTTCATTTTGCCCAATTTCAATAAAAGATTACATATTCACACCAACACACTCCAACGATAATCTCAACCTTCTTTTAAGTAGGATACACGAGTGATAAAATTTCAAGCCGATTAGAAGAGGCATTCTTAAATTATTACACAAACAAAACTCGGGAATGGTTTATATAAAACTGACCAGAAAGCCTCTACAGATGCCAAGATTACCCTAGTTAGAGTACACCAGCCTTGATAGTTTGAAGGGGATAGAATGAGGCGTTCTCAATGTTTGAACGAATATTTCTGCGGTAACCCCTTGAGGGATGCACAGCAACTGCTTGTCCCTTTGTGATGTCCCTGGTCAGAGCTTTGTCGTGAGTGCTTGCTGTATATTCACGGTTAGTATATTAGAGGTAAGCAGGACTACTTCCTCTAGTTTGCTGCAACAGATACAAACAAACAATGACTTCCTCCAGTACCGCTGGAGCAGATACCAACAGAACGACTACGTCCTCCAGTACCGCTGCAGCAGACAAGGACTTGCTCCACTACTGTTCCAGTAGATGTCAGCAAGACGGATACTTTCTCCTTCACTGCTGTTGACAATGACAACAACATACCAGTTAACTTGCAGCATTCCCAGCAGATAAGAGCAGAGTCAGGTGTCCCGGACCCTCGGTACTTGGCTTTCTCCTAACATTAAACCTTGCACAAAGTGTACTCATATCTGGCACTTCATACTTTACTAAATCTACGTGTATGTTATGAGTGCCACTTCCTGTTAAACTTGGTCCATAAGGTGGTGGCACTTTAGGTGGAATTATTACAGTGTTCTTACAGCTGCCTACACTCTCATTATAAGAGGACGAATACAGGTAGTTACAAAAATCTGCTTGAAAGATCATTACATATATCTGCTTAAAAGATCATTACACAAATATGTTTAAAACGGTTATTATACAAATGTGTTTTAAAACGTCATTACGCAAATCTGTTTAAAAGGTCATTACACAAATTTGCTTAAAATGGTCATTGCACAAATATTTTCTCTATATAGGTGGTCGTTATCAAACTTTCCTTAGAAAGTGCCACTTTTTTTTCTGACAGCAGACTCCCGCGCCCTCCCAGCAGATTCTCATCCCCCCTTCCCAGCAGACTCCCACTCCTTCTATTATTGTTCCAGCCACGGTATTGTACCTTTTATTCTATTACTGTTCCGGCCATGGTATTGATTTATTCTTCTATCTGTCCCACCCTTGGTACTGTGCCTTTTATTCCTCTATCATTGTTCCAGACACAGTTCTAATTCTTCTATTGTTGTTCCACCCAAGGTACTGTGACTTGTATCATTCTATTATTGTTCCAGACGCAGTATTGTTTTATTCTTCTATTATTGTTCCAGTGTTTTATTTTTCTGTTCCAGTGTTTTCTATTATTGTTCGTGTTTTATTCTTCTATTATTGTTCCAGTGCTGCTTTATTCTATTACTGTTCCAGTGTTTTATCCATCTATTGTTCCAGTGTTGTTTTCTATTACTGTAACGTGTTGATCTTTTCTATTACTGTTCCAGTGTTGGTTTATTCTATTATTATTCCAGTGTTCTATTCTATTCTTCCAGTGTTCTATTCTATTGTTCCAGTGTTGTTTTATTCTATTATTGTTCCAGTCAGGATACTGTTTTATTTTTCAATTTTTGTTTCATTTATTTGTTTGACACTAACAATATTCCAGTAATTAATTTTTATAGTGGGCTAGAAGAAGATAAATTATGTAACATCACAGTCACTAGTGAAATGGTTGTGAAGCAGATAGACAGACTGAAGCAAAATAAGTCGTCGGGTCCTTATGAGGTTTTTTCAAGGGTTCTTAAGGAATGCAAAATGGAACTCTGTGAACCATTAACTAATATTTTTAATTTATCTCTTCAAACAGGTGTAGTGTCTGATATGTGGAAGATGGCTAATGTAATTCCTATTTTTAAAACAGGGGACAAGTCGTTACCGTCAAATTACCGCCCAATAAGCCTTACCTCAATTGTAGGCAAATTACTAGAGTCAATTATAGCTGAGATTATAAGAAGCCATCTCGATAAGCATAGCTTGATTAAGGATACTCAGCATGGATTCACAAGAGGCCGGTCTTGTCTAACTAATTTATTAACTTTCTTCATTAAAGCTTTTGAGGCTGTTGACCACGATAAAGAATTTGATATTATTTACTTAGATTTTAGTAAGGCTTTTGATAGAGTTCCGCACCATAGACTGTTAAAGAAAGTGGCAGCTCATGGCATTGGGGGAAAAGTGCTCTCGTGGATCGAGTTATGGCTCACTGACAGGAAGCAGAGAGTGTCCATAAATGGGGTTAAATCCGAGTGGGGATCTGTAACAAGTGGCGTTCCACAGGGATCAGTCTTGGGCCCGTTGTTGTTTATAATATACATCAATGATCTTGATGAGGGAATTACTAGTGATATGAGCAAATTCGCCGATGACACAAAGATAGGTAGGATAATTGATTCAAACGTAGATGTTATGGAACTTCAGGAGGATTTAAACAAACTCTATTCTTGGTCAGAAAAGTGGCAGATGCAGTTTAATGTAGATAAATGCAAGGTTCTGAAGCTTGGGAGTGCCCATAACCCTAGTACTTATAAGTTAAATGATGTAGAACTTAGCCATACAGATTGCGAAAAGGACTTGGGGGTTATGGTGAGCAGCAACCTTAAACCAAGACAGCAATGCCTAAGCGTACGTAATAAGGCAAATAGATTACTGGGATTTATATCAAGAAGTGTAAGCAACAGAAGTCCAGAGGTCATACTGCAGCTTTATACATCATTAGTAAGGCCTCACCTAGATTATGCAGCTCAGTTCTGGTCTCCGTATTACAGAATGGACATAAATTCGTTAGAAAACATTCAGCGTAGGATGACTAAATTAATACATAGCATTAGAAATCTTCCTTATGAAGAAAGATTGAAGACACTTAAGTTACATTCACTTGTTAGACGAAGAATGAGGGGAGACCTGATCGAAGTGTGTAAGTGGAAGATAGGTATTAATAAAGGGGATATTAACAAGGTCTTGAGGATATCTCTCCAAGAGAGAACCCGCAGTAAGGGATTTAAATTAGATAAGTTTAGATTTAGAAAGGACATAGGAAAGTATTGGTTTGGAAATAGGGTAGTTGATGAGTGGAACAGTCTACCTAGTTGGGTTATTGAGGCTGGGACTTTGGGTAGTTTCAAATTTAGGTTGGATAAGTACATGAGTGGGAGGGGTTGGATTTGAGTGGGACTTTCACATCAGAACTTATTTCTTGGGTGGCATTGAAAATTGGGTTGGGCAAATGTTTTGTTAGTGGGATGAATTGTAAAGGACCTGCCTAGTATGGGCCAACAGGCCTCCTGCAGTGTTCCTCCTTTCTTATGTTCTTATGTTTGTTTACCAGAGGCTGGGAGCGAGAGTGTGGCAGAGATAAAACATTGATTCTTGCCACTATTATTTACCTGCAGATTATACACGACCGTGCTTCACTTTACATCCTTCATCCTCACGTCTCTTCTAGTTCTCTTATTTATCATCCTTCATCCTCACGTCTCTTCTAGTTCCCTTGTTTATCATCCTTCATTCTCACGTATCTTCTAGTTCTCTTGTTTATCATCCCTCATTCTCACGTCTCTTCTAGTTCTCTCTTATAATTTAAAAATTCTATATGAATTTTAGCTCTTCTTCTGCGTCGACTTGTGTTTGATCTTTCGTTAATTCGCACTTACGTTATGTTTAATGTTTTGTAACTGAATTCATGTCTGTATTACCGACTCATTACAACCGTAACTTGCTATTATAATGTTGGGGTCCAGTTCCAGGGCCCATTATGTGTGTCTGTAATCTTCTGACTGTATCCACAGGCCAGGTATTGAACTATCTGTAATAACCTGAAGTTCACTGTTCAATATGTTCATCACATAGACAATTGTAACTGGTCGTTCTCCAGGAAGTTAGGTTATATCAGCACCCTTATTTAATATCTATAAATGTTATTTATTGGTTATTAATTTGAAAGGCAATAACAAATAACCCATAGCTGGCTTTTTCGAGGTGTTTTCGACGTAGAGAAAATGATTACTGTCGATAATGTGAAATTTATTTACAAAATGTAATCGGTAGAGTACAGGAGACACAATGGACTCTCGTCTATCAACATTGAGTACAATTGTATCTTTATACATGGTATACAATACTGACAAGATGAAGAATTAGACCCATGTGCAACATCTGGGTAGACGTTCCATCAGTCCGTGGCTTTATCAATACAAATTCAAGGATATAATGGGAAGAAAGTAAAACTATATACAAAACATGAGGTAATCAGTCCCTCAGCCTTGGCTGAGGGACTGATTACCTGGGAGAAACGTTGATTACCTCCGAGAAATGTTGTCTTAAGACTAACTCTGCCATTGTATTACGCATAATGGTCAGCACTCAAGTCTTCCAACCAAGCTACCTAAGGCAACAACTGTGCTGAAATTCCTCTCGACGTCTCCGTGCACTGTGGCAGTGAGACACTGTCAGGAAAAATAATCGCTTTCACTCTTTCACCACCTTGCTGTCTCGTAACCCAGTTATGCAAGTCGATGTGTAGGACAGTCTGTCCCTAGACGCAAGTCGTTTACATGATGACAGCACAGAGAACAAAATTCAACGACTATCACGGCTTTTACGCTGATTATCAATCATTTTCATCAGACGCCTCACAAATCATGGTGGTGGCCTTTGGCCTAGTGGCAAAAGCTCTTGCTTCACACAGTGAGTGTCCGGGTTCGATTCCTGGCATGGGTAGAAACATTGAGAGCGTTTCCTTACACCTGTTGTCCATGTTCACCCATCAGTAAAGTGGGTACCTGAGTGTTAGTCGACTGGTGTGGGTCGCATCCTGGGATAAAACTGACTTAATTTGCCCGAAATGCTCTGCATAACAAGCGGCTTTGTATGT
Source organism: Cherax quadricarinatus (assembly GCF_038502225.1). Lineage (NCBI taxonomy): Eukaryota > Metazoa > Arthropoda > Malacostraca > Decapoda > Parastacidae > Cherax > Cherax quadricarinatus. The sequence continues at coordinate 10,560,800 of NC_091365.1, read as the reverse complement.
AGTAGTATGTCACTGATGTCAACTAGGACTGTATACCTTGTACATGTAGAAATAAAGACAATTATTATTACTAACGGTAGACTCTGGCGTCTTTATATGCTCGAAATCGAAAAAATGACAATTTAAAAACCAATACTTTACAAAATTCTTATAATATTGCCTAATAATACATCCATAATTAAAACATACACAAATAACTCGCACATAAGAGAGAGAAACTTGTGACGACGTTTCGGTCCAACCTGGACCAATTACAAGACACATTAAAATTCTAGGAAAACTACCTGACTTCGCCTACTGTAAATAATTCATAACCACTAACTTAATCACAAGAGCACTTTGAATATTCACGAATCTTTATTCTGGAAACGCTTCGCCACGCTTTGGCTTCTTCAGTCTAATACAGTGAAAGGTGGATCATGAGAAGTTTGACGTAATCAGTCCCCCAGTCTTGACGAAAGTGAATTGGACTGAAGAAGCAACTAAGTGGCGAAACGTTTCCAGAATAAAGATTCCCAAATGTTGCACAAGTCTCTCATTTATCAACTTGTCAATTTTTTAAACCATTTATACACACAACCAGTCCCTCCGACCAACGTGTTTTAACATGCTGAGTAAGTTCCATTTTAATGGCCATGTATCTCGGTTTACTAATGATGTAACCAAACCATTACTCCCGTAACTGTATACATTATTCTTCCAGAGCCTGGAACCGTTGTGTTCCAAGAACTGGAACACAACGGTTCCAAGGACTGAAACACTACGGTTCCAAGCACTGTAACACTACCGTTCCAAGCACTGGAACACTACCGTTCCAAGCACTGGAACACTATCATTCCAGGCACTGGAACACTACCATTCCAAGCACTGGAACACTATCATTCCAAGCACTGGAACACTACCGTTCCAAGCACTGAACACTACCGTTCCAAGCACTGGCTGGACCCACAGGATGGGTACGCGAGAGGCAGCAATACAGTTATTTAAACTAATGTACAAACTCCTGCGAAGTGAATAAGCCTAGCAATACTCACAATACTAAAGACAGGTAGAGAACAAGCTGTTATTATGACGACGTTTCCTTCTGTGATGAGATTTACACACAACGAAATGTCGACACAACAAAAGCTTGCTCTGAGCCTGTCCCTTTTCTTCAGAAACCTGTACAATATGCTTTTGTACCCCACTAACAATTAATTCTTCCGAGTGTTAGGGGAAACTTTTATGCAAATTGGAATTAAGATGCTTAGGAGGGCTTTCCCTGAGCAGTAATCTCTTGAACGCTCTTCTCTAAATATTAAAATTATGCTAATGATAATCCTCGAAGTTTTTTTCTGGAGTCAGTGAAGCCTGAGTCGAGGACCGGCCCACAATCCATCAGAGTCTGGGGGATATGCTGGATATTTTCTTTTCTAGGGATAAAAATGTAACGTATCCCATTTATATCACCTTCACCTTGACGCGCTTCAAGAGTATCTTGTACGCTTATCTCGGTTATCCATTATTTTTCGTCTCCTTTCTTCCTTCTCGTTCTCTCCCTACTTCACCGCTGCCTTGCCTTTCTTTCTTCTATCGCCTTTCACTCAATTTACTCTTCTTCCATTACTTTTACCCCTCGCCTCTTACCACATTATGATGTTTGGACAAGGGAATAACGTTAAACGCATCAACTGCGTTACTAAAGGGACGGACTCGTTAGCTAGTAGTGTGGCTTAAACCAACACTGTGTGAAGCCAGCCAAGCTGAGGCAGGACAGCCTGACACTACCACCTGCCGCTACTGCTCTTGTTTTTGCTGCTGCTGATGCTGATGCTGATGCTGATGCTGATGCTGCTGCTGCTGCTGCTGCTGCTGCTGCTGCTGCTGCTGCTGCTGCTGTTGCTGTTGCCGCTGCTACTGCTGCCGTTTCTGCTACTGCTACCTCCCGCACACCACTACCACAGTGCTCTTGTTTCTCCACCACCAGTGTATTCCTGTTCCTCCATCACCAATGTTCTTGTTCCTCTATCACCAGTGTGTTCTTGTTCCTCCATCACCAGTGTATTCTTGTTCCTCCATCACCAGTGTGTTTTTGTTCCTCCATCACCAGTGTGTTCTTGTTCCTCCATCACCAGTGTATTCTTGTTCCTTCATCACTAGTGAGTTCTTGTTCCTCTATCACCAGCGTTCTTGTTCTTACACCACCAGTGTTTTTTTGTTTCACCACCATCATGACCGTTTTGATTCCTTCACCAGTTTTCTTGTTCCACCACCCCCTCACTGTTCTTGTTCCACCACCATCACCACACTGTTCTTGTTCCACCACCATCGCCACACTGTTCTTGTTCCATCACCACACTACACTGTTCTTGTCCCACCACCACCACCACACTGTTCTTGTTTTCTCATTTTAGCTCATGAGATTTCTGAAGGTTTAAAGGTATTTCTAGGCACCCTGGGCATTATGCCCATGATATAGCTCACACTGAAGTCTCTCCCTCTCCCTCTCCCTCCCACTCTCTCTCTCTCTCAAAAAGTTCCCGTGGGAACATCGCAAACTTAACTTTGGTTGCTTCATTTCAAAGGACCTTCCTGAGCCAAAAGAAGGAGAGTGATGCCAGTGAGAGAGATTACACTCAGTACAACACTGCAAACCCGCCACATTAGTGCACAAAGCCTGATTCATGTTGCAGCCGAGCGGGATAAACGGAGGACATCAAGTGTAATCAATTTTCTCATTACACTGATGGTCTATAATACCGACAAGTTGATAAATGAGATGCAGATGCAACGCCTGAAAATGGTGATTAATAATAATAACAATAATAATCTTTATTTCTACAAGTACATGTACAAGGTATACAGGCCTAGATGACATCAATGACATACTACTATATAGAAAACCGCTTGTTATGCTGAGTATTTCTGGCAAATCAGGTCAGTTTTGTCCCAGGATGCGACCCACATCAGTCGACTAACACCCAGGTACCCACTTTACTGATGGGTGAACATAGACAACCGATGTAAAGAAACACGTCCAATGTTTCTACACTTGCCGGGAATCGAAACCGGACACCTCACCGTGTGAAGCGAGAGCTTTTGCCACCAGGCCACGGGCCACCAGTTTCCGTTAAAGCCGTGAGGGTCTTGCACTTCCTGGGTAAGGGAGGTAATGAGGTTTCATCCTGGGAAGGGTGGCTCCAATTCCTTGGATTAAGAGCCTTCCCCCTCAAGGTCACCCACTGGACACAGTGCTTTAAATTTTGAAGACGATGCAGAAAAGTCTTCTTTTGTGGCGACAGAAACTGAGCAACAGAAACTGTGCGACAGAAACTGCGACAGAAACTGAAGAACAACAAAAAAAAGGAGAAGACAAATAAGGAAAACATGTATCCAAAGATTATGTACCTGTGGATATATAACCTGTAGATACATAATCTTGTACATATAATCACATTAAGATCTTTTTCCCTACAATCTCTGATAACTTTTATTACAGAACATATAATCTTAGTCTACTTGCAGAGTTTAAATCCCGTGTCACCTTTAGTTTTATCATATTTCAGTTCTTCGTTCATTTGTCTGTCTGCTTAATTTATCTCAATTTTCTTGTGTAATATTTACACAGGTATTGTAGGGAAATGTTAGATAGCGTAAGTGATTTATTGGGTTGTTGCTGTTGCTGTCTTTGCTGTTGCTGCTCTTGTTTCTACTGCTCTTACTGTTGTTTCAGCTACTCCTGTCGTTGTTGCTGCTACTGCTGCTCCTGTTGTTGTTCCTGCTGTCTTTGTTGTTGCTACTGATGCTGATGCTCCTTTTGTTGCTAATGCACCTGTTGTTGCTGCTCTAGTTGTTGCTACTGTTGCCTTCGTTGCAGTTTTTGGCTATTGTTGTTTCCGTTGATGCCGCCACGGTTTGCTTATCCTTTTAATTTTCCTTTTCTTCTTCCTCCTTCTCCTCCCGTTCCCTTTCTCATCCCTCCTCTCATTCTCTAAAAGAAGGAGAATGAAAGCAGAAAAGAAACGAAGAAAATACAAAAGAAAACAAGAGAAAGAGGTCATCAACGAAGCTGCAATATTTTTTTTTTCAAGTTCTTAGTGGCCTAGTGTCTTCCTGAGTTAGAACTCATCCAAAGGATGGATGGATGTAAGGATAGAATAGGAAAGTGGGATGGACTTCAGTAGGGTGTTAGAAAAGCCTAGGAGGTAAATGTGAGAACTAAGAGAAAGTGGCTAGAGAAAGAACTAAGTTCTAACACTTGATGAGCACTTCCATCTGAGATCACTCAGAACTCTTGGTAATAAAGAATTCGAAGCTGCGTAGAAACACGTAAAATGCAATTAAAAACGCAGTAAAAGAAATAAAAGATACTGCTACCACGAATTTTCGACACACTATCAATAGCAGCTGAGGTATCGCCACATTACACGCGACAAAACCACAACAGAAAGACAAAAATTGTAGTCGCGGTACAAACAGTATCTGGAATCCTTAAGTCACACAAGGGATGCATCAGCGGTAACTTAAGCGGTAGCTGCGACAGAAACAGCAGCGCCGGCGACGTCAGGCCACTCACTGCTGTCAGCGGTAACTCAAACGGTAGCTGCGGCAGAAATGGTGGCGCCGGTAGCTTCTGCGGCGGCGACGTCAGACCATTAACTGTAGTCCAAACCACTTTCATAAGCCTCGATGCGGAATTAGCTGCCAGCGACCCTATAAACCAACAAGAAACATCCATAGGACTTGATGCAGTGTAAGCTGTCAGTGGCCCAGTAAACCAACAAGAAACACATCCATAGAACATGATGCGGTATAAACTGCCAGCGGCTCTATAAACCAACAATAAGCACATCCATAGGACATTATGCGGTGTAAGCTATCAGTGGCCCTATAAACCAACAAGAAACACATCCACAGGTCTTGATACGGTGTAAGCTGTCAGTGGCCCTATAAACCAACACCAAAAACCACATTCACGATTCGTTCCATGTCTTAAGTGATAAGGATAGGAGGGGAAAAGGAGGGAGAGTGGGAAATGGAAACGAGGGCAAGGGGAAGTGGGGTGAAGAAATGGGAGAGTGTGCAAAGGTGAGAGAAAGGGCAGAAGTGAAAAGGCAGAAGTGAGAGGAAAGGCAGATTTGAGAGGAAGGGCAGAAGTGGAAGCAAGGGCAGGAGAAGTGGAAGCAAGGGCAAGAGAAGTGAAAGGGACAGCTGAATAAGAAGGGAAGTAAGGAAACATGCGTAGGAGAAATCGAGGAGGCAGAAACAATTCAAGATGAAAACAGAGGGAGTAACGCTATAAATAAGAGAGGGAGAGGTGAACAGAAGGAAGAGGGGAAAGAAATAAAATATGGGGCAACTTTGTGAATAACAAATATGGGAGAGAAGAGAAGAGGGAGGGACAAAGGAGAGGGAGATTAGGGAAAGACAGCAAGGAAAGAGGGGAAAGCAAGTAGAGAACAAGGAAGAGGAGAATGGAAGGAACAAGAAGAGTATGGGGGAAGAATGAGAAGACACAGAAGCAGGCACAAGCTTACACTGCGCCAACGTTTCCTTCTACACAGAGCGAAATGTTGCCATTAAAAAAAATTATGTAAATGTTCTGTTGGAATTTTAGTATTTTTATCCTTATAGTCTTAGAAAGCTCTACAGCTCTTATAGTCTTAGAAAGCTCTCTACAGTCATTTCTGTTAGAAAGTTATGTACAGTCAGCTCTCTTCAGCTCTTAGAAAGCACTCTTCACTCAGCTCTTGGAAAGCTCCTCTACATAGTGTCAGTTTTTTCCAGACAGTTAAAAACTATGTACTTTTTCATTCACATTTACAAAAGAAACCAACGCACTGTATAGAGGATCTTATATATGGCGAGTCAACACTAGACTCAAAGATTAATCTAAGGTGCACTATTATTTTCATTTAATATGTATTTAAATTTATTTCGTTATCCTAGCGTGATACAATATTTCCCTATGGGTGAAGTGAAGCAATAGTCAGAACGAAGATTAATAACAGTGCACCGTAAATTAAACCTTACGAGTCTCTACCGTAGACTCATAATGAGCATTTTACTACAACTTTGCTACGAGAGAAGATTCTAACTACTTTCAACAGAGAAACTGGAAAGGAAAATCTTCCAGATTAAGAAATATTAATGTGACAGAGGAAAGTAAATACGAGGGGATACTGAATGAAACAATTAAATATGGTTACACTGATTATATATATATATATATATATATATATATATATATATATATATATATATATATATATATGTCGTGCCGATCGTGCGATCTTGGCTTAAATAGCAACGCTCATCTTGCCATATAGGACAAGCGAAAATTTGTGTATGCAATAATTTTGCCAAAATCATTCTGAACCTAACGAAAAAAATATATTTCACTGGGTTTGTTTAATATTAAATTATTGTAAACAAATCTAAAATATATTTAGTTGGGTTAGGCTAAAATAAATTGTTTTTGTTATAATAAGGTTAGGTAAGTTTTCTAAGTTCCTTTTGGTGCAAAATTATATTTTTTTACATCAACATTAATGAAAAAAAATATATCTTTAAACGTATAAGAGAAAATTTTAGAAAGGGCTTAATTTTAAATGAGTTCTTGCTAATTGACCAGTTTTACATATTCGGCACGACATATACATATACATATATATACATATATATATATATATATATATATATATATATATATATATATATATATATATATATATATATATATATATATATATAAACAGAAATGCAGAATGCTATACAAGATTAAATATTACGTTAATAAAACAAAGAGGTATTTAAATTTTGAGGCAAAGAAGTAGTTAATAAGATTTTCCTACCTTTTTAACGTTCATCAGAGGAGGGGAAGAAGTGTAATCCTTCCAAATGGCTAGAATTTAACAGGCTTCCGTTTCTCACGCAAGACACTAACAAATCCTTGGATAATTGCTAGGCTTTCTTCTCTGGATATGGAGGAGTGTGCGCGTTCCTGCACTATCAGAGGTGTTAGGCTTAAATCCCATCGATCGAACGTGGGGCATTAAAGGTGCAATTCACCTGACCACTATCAGGGCAACATTAATCCCCACGAGACGTATTATAGCAATCTCTCAGCGTATATGCACAGACGTGCACCTCAACTGGACCACTAGGTACACTAGGATTTGTGTCTAAATTCTATATAGACTTAATAAAGCCTTTCAATGGGCATAACTCGTCAGTATTAGCGAAGGACGCCCCATACCAGCATTTTCTTTCAAAAGGAATTACCTTGCGGTTATCATTTCCAATGAATGATGAGGAAAGATGAGCATACTGCATCGTGTTATTCATTGTCTTCAGATTATCATCATTATTTTCATAGGAAAGGAATGAGAGGAGCTCAGAATGCCTCTGGCGTCACCCACTTAAAAGACTGACGTAGCCTACACACACATTCTCTATCATCTATAAGCAATTCTATGACATCGCTTATACACAATGCTGTCAAGTATACACAACTGACATCACCTACACACAGGATGAGGAAAAGACGAGACATGATAGAATATTTGGTTATAAACGAACATAAAAGAATGGATAAAGAATATTTCTCAGTACCTGCAACAGGGATAACAAGATGCCACAATGGTAACTCGAGAAGTGTTTCGTCGCGGAGTTTACCTGGAGAGAGTTCCGGGGGTCAACGCCCCCGCGGCCCGGTCTGTGACCAGGCCTCCTGGTGGATCAGAGCCTGATCAACCAGGCTGTTACTGCTGGCTGCACGCAAACCAACGTACGAGCCACAGCCCGGCTGGTCAGGAACCGACTTTAGGTGCTTGTCCAGTGCCAGCTTGAAGACTGCCAGGGGTCTGTTGGTAATCCCCCTTATGTATGCTGGGAGGCAGTTGAACAGTCTCGGGCCCCTGACACTTATTGTATGGTCTCTTAACGTGTTGGAACCTTAGAATGAGTTAAATAAAAGGTTGAAGTGCTACAACCATTCCTATGAAGGAAAATTACTTAGGGTATGAGTAATTGCGCGCGCGCACACACATATAAACAAATATTTTACGATGTGGCCCAAGAGGTTAGAGGCCACTATATGACCCCCAAGCCAATCAACATAAGAGGCCTTGTCGGGATTACTCTCTGAGCTTCCACAAACACAACTTAGCGAGTAAAATTCATTAAATACACAAACACTACCCTTTCTTTTATTTTTTCAACCACCTCCCCTTCCTCCTTTGCCTGTTTGTTTTTTGCTACACACGGCTTACTTCTTGCGCCATTGTTCACAACAAGTTGGCTTCAAAAAAATATTCCTCATTTTTAAAGCTGTATCTGCTTGTGAGCTCCTCTGAGCTCTAACGCTGAGTCCAAATGCTTTAATACATAAGTTGCTCAATTAAGCACATCTCAGTTGTGTGTCCTTAGCTCAAAACATAGAAAAATTCTTAAAGGAGTTTTAAAGCTTTCCCGGACTTCCATTCTTCCTTTGAAGTTGCTCGCTGCAGAAATTCCACACTTTTTCAACGTTTTCTTTCTATTGCTCACTAGCAACTTGCTATTTTGTTTTCATCGCCATCCTCCATCCAAAACTCACAAGCTCGACGTGGTGAGTTTTGGGTATTCTGAATGTAAACAACTAGTCATCCAATAAAGCTGATAGCTGCTCAGTCAAAATATACTTTTATAGAATCAATGTAATTGAATCTCATTCGACAGGCGCCGTTTGATCCCTAAGATTTTAGTGGTTAGCAGGGACTATAATCCATCACCCTTCTTCTTCGTTCTCAGAATACGTCTTGTCTACTTTCAGGTTCCTTCTCCACCTGGAGTGGCTTGTCCAGGTTCAGTGATGTCTGTTGTCACAGTATTTTTAGTGCCTCTGCTGAGTTGATCACCATCCACACACAGGCTTTTATCTTTGTGGGTCGATTCTATCAGTCCTCGACGTCAACACACAGAATATGTTTTAAGTGTCCTGACCATCTCAGAATTTTAAGGTATATTACCACTTAGTTTTTTAGATACAAAAGCCGGCTGCTGACAGTACTGAAGAATCATATTAGTAATGGTATGCATTACCGACGAGTGAATGAACAAGACACGTACAACACTTAGATATCTTTGAAGATGGATAAGTTTTGCACGTGTATGTTATTCATCAGTAATACTGAATAGATAGGTACAGAAAAGGTTTTCATTGTGACAATGTTTCGCTCTGTACAGAGTGAAAGTGTCAATCTACAAAGAGCGAAAAGTTGTCCCAATAAAAGCATTTTTTGCCCCTGTATTTTTTCCCTCACTAAATTCTTGGTTTATATCTTAAAACAAAGACTTTTTGCAAGTGATTTACAACGGTAATGGTAATATGAACGAGGAACCAATAAACACGTGTCATACAGCACCAAGGGAATGAGAGGTTATCAGTCTTCATCCAAGGGAAGGGTATCCTCTAATTCCTTGAATCAGAGAGTCCCTAATCAGTATGAGTGCACCTTTTTTGAAGGCTCGAATGATCTGAAGACTATCAAAATGTCTAATAAAATTCTTACCCCACTTATTAAACATGTGAACAGCTCTCACTGGCCCACCTGTAAACTGACTAGTTTTAACCGTTTTTTCACTGACGTCCCCGTCCATGTAGATCTACCAGTCAGAATCTAAGTTTTTTCCAATTAACTAAGTCCTTTACAAGTAAATTTACAAGAGAGCAAGGGGGGGGGGGAATCATCATGGCCCAGACCTCGACAATCTGTTTATCGGATGCTTAATAAACATGTTACCACATATTACCATAGATATTACCATAGGTATTACCGCAAATATTACCATAGGTATTACCACAAATATTACCAGAGATATTACCATAGATATTACCATAAATATAACCACACACATTACCACAGATATTACCACACACATTACCATAGATATTACCACACACATTACCATAGATATTACCACACACATTACCATAGGTATTACCATAGATATTACCATGGATATTACCACAAATATTACCACACATATTACCATAGATATTACCAGTGATATTACCATAGATATTACTCCAGATATTACTATGGATATTACCACAGATATTACCATAAATATTAACACAGTTTCATAACGATTAACTCACAATCTATAGCAATATCTGATACGAGCAAAAGCCTACGAATGTGTGTGTGTGTGTGTGTGTACTCACCTAATTGTGGTTGCAGGGGTCGATTCATAACTACTGGCCCCGCCTCTTCACTAGTCGCTACTAGGTCACTCCCTGTTCCTTTCCAGACTATTCCACTTCCTGACAACTCCGTGACTGAAGAAATTCTTCCTGACATCCCTGTGACTCATTTAAGTCTTCAACTCCCGATTGTGACCCCTTGTTGGTGTGTCCCATCTCTGGAACATCCTGTCCCTGTTCACCTTGCTGATTCCTCTCAGTATTTTATATGTTATCATGTCCTCCAGTGTCGTCAGGTCGATTTCCTTTAACCTCTCCTCATGGGACATACCCCTTAACTCTGGAACTAGTCTCGTTGCAAACTTTTGCACTTTCTCTAATTTCCTGACGTGCTTGGCCAAATGTGGGTTCCAAACTGGAGCTGCATACTCTAATAAGGGCCTGATGTACACGGTGTACAGAGTCCTGAACGACTCTTTACTGAGGTACCGGAGTATGCCGTAGCAGTTATTTGGTTGATGTGCGCCTCAGATGTGTTCGGTGTTATACTCACCCCAAGATCCTTTTCCTTGTGTGTGTGTGTGTGTGTGTGTGTGTGTGTGTGTGTACTCACCTATTTGTGGTTGCAGGGGTCGAGTCATAGCTCCTGGCTCCGCCTCTTCACTGGCCCCTACTGTGTGTGTGTACTCATTTGTGGTTGCAGGGGTCGATATATAGCTATTGGTGTGTATGTGTGTGTGTTGATGGGTTCGGTATACATACGGGAAATGGTAGCAAGGAAAGCACCAATGGACTGTTATGGGAAGCGATATATTAGTAATACGTGGCAGAGTCGCAGTCTGTCCGTCTACAGTCCCTGATTATTATTATTATAATCAAGGGGGAAGCGCTAAACCCGGAGGATTATACAGCGCCTGGGGGGGGATGTGGAAGGCATTCAGGCTTAATTCGGGGAACTGGAGCACAGATCCAATTCCCTAAATCAAGAGCCCCTCACCAACACCAAGGAACCTTCCCTGAGGGGTACAGTCCCTGAGCCTAGAGAAAACTTGAGAAAGATGGCTGGCGGCGCATGCACAGGGTGCAGCTAAGGCTTGGGAAGGGAGCCTCTTTATAAACTGTATTCAGCTTACATGTACTACACTAGTAATACTGTCAACATTTCGACGGTATACTATAATAAGTAGCTAATAGTAGTAGTTAGTCTATTTACATCCAACATATGAGTGCAGTTACGCAGGTTTATGCAATATACATAGAAACATAGGTGTGAATTTCCTAGGAAAGCCTAGGGAGGTTGGGCAGAGGGACTCATCGTCCCTGGGGTCCTACGATTATGAAACATTACGACGATCTTGGAGCAGAGCTGGTAAATAAGTATGTAGGGATCTTTGTAGACACGAGTTTCTGGAACATTCTCAGTAAAATGGGTACCTGAGTGTTAGTCGACTGGTGTGGGTCGCATCCTGGGCAAAACTGATCTAATTTGCCCGAAATATTCTGCATAACAAGTGGCTTACTATATAGTAGTATGTCAATAATGTCAGCTAGGCCTGTATACCTTGTACATGTACTTGTAAAAATAAAGATTATTATTGTTATATATATATATATATATATATATATATATATATATATATATATATATATATATATATATATATATATATATATATATATATATATATGTCGTGCCGAATATGTAAAACTGGTCAATTAGCAAGAACTCATTTAAAATTAAGTCCTTTCAAAAATTTTCTGTTATACGTTTAAAGATATATTTTTTCATTAATGTTAATGTAAAAATTTTTAATTTTGCACCAAAAGAATCTTAGAAAACTTACCTAACCTTATTATAACAAGAACAATTTATTTTAGCCTAACCCAACTAAATATATTTTAGATTTTTTTACAATAATTTAATACTATACAAACACAGTGAAATATATTTTTTTCGTTAGGTTCAGAAAGATCTTGGCGAAATTATTGCATACACAAATTTTCACTTGTCCTATATGCCAAGATGAACGTTGCTATTTAAGCCAAGATCGCAAGTTCTGCCTATTCGGCACGACATATATATATTCATAGGCTTTTACTCGTATTACAGCTTATTTTAATTCTTATCGCTGATAGTCGACAGGCTCTAAAGCTTAACCAAAGCTTTATATTAAGAGATTAACAAGAGCTTCAAATTAAAAGTTTACCATTTGAGCTTCAAGCGATGCAAAAGGCTGATGATCATGACCAGATACCACCACCATCCCAAGCTTCATCACCACCATCACTTACACACCATTATTATAACCATTATCTCCGTCAAAATCACTCTAAACTCCACCATACAATCGCCATCACCCTAATTTTCAACCACCCTGCCCCTCCATTGCCCGCTACCAACATTGCCACCACAACGCATCCTCATCTGACCTACTAACTCGGCCAAAGTTATCAATTCATTAGGGTAATTACACACAGCAGAGTCTGATGGTTAGCATACAATTATCTGACAATACATTTGGCCTCGCCTTCATCCTGCATCTGTTTATTATAACAGCAACGGCAGCACCAGCAGCAACGGTAGCACCAGCAGCAACGGTAGCACAAGCAGCAAAGTCAGTACAACAGCAACGGCAATACCAGCAACAGCAGTACCAGCAACAACGGCAGCACCAACAGCAGCGGCAGCACCAGCAGCAACGGCAGCGCCAGCAGCAACGGCAGCACCATTATCATCAGGGGCAACAACAATAATGAAACCAGAAGCATCATTAGCAACCGAAGCAGAGACAGCTGGAGTGTTCAGATCTCTTGGGATTACAGATATTGACTGGGAACTGAACCAGGGATAGTGGCGGTGCGGAAGAGCTGTGCTGTTAGATTTTGAATAAGTCTTGGCAATACGCTATGGGAGGTACATGCCTCTGTTAGAAAATGTTTTGTTTATTGGTGCCATTGGACTGCATAGCAGCCACTGACTGTGGATAAATGTTACACCATCACGACCTAACTGAGATGAGAGAACGCAGTAGACATCACATCATCGCTGCTTCACCAGGTAACTTAACGTCGCTCACACAACAAGCCAGGAGCGGGTGTCTAAAATTATATACGCGGTCCTTCCTCCAGCCATCTGGTATGAAACAGCCTGCACCAGCTGCTGTACTCTCCTTCACCACCAGCTCCTCTCCTCTCCCTTCACCACCAGCTGTTATCTTCTTGTAGTGTTGGTAGAATTACCAACAATATGTAAGGTAAAAAGGACACAAGTGCAACTAATGACATTTTATCGTGGCAACGTTTCGCTCTCCAGGAGCTTTATCAAGCCATAACGGCTTGATAAAGCTCCTGCAGAGCGAAACGTTGACACAATAAAATGTCATATTAGTTGCACTTGTGTCCTTTTACATAACATGTTATCTTCTTCCACCACCAGTTGCTATTCTCTTCATCACTACCTGCTGTTCTCTCCCTCCACCACCCTTCAGGTTATACAATGGCGCCACAGTTTTTCAGGCGTTACATGCTCCCCTCCAATTAGTATGTAGCGCCTCGAGCTACAGTCCCTTCTTTACTTTTCAAAGTCAGTATCACCCATTACTACGTTTTTGCCCCTTTATGTTCTAGACTCATTTTACGTAATGGTTTTCTCTCTCCCCGTTTGTCTCTCAATATATAAGAAGTGGTTTCACATATCTTATTGTGATATAATTATAAATAGTTGAATCTGAGATGAAGACCGGAAGGAGCCGTACTCCTCCAGGCCACTATTAGCTGGACCCGCCGTGTGCTTGCTTCAACCACGGGAACACTCCAGCGGCTAGGAACTCAGAGAAATATTTTCATCTTATTCTTATCTCATGCACCAGTTGCCAAACGGTATTTATGATGGTCAACTCTTGAAAAGAGAGAGTATTTTATAAACATATTACCTACTGCAACCAGAATTTGAACGCTTTGTCCTAGCATTCCTTGTTATGTCAGAGATTCTAACGTATGGATCTCGTCAGTCATTGCATTATACCTTTAGACCAGGGGTTCCCAACCTGGGGTGCTCGCACCCCCTGGGGGTGCGAGACATCATTCCTGGGGGTGCGAGACATCATTCCTGGGGGTGCGAGAAGCGTCCATCACTTGATGATGGAGAGCTGAAAGAAGATCTTATAGATCTGCGTTCAAATCGTGCTCTTGAAATGCAATTTGAGAGTAAAACTTTGGAAGAGCATTGGTGCTCGGCTATAGTTCTATTTCCAAGACTGTGAAACTGCACTAACTGTGCTCATTCCATTTGCGACAACTTACTTATGTGAATCAGGATTTAGTACTCTTGTCAATTAAGACAAAATCTAGAAATCGTTTGAATGCACAGGCAGACATGCGTGTTGCTATCAGCAACATAATTTAGTATGATTCCACATCCTTTATCCTTGAACAAAGTTTAAATTGTAGGGGGTGCGAGGTTAGAGCAAAAATTTTATAGGGGTGCGGGAGTAAGAAAAGGTTGGGAACCACTGCTTTAGACGACCACCGTCTGACATCCGTGAGCCAGGATTTTGCCGTAACATCGAGATGAATCACCATCCTAGGCTCGTCACCCAGATTTCGGTCGTAACATCAAGAAGGATAACCATTACTGGACCGACCGTCATCAAGGTCAACTTAGGCCTCCTAGACAATGGCCGTCCTACTTCCGTCAGCACGACCCTCACAAGAGGGTGCGTTGATATATAATAGTAAGCTTCGTTTCAGGTTTGAAGTCAACTTTAATAATAACTACATTGTAATACACACTACACTGCACTATCAACACTCACTTTCAACATGGCCATGGAGAGATGAGAAGCTGCTGTTGATCCGGTTCTGTATTAGATTATATGACACGTATGTAACGCTAAAACGTTTTATTGCGAAACGTTTTGCTCACCAGACCATTATCAAGCTGCTCGTGAGGAAAACTCTTTATAATAAAATATTCTAGTATATCTTGTTTACAGCTGTTTATTATCAGGATGAATCAGACGAGTTTACTGCTCCACATAAAGTATAATAACAGAGGGTAGACAATGATTTAGTCTCGCATGCTGTAATTTCAAAACCACCAACACAGCAGGAGTTTGGCAATATAAACACAAATGCAGTATAATGTGATCCTTTATTGACTACGTATCGCCCACACAGTGGGCTTTTTCAAGTCACAAACAGAACAGTTCTGTTTGTGACTTGAAAAAGCCCACTGTGTGGGCGAAACGTAGTCAATAAAGGATCACATTATACTGCATTTGTGTTTATATTGCCATTGTGTCGGTATTTTATACCATTTATTTCCACAGCAGGAGTTTACAGTGTTCCGTGTGGGGCAAGTAACATATTCTGTAACAATGAGATAGGTCGAAATGTGTAAACAAGCCTTCAGCAACACAAATATGCAAGCAGAATGAACGAGCTTATAGTGTGCTTGTGGTCCATCGTAGCCTATACTCACAACTCGGGAACTGGGAAAAATCACAAATATGAAAACGAAATAGCAAAACGAAAATGCCTTGAGGCAGCTGCTTCCCACCTCACAAAACCATAAAACAGAATACAAGCATTAAATAACCCATTTCAAACACTGTCCAGAATCATGGCATGAAGCATAACACGCCTCGACTTTATGCTCACATCCAGGCCTTGTATTCTTGATATTAACTGACTTCGTCTTCAATGACCTCTCCACCACCTGACCTGACCTCAGAATGCTAATATGCTTTATAAAAGGTTTTTATTTTTTGCTATATACTTTACAAACGTTACTGCAATAAAGGGATTCCCTATTCAAAGTGTATGAAGCTACCCTACGATAATAATTCACTACACTAGCACTCTTCCAGCAAACACCACACACTACCCAAGACTCACGAAATCGTAATAACACGATTGCAAACAAACCACGGAACGGGTGGGGTTTGAACCCACGGTAAGTGAATCTTAGGAACCGCTTACCATAGGTTCAATCCCTATCCGTTCTGTGGTTTACCAAACACTAACCTGCAACATAGGCACGAAGTAGCAGAGAAAGCTGCCGAAGATCCAGTTCTGTATGAGGAGGATAGCCAGGGATAGCGGCAGCAGCAAGACGCTCATTATGAAGTTACACACACCAATATTCATCATATAGGCACTGGTAGGGTCCCTGTAAAGGCGTCGACGAAGGATGTGGGTGACCATGGCGACGTTGCCCACGGAGCCGAGCACCACTAGCAGGGAGTATAGGATGAGGAACAATGGGTATACGTGGACCAGGGACCGCCGCATTATTGGCTTGGAGAAGTCTACCGTCTCGTTGGGAAAGGACGCCAGATTGTGGATGATTTGACCCAGAAACTTATCCGGCAGCTCCCGCACGTCAGCCTTCTCTACAGACATCTTGATCTACGATGGTACCTAGGCAGGTGTTTTGATCCACGATGGTACCTTGGCTGGTGTTTTGATCCACGATGGTACCTTGGCAGGTGTTTTGATCCACGATGGTACCTTGGCAGGTGTTTTGATCCACGGTGGTATCTTGGTAGGTGTTTTGATCCACGATGGTACCTAGGCAGGTGTTTTGATCCACGATGGTCCCTTGGCTGGTGTTTTGATCCACGATGGTCCCTTTGCAGGTGTTTTGATCCACGATGGTACCTTGGCAGGTGTTTTGATCCACGATGGTACCTTGGTAGGTGTCCCAGATATTGTTCCCCTAAAGAGTGAAAGGTTTTTCAGGATATAGTAATAATGGACTTAACCATTATCTCTTCTTTTACTTTGTTCGCAATAATATATTTTTCTCTATGATACATCTTTCTGGGCGTCACTCACACTCTAAGCTTTACAATTTTATCTTCCGTAAAACCATTCGTAAATTTTTGTACATAGACCACGTTCAAAATTTGAAACTTTTACAATGATTTTATTTAATTATACAGAATTTAAGCTAGGCTTATACCCCCCAAAATTCAAACAATGCAAACTGTTTCCACTGGAGTTGATGTTCAGAACAGTCGATTCAGCACCTTATATTTGTATATTCAACTATTCTTTGTAATGTTATTGCACGTATCAATGGTTCCAGTTTCCCAGAAAAGAGAAGCGAGCCAAAGTGAAACACTTCTACGTTTCCCTTTTTCCTCTTGTCTGCCTCTCTGTGTTTTCTTTTTATCTCCTCTTGTTTTTCATCCTTTTTTTGTCTTTTCCTTTTCATCCTGTTTTCAAGCTTTTAATCATTACCACCGCCTCTCCTCTCTCACCATTACACCTCACTCCAACGAAGGAACTCCCACAATTTTTATTTAAAATCTTCGTATCTGCCAAATATTTCTGTATAAAACACACACACACTGATTCGTGTATTATGTTGTTATAAATGATCCAGGTTCACTGTTATCAAATGTTACGATATTGATCTACGTAACTACAGGTGCAAGAGGCCAAGTTTATCACTAGGATTCAGTATAAATATTAGGATCCATGTTTATTACTTTCTATATGTCGCTTGTTCGCTCTATGTGAAGTTTCAAACTTTTAATTTTGTCCCATTTTCTTCCGCCTCCACCGTATATTTTCTGTATTCTGAATAGTGTCATTTTTTCCACGCTATATCTGGACCCTCTGAATGAAGAACTTTTAAACGGAACTTATTTCCTCTGAGATACCTAAATATCTTTCTTTCACAGTTCCTGGAAATGCGTCTCCCGAAATATTTTCCAGCAAGTCCCTGAGAATAAACACATATTTCCATTCAATTCGAACACAATTTCCAGGACGTGTGTGTGTGTAATGTATTGCGAACTACTGTTGGTCAGTGACTAGTGATTCCAGCGCTGTGTCCTGCAGGTGATGCCCCAGGACTCCTCGCTTAGTGGACGGGAGAAGATAAGAGTGGAAGGAGTTGATGACTGTGTCCTCTAGAGTCAGGACATCAATCTTGAGAAGGACCTACGATCTGAAAGTAAAGAAAATAATAACTTAACAGGAGAGTCATTATTGTAGATATTAAATTTGTTCTCTCTCTCTCTCTCTCGGAGCCCTCACCCTTCTTTGATCTTGTTTGTATTCTTATACAGTGCTAATACTGCTCTGTCTGATCTTTCTGAAGTTTCAGTAACCAATCTCTCTCTCTCTCTCTCTCTCCCTCTCTCTCTCATGACACACACGCACATGTAACTACACACTGTTTATTAGGAGGCATTTTTGCCCACTGAGGGTTGCCTCAATTTAATAAATCCTCCAACGGGCGAAACGTTTCCCAATAAAAATACTCAGTGTCCTTAATTCATACTTTGCAGCAGTGATATAGTGTACATGTAAGCTGCACTTAAGTGAGAGTGATGAGAAATGAGTGGAGGGTGGTTGTAAAATAGTCATTATGATGGAATTGGTAAGATTTGCTTATCATTCTGTATAATGGTCTGATTAAACAGTAAAATATAATGGCGTGTGTGAGGCTATACCACGCTTGTATTAATTTAAAGAAGAAATATTAACAGTAGTAACTGTAGTAGTAGTAATAATAGTAGTAGTATTAGTAGCAGCAGTAGTAATGGTAGTAGTAGTAGTAATGGTAGTAGTAGTAGTAATGGTAGTAGTAGTAGTAATGGTAGAAGCAGTAATTATGGTAGTAGTAGTAATGGGAACACCAGTATTAACAGTAGTAACTGTTTCACGAAATCGTAATGACACGATTGCAAACAAACCATACAACGGGTGGGGATAGAACTCGCGATCAGTCATAGAACTCCAGATCGACGCGTTAGCCACTGGGCCAGATGGGTACAATAAGATTCTATGCTATCCTTCCTAGAGTGTATAAATATATCTAGTTGGATGAATATCATTGTAGCCAGCTGGCCCAGTGGCTAACGCGTCGGTCTGGAGTTTTATAACTGATCGCGGGTTCTATCCCCACCTGTGGTATGGTTCAGTAGTAACTGTAGCAGTAATATATGCATAAGTGCATACAGGCAAGAAGAGCGAGAGATATTTAACCCTCTATGTGACAGAAGTAAAGATCCCACAAAGGAAACTAAAATAATCTATCAGCAATGCCAGCTATGTCCCCCACACTAAGTAACTGATGGGAATAGGAATGTAACATTTGCTGTAATGTAACTGTGCCTGGTAAGGTTTGATATATATCATTTGCGAAGAATAAAACACTTGCGTAACACAGTAAATATTCTAATATATAAGTGGCATAATCCTCAACCTCAACAATGAGGTCCGTGGTTCGATCCCCGGTATGGATGGAAACATTAGGACGTGTTTCCTTAAAACGTCTGTTATCCCTATTCACCTGTTAGTAAAATAGGCACCTGATGTTAGTCGACTAGTGTGAGTCGTATCCTGGGGACAAAATTTACCTAATTTTCCCGAAATGCTTTGCGTAACAAGGTGCTTTCTATATAGCAGTAGTAATAGCATGTCAATGATGTCAGCTACTCCTGTATACATTGCATTTGTACTTGTAGAAATAAAGATTATTATTATTAATAAGACTTCTTTAGGCATTACTGCCCACTGGATTAGCATTGGATGCACAATGAACTAGCCGCTCAGATGGCCCAACTAAAATTATAAACTCTTATTAAATAACATCCCCGGGTGTTCCTTTAAAAACATGGGTACTGTAACTCAGTGAACGATAAGTTATCGTCCAGAAATGAACGATTGGTTGAGGCAGAGCGCACGGGGAGACAACCACATTACATGAGGGACCACAACTCCTTCAACCAGATCATTTAAAAGAGACTTTCCTTCAATCATATTAAGGTGACCCAGGGAGGAATTTACGGTCTCCTACACCCAATATATCTGATAATAGTTTTTTATGGAGAGGAAGAAAAGACGAGAAGGGAAGACTACACTGGGAGGAAATGGAAAAGGAGGATTGATCGAGTTAAGGAGAAACGAAGATGGAAGAGAAGGGAAGGGAAGAATGGAGAAGGGCAGGAAGAGGAAAGAGGCAAGGAGACGAAAACGGAGATGAGATATGAAAAATGAGAAAGGAAGAAGAGGGGAAGGAAATATAAGAAAATAAATGAGAAGAAATGGAAGGAAATGAAAGAAGGGTTAATGGAAAGAAGGGAGAGAAAAGGAACAAGGGGTAGAAAGGGAAGAAGTGAAAGGGAAAAAAAGGAGATAATAATGGAGGGAAGAGAAATTGAGGGAATAAAGGAGGGAAGAAGGAAGAGAGGGGTTGATAAAATTGTCTTGGGTCCCAGAGTGGATTAAACTGCACCGTAATCTGAAAAAGATGAATCCATGACGGGTAGAAGAATACAGAAAGGAAGAAGAGGAGACGAACAGAAAGAGGGAATGGAGAATATAAAGGAAGAGAAAGGAATCAAAGACAGAGTAAGGAAGAGAGTATAACAGAGTATGTGGATAAGACACAACATGCTCAGAAAATAAACTATTGTCTAGGAGTGGGTACGTGTCTAGACTGACGAGATGAGGATAGCGAAGCAGAAGGCTCTCTCCCTCTCCATCAATCCCTCTGGTCATACTGCAAACGTGAAAAGTTTGACAAACAGAATTACTCTGCTGTATCGAAAAGCATGTAACAGAATTTAACAGGAAATGAAAAAAAAATAGGATTTAAAAATGACAGTATTAATACTGCTACTATTACCCTTATTGCTACTATTACTACTAGTTACTACTACTACTACTGCTGCTGTTCAAATTAAAACTTTACTTCTTTACTTCATGTGTTGAATTCCACCATTATGTTAATGGTGTACAATAAAGCCAAGTTGATACATAAGACCCATGTGCATCACATGGGTAGCTTTACTGACGAGAGGTATCGCCTACACAGCAGGCCTTTCCCACCCTAATACAGTCTTGACATTTATGCTGGAGACAGTGGAAGAAGAGAAGAGGGAAAAATAAGGTATTCAATCCCTTAGCCTTGATATATAACAAAGGAATAAGGATGGAGAATAATAAGTGCTGGAGCCAGATAAAGATGAGCCGGAGGGATGGCAGAAAGTATTTCTTCAGCCTCATAATAGTCAGGAAGTGGAATGACCTTAACGAAGAGTAGACAGGCTCCACACACAGTTTTAAGAGCAGGTACGACAGAGCCCACGACGCTAGGAAGCAGTGAATCCATCAAGTGGCAAGTAGAGATACGGGACCAGGAGCTGAAACTCGACCCCTGCAACCACAGATAGGTAGTTTCATGTATCATATCCTTCACTTTAATATTAAGAATTTATTTCGATATTTAATTAAAATAATCTTCCAAAAGGAATTTGAATCCTTTAACATAAGTCAACTAAGGTGCGTCACTCTGAATTCAAACGTCCACTAACAGTACTCGGCCAGGCGCTGAAATACTGTGTATTGATACCACTGTCAGTATACTTTTACTAGTGACGCCTATTTCAATTCAAGATCCAAAATATTTATGTTCGTTACTGGTGCTGGATTTTCTTTGTGTTGATGCAAAGCTCAAATTCGAGCAGCGAGGCTACCACGTCCATTTAAAGCAATTACTGGAATCCATTGTTTTCTGTTTACTTTTAATCATTTTTATTGCTTGTAAATATTTATAGCCTTGAAATTAATTTTGAAACTCACCCTACCAATTTTCAGCTGTTATATAAAGTACATAAATGTAGTTGACAGGGGGACGATCACGAGCCTTCAGCCAAATATATTTTCACTTATAACTGTATTCCACAACCGCTGTCGTTATGTTCTAACTGATATGTTAACGTCAAATGCTCATTTAGTCTTTTCTCATAGTTCATTCTCCATCCATGGCTAGTTTCTTTATCAACCTTTGGCCTTTCTCCATTTTTTACATACTTTATCGGCTGTAATCTAGTATCAAATTATATTATAATAAAGGCGTGATTATATGTCGTATACAGTAAAGTCATAGATGACTTTGTTGAGATTACTGAAAATGAAAAATCGCCACTAATATGTTGTTGACGAGCACCTCTGGTGATATGCTGGGTTCAATGTTCACTCCCAGAGCCTCCTTGAGTGAGGACTGAAAAGTCTCCAACAAGGCGAGATCGAACTTTCTTCTTCATACCAAATATAAACTAGCTTAGAGAAAGAGTCCTGTAACCTGTGGAATGGTACAACCACCACCAAAATCACCTCCACCAGCAGCTGAAGGAACCAACACCACTACTTCCACCAGCAGCTGCAGGAACCAACACCACTACTTCCACCAGCAGCTGCAGGAACCAACACCACTACCTCCACCAGCAGCTGCAGGAACCAACACCACTACTTCCACCAGCAGCTGCAGGAACCAACACCACTAATTCCACCAGCAGCTGCAGGAACCAACACCACTACTTCCACCACCAGCTGCAGGAACCAACACCACTACCTCCACCAGCGGCTGCAGAAACCAACACCACTACCTCCATCAGCAGCTGCAGAAACCAACACTACCACCTCCACCAGCAGCTGCAAAAAGCAACACCACCACCTGCTGCAGCTGCAGAAAACAACTCTTGTAGCTGCAGTAGCAATAAAGTTCAGTAGTTGTAGGAGCAACAATTACGTACATCAGCTGCCGGAGCAACAGACCTACCACCACCTCCAACAGTGGCAGGACCACCACCACTACCACCTCCAACAGTGGCAGGACCACCACCACTACCACCTCCAACAGTGGCAGGACCACTACCACCTCCAACAGTGGCAGGACCACCACCACCTCCAAGAGAGTGAAACCTGACATTGCACTATGGAAGACTTAATTAAGTGATAAAACTGGTAAAGCAGTCATGATACAGCATTTAGTTATACATAATTCTTAGATGGCCTACCCATCCATTCCATGTTCTAGACGAGCTGGAGAACCGAACAATACGACTTATTTGTAGCCTCGTCGCGGTCCCGGTTGACTTTTCATTTGAACAGCACTGTCAGGTTCGAAGAGACATCTGCGGCCTTGGTACTACGTACAAAATCAAGGATTTCAAGGTCTTTCATCTGGTCCAACTTCGTGCCCAGACAGCGAAGACATTAACATGACAGATGGCAATCAGTACCTTCACTGAGGCTGCACCTGTCATGGGAATATCACTACAGGGGTAGACAATGGCAGAAGCCAACAAGTTTGAGTAGTCACTGGTAAGAGAAAGAACCTTTGTAGATACAGTTTTTCGCCCATGTACTTGTGTAAATACTTGATAAAACCCAGCCTTAAGCGAAACCTTGCATTAAAGAGAGATTCTCTGTTACCATTGTTTTTATTTCCACCATTCCACCGATTATTAGTTTTTTAAATGACTTGTAACTGGAACAGTCTGTAAAATAAAACACACAATGCTGTTATGGCATATTATTGCGAAGACGTCTCGCCCACCAGGGACTTCAAAAAATCAATGGTAGAGGAAAGTCTCCACAACAAAATACCATAACCCGCACTGTGTGTTTGTCTTATTTACATACTGTCAATATACCTTACTTTGTTACCATGGAAAATGTTAATCAAAACAGATAAATCAATTTACCAAAAGAAAGTTCAGATACACTGATGTTGCAACGTCACCCACTTTCCTGTGTGTGTGTGTGTGTGTGTGTGTGTGTGTGTGTGTGTGTTTCTTAATCTTAAAGAACATTGTTTTAAGACAACTCAGTGATTTACAGTCTGGTTAAGGCCAAGTTTTGAAATGCAGAGGCGAAATGATGCATCTTAGCAGTGTAAAATAAATGTAAGAACTCCTGAAGTAACATTATTACAAAGAATTAACTGCAAACGAGAGAGAGAGAGAGAGAGAGAGAGAGAGAGAGAGAGAGAGAGAGAGAGAGAGAGAGAGAGAGAGAGAGAGAGAGAGAGAGAGAGAGAGAGAGAGCGTGGTGTGTGTGTGTGGGTTTGTGTACACACTTTCACTAAGAGGCTACAGTGATGACAAGTGTATACACATACATTTCTAATGTATACAGAGGTATGGAAGTATAAAGCGCCGGACATTATTATTATATTGATGGGAAAAACACTAAACCCACTGGGGTTATACAACGCTTGGGGGAATGAAAGGCAATCAGGTTCGACCCCTAAAAAAGGAAAGGACAAGAGCGGTTTCTTAAAAGAGGCCCTCGCCAGCATCAAAGCATCGCTCCTTGTTTGGAGTTTATAGGGCCACTGACAACAGCAACCTCGTTCCTACCAAGTCTGTGAGAGTACATTTCACACACATGCTGCACGATAGCAAAGGACACTTTGAAGGTTGTTTAAAGGTCATTTGTATGGGCAGCACACACTGGTCATTCACCCTCACCACTAAGCCATTCGCGATGAAAAACGAAAATAGCTCCACGATCCCGCAGATGAGTGTAGCAATCCATCAGTTTAAGTCCAGCTCAATCACAACACATACCCGACAAGGCCTGACCAGTCAAGCCCAGTCGTAGCTCGATTGTTAGCTCACTCAACTCTCACACTGAGGTCTGTGGGGGTCGATCCCCTGTACGGGTGAAAACATTAGGACGTGTTTCCTAAGATACTTGCTGTCCCTGTTCACTTATCAGGAAAACAGATACCTGGGTGTTATTCGACTGGTGTGGGTCGCATCCTGGGACAAAACTTACCTAATTTGTCCGAAATGCTCTACATAATAAGGGGCTTTTTATATAGTAGTATGTGATTGATGTCAGATTGGCCTGTATACCTTGTACATGTACTTCTAGAAATGAAGATTATTATTATTAGCAGCCAAAGCACAGCCCGGGCTGGTCCACAACGAGGCTTGAGGGAGACGGAGAGACATCTTCCCATAAATCAAGTCATACAATTTTGTGCAATAAAGCCAGATAAATTTTGTTTAACTTCCGCAGAGAACTACATATATAAAGGTCACAAAAAATGCGCTAGACCCGTGTGGGACATTCAAAATTGTATCACTGAGCTAAAAAAAAAAAAAGCGTAAACGAAATGAAATTTCAAAACGGAAACGAAAACGTTGAAAGATAAAACTAAGATTATTATATTATAATAAAAAAGAAGCGCTAAACCACTAGGGGTATACAGCGCTGTAGGGCAGGAAGGAAGCGGGGGTATCAGGTGGCAAAAGGGAGAGGGATAATTAGTAGGTTACGGAGAACAGCGGGGCAGTGGACAGTGCAGGGGTAGAGGGCAGCAAGAGATTGAGGTAGAAAGGGCTGTGGGGAGTGCGAAAGGTATCGTCATCAGAGTTTGTGGAGTAAGTCAGTTGTCAAGAAGTCAATGAGAGAGC
The DNA here is from genome assembly GCF_038502225.1 of Cherax quadricarinatus. Taxonomy (NCBI): domain Eukaryota; kingdom Metazoa; phylum Arthropoda; class Malacostraca; order Decapoda; family Parastacidae; genus Cherax; species Cherax quadricarinatus. The sequence continues at coordinate 10,535,396 of NC_091365.1, read as the reverse complement.
CAAGATTAAAGGAGGGTCCATCAGCAAGAAGGGAAGATAAAGAGAGAGTAGAGCGGAGACGACGTTGGAGGTAAATTCTGTGTACTCGTTGATAGAGTGGGCAGTCTAACAGAATGTGGCTAACCGATACTGGAACCTGACAAGTCTCACAGAGAGGAACAGGGTGCCTCTCCATGAGATACCCATGAGTAAGACGTGTGTGGCCAATGTGAAGACGGGAGAGAGTAGTCTCCCAACCTCGACAGTGATGACAAGAAGACGGCCAGTAACCTATACTCGGTTTAATAGAATGAAGTTTGTTACCGAGTAGATTAGACCAACGTTGTTGTCAACGGGTGTGAAGGTGGGTAGCTATTACAGCAAAATAGTCCGTAAATGGAACACCTCTATATGAAACTGGTAGATAATGTACTGCTGACGGGGCAGCATTGTCTGCCTGTTCATTGCCGTGCACGTCAACATGGCCAGGGACCCAACAAAAAACAATATCTTTATGCGTGGTAGAGATGCGGCGTAGCCAAAGTTGGATACGGAGGACTAGGGGGTGAGGTGTATCAAATTTTCGTTTAGCCTGTAGAGCACTAAGGGAGTCTGAGACAACCACAAATGATGACACAGGCATAGATGCAATATGGATAAGTGCTGCAAGAATGGCATACAATTCAGCTGTAAAAGTGCTAGCCGAGGATAGTAAATGTGCTCGCACGACACTGTCCGGAAACACTACTGCGAATCCGACGCCATCAGAAGACTTAGAGACATCTGTATACACTGCGATGGCATGAGAATGAGAGCGGAAGTGGTCAAGAAAAAGAGAGCGGGAAGCTACCGTAGGCAGTTGGGCTTTCGAGCAAAGGAGTGAGAAAGAATTGCTCGAACAGCTGGAACTTCCCAGGGGTGGCAGGGAAAAGTGAGATGCTACATGAACATAGAAAGGTGGTAACTGAAGGGAAGACGAGAGCGAATGTAGTCGAAGAAAAATGTGACATGTTGAGGCTGGTTCTCCAACTAGGGCGGCCATCTTGAACTCAACTATCTTTCGCACATTTCTGGATGGTTGAAATTTTATGGAGAACTTAGTATATATTCTTATTTAATAAATAAGGTTGTTATACAAGGTTAAGTTAACCTATAGTCACACATTAAAAAAAAAAGAGATGGCAAACGTCTGGCAGCGCAATGGGAGGAACTAAGGTTCGATCCAATGAAAAGGAGTGTAGCCCCAGTTCTTTGAATCAGGAGCCCATCAATAGTGTCAAGATACTTTCCTTGAAGGCTAGACATCTTGAGTGTTAAATCTACTGGACCTCTTGAAGATGTTGATCTCTAGCTCCTGGACCTCTTGGGAGGGCTAAGCTTTACCTCAGATTTTTTTTTTTCATAATTAACTGCATTAGAAACTTACGCCGCACCCTGTACTGTTGCTTTTGTGTAGGCTGCAGTAGATGGGGCTGGGTTATCTGAATGCGGGGGATACCTTTCTAGGCTGACGAGAAAATGTGATTATTTCGATACGAGGATAACTTTTGGGATCACACAGCGACCTCAACACATCCAGTTGTGCGAGATAAAACTGTTTTATAGAATTCCTAGGATTATGTCGTAGATTTGTTTCTACTTTGCATAAGAAAATCAACACAAATGTCAGAACTCAGTACAACCCCCCCCCCTTCCCAGACACAACACACACACACCAAGCCCGGAAGCGTCAGACAATAGAACCATCATCATCACAGAGCTTAAATCAACACACTGTGGTAAACCCAATGTTCGTGGAGTTCCCATCTTCATTACTAGTGTAGTAACATCAACACTATTACTGAAGATACAAGTCTCACTCATCACATCACCTTGGATGACTTTATACTCTTCCCTGACTTCAAACATCACTTGTGATGACTTTATACTCTTCCCTGACTTCAAACATCACTTGTGATGACTTTATACTCTTCCCTGACTTCAAACATCACTTGTGATGACTTTATGCTCTTCCCTGACTTCAAACATCACTCTTCTTCCGCCGACTCTTCCGTATTCCGACTGCAGCCTGCTGAGCAGGCGAAACGTCTCGTCAGTGAAGATACCAGACTGTTACACATGTGTCTTATATCATCTACTCACATATTTAAAGTTCATCTGCAGATTTTCCACCATAACAAACCAGTTGCTTAGTCTTTCACAAGCGTGATCTTCAAGCTTATGAGTTTTTTCAGCATTTCATCATACAATGTATGATCTTGAGGATTTTTTCAGCATTTCATCACACAACGTATGATCCACAGGAGACTTACTATCGTTGTCTTCCATTACAATTATATCGTAATTTAACCACATTTAATTACGTTGTCCGACTCATCAATTTAATAATTTTTTTTTGCGTATAAATTTAAAAATTTATATATTTTCATATTTTCCAAAGGAATTTTCTGCAACATTTACAAACATGTTTATGTGATTTAACGATATATTCGATTTGGAAAATCATTTATACAAAATTGTATTCTTCTAATGACAAAATTTCTAGGAAAGCCTTTTTTTTCATCCTACCATTGTTGCCATTTTTCCTTGTAACAAAAAAAATATATAGGAAAAAAGAACACAAGGACAAGTAATGTGACATTTTATTGTTGCACTTGTGTCCTTTTACCTAACATATTGTCGGTAATTTTACCAACATTATTATAATAAAAAATAATTGTTCACTGGCAGAGTTTTGCCTTTTGTTAATGTTCATAGTAAAGAATTATGAACATCCCTCCATAAACATGGCTACGAGTGAACATATATTTTAGTACCTATGTATACACGTACACATGTATGAGAATTTATTGTAGATAATATCGTGTAGCAAAGCATTGAGAGAGAGAGAGAGAGAGAGAGAGAGAGAGAGAGAGAGAGAGAGAGAGAGAGAGAGAGAGAGAGAGAGATTGTAGTTATTAACAGCCAGGTCCTCCTGAGCCTTACATAACTTGTTAATGTGTAGGGTCCGCCAAGCTCAGCACTTTTTCCACGAACATATAGTAACTGCAGGTGGGGCCCAGGAAGGTAATATGAGTAGAGTTTACCACAGTGGAGGAGCATAAACTGTGGTGGTGGTGGTGGTGGCAACAGCTGCAGAGACAGCAGCAGCAGCACCAACAGTGAGCCACATGCTGCGGCCTTGTGATAGCAACTGTCAATTCCCTGTTCCCCCAGTAAGTAAACAATCCCCTCCCTGTCATGTGTCCACACCAGTGTCACCACTACCATGTGTCGACACTAGTGTGTCACCACTACCATGTATCGACACCAGTGTGTGTCACCGCTACCATGTGTCGACACTAGTGTGTCACCACTACCATGTGTCGACAGTGTGTGTCACCACTACCATGTATCGACACCAGTGTGTGTCACCGCTACCATGTGTCGACACTAGTGTGTCACCACTACCATGTGTCGACACCACTGTGTCATCATTACCATGTATCGACACCAGTGTGTCACCATTACCATGTATCGACACCAGTGTGTCACCACTACCATGTATCGACACCAGTGTGTCACCACTACCATGTATCGACACCAGTGTGTCACCACTACCATGTATCGACACCAGTGTGTCACCACTACCATGTATCGACACCAGTGTGTCACCACTACCATGTATCGACACCAGTGTGTCACCGCTACCATGTATCTACACCAGTGTGTCACCACTACCATGTGTCGACACCTGTGTCTCATCACTACCATTTCCCCACACCAGTGTATGTCACCACTACCATGTGTCGACACCAATGTGTCACCATTACCATGTGTCGACACCAGTGTGTGTCACCATTACCATGTGTCGACACCAGTGTGTGTCACCATTACCATGTGTCCACAGAAAGTGGTTTTAAGCAAACAATACTGCGACCAGCCGAGAATCGAACCCGGGACATTTAGCCCGGCCCCTGGGAATCGCGCTAACCATTTTAGTGATATATTCTTCTGGGTAACAACTTTATGTTCTTAAAACTATAGTTCTGAAATATAAGATTGATTTTAGTGTAGCTATTACATTTAGTATGCAATGAAAATCTCTCAAATGTTAGACAACCGCATTATTTTTCAGTTAAAAATCTAGTTTTAGGATGGCAATATTTTCACAGAACCTCGCAAAAAAAAAACCCCATTGTGTTTGGGGATGTATTCTGTTAACATTTTTGCTTATATAGTATATAAATTAATATTAGTGTAATAACTGGACCATACACCGGCAGACTGAAGCAACATCATCACGGCGTTGGTCTACCAGAGAAAAATCGCCCGAAACAGGTTTATACCATAAGATCTTTTGTTTATTGTTGCGGGTCCATGGTAGGAAGGTGGGAAAACACACGACTCGTACTCGCCTATTTTTGGTTGCAGGGGTAGACTAGCTCCTTGTCCCGCTTATTCGCTGGTCGTTACTAGGTCCACTTTTTCCCTACTCCATGAGTTTTATCGTATCTCTTCTTAAAGCTATGTATTGATCCTGCCTCCACTACATCACTCTCCAGATTGTTCTGCTTCCTGACAAATGTGGGACTCTAAGAAATACTTCCTAACATCTCTGTGACTCATCTGAGTTTTCAACTGTGAAAGTATAGTTGCCGATAGTCCTGCGCCTTGACCTAACTAGGTTTTAAGGTATACTCTCAAGGATCAAGCAGTTTACGGACCGTTCACCACGTACTAAAACTGGTTAATTTGCACCTACACAACCAAAGGTGTACAAAACTTTCTTATTGCTAAATACTTCAGCACTAAGTTTAAGGTCGTTCAGAAAAGGCATTCTTAGGTTATCCCATGAAAAAACAACACTTTCCTAAATTGAGAAACTGGTACTTGCACAGTTTAATAACAATCCAAACTATTCTTTAGGAAAGATACCCAGAACTGAAAGTTGGAAGCCGATCAGAAGTCATTTTCCAGAAACTTCACACAAACCACGGGAGGAAAAAAGTTCCCATAACAATGAAACATTTCAAAGAACACTTAATTTTTTAGCATATTGTATTTCACAGTATTTTCTAAGGTTTGTTATATATTAATGCTTATAAATTGTGTAAGGAATTCTGAAACGGAATATTTACAATTTTCATTAAATTTCTATTTTTCTCTACTCGGCGAGATTCTTATCCAATGGGAAATATGTCTGGCACCAGGAAGAGCGTCTCTCAATTTAAATAAGCAGGAAGAAAGAGGCTTCCATGGAAATGGAAGTAATCAAGCACTCCTGCCTCCAATATGAGAATGTTTTTCAATATCTTCCAGGTAGGATCTGCTTACCTTTCATTGCGCTTTGAAGAGGTTCTGCTCGAGGTACAGGAATTGTAAGTGATGGCTTGATGCTTGAGACTGACACAATTTGTGTTTACACACTGTTGAGGGCGCTGAATGCATGAGACGATATTCTTCGAACACTGAGGGCTCAGTGCACGAGACTAGACTCGCAGCCTGTCTTTGCATAGTATTGGAGTGGGTTCAGTGCTAGACTAGGCTTACAATCTATCTTTGCATTTACAACGGCAGCTGAACCAAACTCCTAAAATATCGTAAGCATGTTAGTACAGACAGGAATAAAAATACAGCACAAACTCGAGGCACGAACTCCAGGCATCAATATCTCTCACCACCCCAACTACTAGCATCACTGCATCAACTCCAACCAACACAAAATCACCATCACCTTCAGAAATTAACTTTGTCCAATTACAAGCAGTCACAGTCGCCCTGAATATATACGGAGCTGCTTAATGAACTTAGGACAATAATTAAGTTCAAATGAAGTCGGCAACGAAGCTCACAATTCATGATAATGAAGCCAGAATCAAGAGGTAATTGACGAAATCACCGACACTTCACGGCCAACACTGCTCACTGGTTATATAAAACGACGACCACCTGAGACAGTGTATTAAGAGGGTGACTGCCCATAAGCTGAGGGGAGAAGGACACAAATTCATTTACCTAGAACACCTTCACTGAAAACTTTTCGGTCCTTGGACACTGATTCCTTCAAATACACGAGTGTGTGAGAAGACAGGAGAGCATAGGACCATAGGTGGTAGTAATGGGGATGGTACACAAATAACCCGCACATAAAAGACAGAAGCTTACGACGACGTTTCGGTCCGACTTGGACCATTGACAAAGTCACACTAACAGAGGAGGAGCAGGACGGCTATATATAGGCAGGAAGAGGTGGAGGTAGTAGTAGTGGTAGTAGTGGTAGTAGTAGTAGTAGTAGTAGTAGTACAAGAATTGTATATAATACCGACAGGATGAAATGACGCATGCACAACACCCGGGCATCCCCACCGTAGACGTTTCGCCATCCAGCCAGCCACTGGATGGTGAAACGTCCACAACAAAGACAACCAGACGCCGCACATGTGCCTAATTTCCTTTTCCGTTTACCGTAAACCTATGCACAGTGGCATGTACATTCACTACTTTTCCTATCATGCTTCCCCTGTCAAGAAAAGTGTTCTTATCTCCCTCTTTCTCCGTGCCCTCCGCATCTGTGATCCTCAGTTCCTTCCAGCAGAAATTTCCACTCTTTATAATTCGTTCTCCCGTCTTGGCTACCCTTCCCATTTCATAGACTCTGCCCTCTCACGTGCTAAACGCAATTTCTTCTCTCCCAAACTCTCTACTCATGGGAACTCTTCTATCCTCTGCCTTCCCTACATTTCCGGTCTTTCTAATCTCAACAATTCTCTCCGTCCCTTAGACATCAAGCTTACCTTCCGCCAGACTAACACTCTTCGCACTAATCTCGTTCATACCTCTCCTCCCTCTACAGATGTTCCTGGTGTCTACTCTATTTCTTGCTCCTCCTGTCCTCTTCAATACTTTGGAGAAACTGGTCGATCTCTTTCTGACAGACTTAGGGAGCACAAAAATAGTGTTAGGCTTGCCGACACTAACAATGCTCTTTTCTGTCACGTCAGAGATCATAGCCATCCTATTGACTGGTCTTCTGCTAAAACTGTCTTCCCTACTTCCAACTCGAACAGTCGCCGTTTAGTTGAATCCTCTCTAATACAAAACTTTCCTTGTATGAACCTTAGCCCTGGCTTCGTCTCTGTAGATGCCTTCCTCTCCCACTACATTGTAAAATGCTCCAAACTTCAGAACACCCGTGACTTAACCTGAATCCTCATTTTTTTTCTTCTTCTTCTTTTTCTTCTTCCTCTTCCCCTTTCCTCTCTCCTTTTCTCCTCTGGGTTGTCTTTCTCTCTCCTGTCTCGTGTTTCTGTTCCTTCTTTATTTTATTTCACCACTTCCCCTTTCACGCACCTCGGTGCGCTTGCTCTCCCTCTGTGGGTTTCTAGCTCTCTTGCAGTGCTCCCCTTCCTTTGTATTTGACTGGCTCGTCTTCCTTATTTCCCACTTCTACCACTACCACTACTACTACCTCTTCTTCTTCTACTACATCTACTGATGAAATTAGGCACATGTGCGGCGTCTGGTTGTCTTTGTTGTGGACGTTTCGCCATCCAGTGGCTGGCTGGATGGCGAAACGTCTACGGTGGGGATGCCCGGGTGTTGTGCATGTGTCATTTCATCCTGTCGGTATTATATACAATTCTTGTACTACTACTACTACTACTACTACCACTACTACTACCACTACTACTACCTCCACCTCTTCCTGCCTATATATAGCCGTCCTGCTCCTCCTCTGTTAGTGTGACTTTGTCAATGGTCCAAGTCGGACCGAAACGTCGTCGTAAGCTTCTGTCTTTTATGTGCGGGTTATTTGTGTATCGTTCCAGTCACGGTATTGTGCCTTTTTGTTATTTATTAATGGGGATGGTATTAACTAGTGGTGGTTGTGGTGGTAGTACTAGTTGTAGTAGTACTAGTAATAATGGTGGTGGTAGTAGTACTAGTAGTAGTGGTGGTAATAGTAGTAGTTGTGGTGGTAGCACTAGCAGGACGCCGTAGGTAGTCCACTAGTGTTCCCAACTAAAAATCCATCATCCGTCTCCCAGTCACATAAATTTTCAATGACGTTTATGAGCATCTGAGAGTTATTTCCATGCAGCGCACAGATCATTATTTAATCAAGATTTATTGAAGGCCGTCTAAGAAAATATAAAACATTTCTTTCATGGTTTAACGCTTACTGTGACGATGTGCCAATGGAAACATAATAGTGGCATCTCGGGACCCATGATGGCCCCGGCTGCAGCTACCACTGACCTACCATGATGGCCCCGGCTGCAGCTACCACTGACCTACCATGATGGCCCCGGCTGCAGCTACCACTGACCTACCATGATGGCCCCGGCTGCAGCTACCACTGACCTACCATGATGGCCCCGGCTGCAGCTACCACTGACCTACCATGATGGCCCCGGCTGCAGCTACCACTGACCTACCATGATGGCCCCGGCTGCAGCTACCACTGACCTACCATGATGGCCCCGGCTGCAGCTACCACTGACCTACCATGATGGCCCCGGCTGCAGCTACCACTGACCTACCATGATGGGCCCGGCTGCAGCTACCACTGACCTACCATGATGGCCCCGGCTGCAGCTACCACTGACCTACCATGATGGCCCCGGCTGCAGCTACCACTGACCTACCATGATGGCCCCGGCTGCAGCTACCACTGACCTACCAGTACTGTATCATATATTACGTATAGAATACGGGGAAGTTGATGAATAAGATACATATATTATTGGTTTAAAAGAACACGTGAGCAATCACTAGGACACATTCATTAGAAAATATTTCTGTACTGGGACTTTAATCACCTCTAACCAGGGCCGAAACGTTTGCTAATAAGTTCTAGTGTTTGCTCAAGTACCTTTTTAAACCAATTTGTAGGTATCAGTTACCAAGGTATTACGAACACAGGTGTAGTCTAGTGGCCTGCACACCTGGCTGTAGCAGGATAACCAAGGAAGGAACCAGCAAGAAGGCAGCAGAGTAAATACAGTGGACCCCCGCATAGCGAACTTAATCCGTGCAAGAGGGCTGGTCGTTATGCGAAATGTTCGCTATGCGAATTAATTTTCCCCATAAGAAATAATGGAAATAAAATTAATCCGTGCAAGACACCCAAAAGTATGAAAAAAAAAATTTTTTACCACAAAAAAATGTTAATTTTAGTACACACAAACTGAAAAAGGCATGCACAATTACATGACACTTACTTTTATTGAAGATCTGGTGATGATTGATGGGATGGGAGGAGGGGAGAGAGAGTGTTTAGAAGGGGAATCCCCTTCCATTAGGACTTGAGGTAGCAAGTCCTTTTCCGGGGTTACTTCCCTTCTTCTTTTAATGCCACTAGGACCAGCTTCAGAGTCACTGGACCTCTGTCGCACAACAAATCTGTCCATAGAGCTCTGTACCTCCCGTTCCTTTACGATTTGTCTAAAATGGGCCATAACATTGTCATTGAAATAGTCACCAGCACGGCTTGCAACAGCTGTGTCAGGGTGATTTTCATCCATAAAGGTTTGCAGTTCAACCCACTGTGCACACATTTCCTTAATTTTTGAAGTAGGCACAATGGATTCCACAACTGGCATAGGCTTCTCAGGGTTAGCCCCAAACCCTTCAAAATCTTTCTTAATTTCCATACTAATTCTCACCCTTTTTACCACAGGGTTGGCACTAGAAGCTTTCTTGGGGCCCATGGTCACTTATTTTCCAGAAACAGCACCGAAAACACTGTAATAATACGAAATATTCCGAGTGTATGCTTGAATGTTACCGCGGAGGCTGGCTGGTAAACAATGGACGTGTCTCGGACGAAGGTCGCTGAGCGGGTTTTTGTCCACTATGCGGGGCAAAATTTTGGCGAACAAAGCGTTCGCTATGCGGATTGTTCGCTATGCAAGGCGTTCGCTATGTGGGGGTCCACTGTACTGACATTTCCTTCACCAAACAGCAAGCAGGTATGTGCAATGTTTATGGAACTATGGCTGGCCGAGACTGTCCCGCGGGACAAGGCGACGCGGGATCGAGTCTCAGCCAGCCGCAGTTTCGTTAATGGTTCAAAATTACTTTCGTGATTCCATTAATATACAGATGATACGTACAATAAGGCAAATGCAAGTAAGAGACACGGTAAGAACCGTTGCGACCAGACTTATAGGTAAGTCTGAAATGTTGATTCACAGATGTACCACATCGCTTCACAAACCATACCACGGGCGGTGATAGAACCCGCGATCAGTCTCTCAAAACTCCAGACCGTCGAGTTAGCCACTGTGCCACCTAGCCACAATAAGATTCATTCAACTAGGTATATTTCTACACCACAGAAAGGTTAGCATAGGCACCACTGTGACCACAAATGCAAGTTTTTACAGACGAATCTCCAGCTAGCGTGGTCGTGACGAACTCTAGCTCAAGTCCCCTCAAAGCTGTCAACATGACTCACGAAATCGTAATGACACGATTGCAAATAAACCATACCACGGGCGGGGATAGAACCCGCAATCAGAGAGTTTGGAGACTTCGATGTTACGGCTGGTTCAACCAAGGTGCTTAGCATAGCAAGGAAGCCCCTGCTCATTTATACCCTTAGCACCTGGTTCGCTGGTTGGGACGGCATTTCTATATGGGTGTGTGACATACGCCGAATAAAATATAACATACTCTTAGTGTTACGGAACACTGTAAAAAAATATTTATATAAAATAACGCCCCATATACAGTAATTTTCCGTGTAGTATACTGAACGCGGACCAATAATATTATTCCCTGATAGTGAATGCGTTTTATTCCCGTCAGTCAGGCAGTGGCCAGGACAGGAGCAGATGAGAGCTATGTTTAGTTCAGTACGAGTCGGTGGTGACGGGGGTAAAGTCATCATGTTTGGGCGGTAGTTTGAGTAGGTAATTTTGGTAATAGGTGTTTGTGTTTAAGTGCTCTCATGTTTATATGTAAAGCCCTAGTATGCAGGGGCCTGTGATTTGGAGAGTATTTAGCGTTTCCACTGCAGGCTATGTAGTCTGCAGAAAGGGGGGGGGTCATGGAGCCCCCCTGTTCATAAATGTTCATTTATTTTAACTCATTAGTAGCAGTGTGCTAGTGAGCTAATGTGAACAGGAGTCTGGTGGTTTTTTGTAGTTATAAGCTGTATACGAGTTACTGTTATTAATATTATATATATTTTTGTACAGTTGAGTTTGTCTTTCCATATACTATACTAATTATTTGCACTCATGCTTCATTATTTAATAGGAGTGCATGGTGGCTCAAGGTTTGCTGTTTTTTTTTCAAAGTAATTTTATAATCCCTAGACAGCAGTGTGAGCAGCCTTTAGGAGTCAGGAACATTTTATTGAAGTTACGACATCAAAGTCGTAGCATGCCACGAATATTAATGGTATACAAGACTGACAAGATGATGGGTAACACACACTGCACAGAAGACCGAAGAAGCCTACTGTATAGAGGTAAAGCAATACAGCAATAAAGATACCCAACTGCTGCACATATATTTTATTTTCCAGTGTTGGTGTGAGTGACGGCCTGTCTCGCCAGTCTTCCGCATCTCCATACCTGAATGATGTGACCTTGGGGCAGAAACTGTGTTGAGACCGTGTCGAATCATTTTGGCGAGTGCTGGCACAGATGGGGTGGAGGACACTAGCTGTTTGTGGGGGCACTAACGGTATGGTACATTGACGGTGGAGGTACTAAAGGTAAGGGACAGTGATGGTGGGGGTACTAACGGTATGGGACACTGATGAAGATACAGAAAAATATATTGACCCAATCAGTCCCAGAAGTTTGCACTCACCATTACGAACGGAGCTCAATCATCCAGATCTCATTAAAAGTTCATTAATATATATATATATATATATATATATATATATATATATATATATATATATATATATATATATATATATATATATATATATATATGTGTGTGTGTGTGTGTGTGTGATAAGATCACAGTAAACAGGTGATTTCAGAATATGCAAAACAACCACTCTGAAAGAATAGAGAAATTCCAAGCGCTTTCGTGACTAGTGACTACTCACATTATCAAGGAACTATATAGTTCCTTGATAATGTGAGTAGTCACGAAAGCGCTTGGAATTTCTCTATTCTTTCAGAGTGGTTGTTTTGCATATTCTGAAATCACCTGTTTACTGTGATCTTATCACACACACACACACACATATATATAATATATATATATATATATATATATATATATATATATATATATATATATATATATATATATATATATATATATATATATATACATATACACTCGTATACCTCTAACGAATGTCAATACTACAACCTAAAAATAAATTATAAGCACAGAGCCAGTTTGTCACGCACATTCACCTTGTTAAAAAATTATCTACCTCAATCCTTTTTCAGTGTCTTACTTTATCTTGCAATAGCAGGGCCTTGACACACTATATTTCCGTCTGGGATGGAGGAGGATTGAACCTCAAGCGGTACATACACTCTTCATAGTTTCCCCTCCCTTTCTTTCCTATTCTCGCAGATTTAGTAAATTTTTTCCCCACTCTTCTATATACCACCCTGGTACCTATTGTAGGTGTATAGCCCATTGAAGAATACGAATGTGATCCCTTTCCAGTATAACGCAGGAGGGTTTTCACTCCAGAACCCATTTTTGTTATCAATACTGGATACATCAGCAGTGTGCAGTGACACTATTTTATATGAAGATCTAGTGGTCCATGACTAACACTTGACCATCTAGTGGTCCATGACTAACACTTGACCATCTAGTGGTCCATGACTAACACTTGACCATCTAGTGGTCCATGACTAACACTTGACCATCTAGTGGTCCATAACTTGAAACAGACGTCCCCTCCACTGCTTCTGTTCCTAAATGACTCGCACATTTGGCTAACTGGGCCAATCGACTACTCAATAGGGTCATTAAAACTTCATCTTCACCACCAGTCTAGAATATTTTAATCTTTGAACCACAGATTAAATCTCAGTGTATATACACAGACACACACTTCTTGGTGTATACACTTAGTGGCCAATTTATTAGGTACACCCTTTATTACTAAATAGGACTTCCCATTGCCCCCAGAACACCCTGAATTCTTGGTGGCACGGATTCAACAAGGTGCTGGAAACATTCCTTAAACATTCTGATTCTGGTCCATGGTGATATGATAGCATCACGCAGGTACATTCATGCTGTGAATCTCCTGTTTCATCCCATTTCCAAGGATGACGACAAATTCTGGCACTACCATCTCAATGTCGCAGCAGATATCGTGATTCGTCCTACCATGCGACGCTTTTCCAGTCTTCAACTGTCCAGGTTTGGAGAGCCTGTGCCCACTTTCGCCTCAGTTTCTTGTGTTTACCTGTAAGGAGTGCAACCCGGTGTAGTCTTCTGCTGTTGTATCCCATCCACTTCAAGGTTCGACGTGTTATTCTTTCAGAGATGCTCTTCTGTATACCACTGTTTTAACAGTGTCAGCTTGAATCAGTCTGGTCATCATTCTTTGACCTCTCTCATTAATAAGGTGTGTTTGCCCACAGAACTATCGCTCACTAGATGTTTTGTGTTCTTCAAACCATTCCCAATAAACTCTAGAGACCACTGTGCATGAAAATCCCACATCAGCAGTTCATAAGATACTCAAACCAGTCCTTCTGACACAGTCATTCCACGGTATAAATCACTTATATTACATATCTTCCACAGTCTGATCTCTGATGTTCAGCCTGAACAACTGAATCTCTTGACCATGCATGTTTTTAGGCACAGAGGTGTTGCCACGCGACTGGCTGACTAGATATGCGCATTAACGAGCAGGTGTACAGGTGTACCTAATAAAGTGGCCAGTAACTATCCTGCTGATACAAATAGGTTTAGCGAAACACATTAATTCACCTCCACAACCCTTCCATCTCAACATTATCAACTTTTAAACTATTCAAGAGTAAAAAAAAAAGAAAAACTCTTTTTTTTTGAAGTATTAACAAGTACTGGAACGAAAACTTACTCTTTTTTTCTTCGCAACAGATGGCGGTGATTAAGTGATTAATTACGTTAAGATTCGCTAATGAGCAAATCTGAGATTTTTTTTCAGCTAAGAAGGAATAAAGAATTTAGTTTCTTTTTTTACAGTTGTTCACGAGTCAGACACTTCATTAGATGGTAATTAAAGCGTTGAATTAATTGCTGTTGGAGAATGTATTATTACTGAATTTAGGGAGAAGCGCTAAAGTCGGAGGGGTTACACAGCACCTGGGGAATAAGAGGCAATCGGCTATGATTCAAGAAAGAGGAGGCTAATTCCAGTTCCCTGGACCTAAAGCTCTAAGAACAATTTCACCCTTCTTGAAGGGAGACCTCAAGCTGGAGAAAAACATCTTTTTGGCATCTTGTTGTCTTCTTTATGTATTTAAATTCACGTACTTGATCATGGTGGTCCCTACCATAACTGCGTAAACTGTCCCTACCATACTACTATCAGCAGTATGGTAGGGACCATCAGGCTGGAGTACAGAGAACAATAACAGTAAATCATTCGCTTGAGTACAAAATAAACTGTGAGCGTCCCATTTTTTGCAGAGGTAGTTCCTGCCTGCTGGTTCCTGCCTGCTGGGTCTTGCCTGCTGGTTCCTGCCTGGTAGTTCCTGCCTGCTGGTTCCTGCCTGCTGGGTCTTGCCTGGTAGTTCCTGCCTGTAGTTCCTGTCTGCTGGTTCCTGCCTGCTGGGTCTTGCCTGGTAGTTCCTGCCTGTAGTTCCTGTCTGCTGGTTCCTGCCTGGTAGTAGTTCCTGCCTGCTGGTTCCTGCCTGGTAGTTCCTGCCTGCTGGTTCCTGCCTGGTAGTTCCTGCCTGGTAGTTCCTGCCTGCTGGTTCCTGCCTGGTAGTTCCTGCCTGGTAGTTCCTGCCTGCTGGTTCCTGCCTGCTGGTTCCCGCCTGCTGGTTCCTGCCTGCTGGTTCCTGCTTGCTGGCTAACTGAAGTTATCACCGACTTCCTGATGACCTCACATTCCCCAGGCCCTGGATAACGGTCCACGGGTCCACCAACCCTCGATGACTCCCACGGGACCCGCCAAGCTCAAGACAGACACAGAAACACAGAGACACAGACAGACAGACACAGACACAGGGGTGTTAGGAAGTATTTCTTCAGTCACAGAGTTGTTAGGAAGTGGAACAATCTAGATAGTGATGTAGTGGATGCAAGCTCCATTTTGTTATTACGATTTCGTGAGTCATGATGACGGCTTTGAAGAGCCTTGAGCTAGAGATCGTCACGGCCACGCTGGCGGGAGATTCTTCTGTAAAAACTTGCATTTGTGGTCACAGTGGGACCCATGCTAACCTCCCTATGGGGTATAAATATACCTATTTGGACAAATCATATTGTAGCCAGCTGGCCCAGTGGCTTACACGCTGGCCTGGAGTTTTACGACTCACTTGCCGTGAGTTTAAGTCCCACCCGTACTGTGGTTTGCAATCTTGTTATGATTTCGTGAGACATCTGAATGACAGTTCAGCGGCTGAGGCTTGCAAGCGAAAACCCGGAGTTGCGTCCTGAGTGAGGCAGGATGTAGTAACAAGTCTACTAACACTTGCTGCTCTAGTTCACCTAAAAGCAAATGAACACCCATGGGTTAGTTGACTGTTATAATGACATCTTTGCTCTTCAAGAATGAGACACTTATGCGACATACGGGAATCTTTACTGAGGAAAAGTTTCGCCACACATTGGCTTCATTAGTCCAATACAAAGAAGAACAGTGTTATGAGAGTAGTAGTTTCAAGTAATCAGTCCCTCAGCCTGGAATCGATATGTTCAGTTCATCAGTCTTGAATCTAGTCTCTTCCAACCATATCTCGACACGCTTAACAATCTTGCTCCTTCCATCAAGTTTAGCTGACTGTTGTGGGTCACATCCTAAGTAAAGACTTGGGTTTTTCTTGACCCTCCGGGGGTTATAAACATAATGAAGCTTTTATTATCTAGCCTACTACTGCTGCACACACTCAGCTGTAGCTGAGACTACTCCGTGTGATGGAATATGAACGGAAACAAAGCTTGCTCTTGTTCCCACCATATAACTATCAGAGAAAGTAGAGTACCAGAACACTGCTTATGTAGATAAATGGTTCAGAGAACTGAAAAAATGATAAATTAGACACATGTGCAACACTTGGGAATCTTTGTTGTGGAAACGTTTCACAGCACAGTGGCTTCCTCAGTCCAATACAAAGGATAGCTGCAGCTCAGGAGGAGTTTGAGGTAATCAGTCCCTCAGTCTGAGTCGAAATAATCAGTCCGTCGATCAACACTGATGGACAGATTATACTGCGCTGTATGAACTTTTTAGGTTTAGCGCTTTTTTTATTAAAATAAGAATGGACTGAGACTCCAGGCTGAAGGATTGATTACCTCAAACTCCTGATCTTTAACCATTCCATCTGTATTGGACTGAAGCCGCCACTGTGTAGCGAAACGTTTCCACAATATACCAAGTGTTGCACATATGTCTAATTTATCAACACTGCTTATGTACCCAACTTTCTTAACAAAAGGATTCCACAGAAAGCTCTCACACAGCTGGTCAGTTAAAGCTTAAGCTTCCTAGAGGTCGTCACCTAGACGACCTAGATTTAGATTTTAGACTATACCAGACTGAACAGTTTATTGGCAGCATCATACATCACGTGAGTAAACATTACACCATATAAACAGCCTCCCACCAAGCATTAGGGGAATTGCCAATAAACCCCTGGCTGCCTTCAAGAGAGAGCTGGACAGATACCTAAAGTCAGTGCCGGATCAGCCGGGCTGTGGCTTGTACGTTGGACTGCGTGCGGCCAGCAGTAACAGCCTAGTTGATCAGGCCCTGATCCATCGGGAAGCCTAGTCATGGACCGGGCCGAGTGGGCGTTGATCCCCGGAATAACCTCCAGGTATTAGTCTTCCTGTGAGTGAACATACTGCCATAAAGAGAGTATGGGCAGTATTACTCAATCTGGGAGTGAACATACCGCCACAGAGTACAGAGCAGCATCACACATACCATGAGTAAACATACCATTACCACACTAACACCTCGTCCCATAATGTTACCAGGACACTGACGATATCAGCAACAATACACCTCGAATAACTCTAATCTTGAGTATTAGAAAACCTTCCTGACCTCTACAGTCAAGCTATCACATAGCGGGTTTGAGAAAGGCGTGCCTAGTATGGGCCAGTAGGCCTACGGCAGTGTTCCTCCATTCATATGAATTCTTCAGCTTCGCTAAAGACCACATATGGTACACATAATTCTCCAAGTGGTCCATTAAATATTTAACGACCCACAGCCAAATGAGAGTTCTATAATGGGATCCGTAATTGGGATTTGATTACAGTATTTGCATGAAGAGTCTATAAAGGAGCAGGTGTGCGAGAGTAATATGGATATTACTTGAAATGTGTTGTTTATGGGTGAAGGGGGAAGAGAGAGAGAGAGAGAGAGAGAGAAACAATGTTGCAATCTGAGCTTCTTGTGTAGAGCAGCAGTGATCCACCTACTTCATCTCAGCACTACTGCTGCTGCATCTCAGCACTACTGTTGCTGCATCTCAGCACTACTGCTGCTTCATCTCAGCACTACTGCTGCTGCATCTCAGCACTACTGCTGCTTCATCTCAGCACTACTGTTGCTGCATCTCAGCACTACTGCTGCTTCATCTCAGCACTACTGCTGCTGCATCTCAGCACTACTGCTGCTTCATCTCAGCACTACTGTTGCTGCATCTCAGCACTACTGCTGCTGCATCTCAGCACTACTGCTGCTGCATCTCAGCACTACTGCTGCTGCATCTCAGCACTACTGCTGCTTCATCTCAGCACTACTGCTGCTGCATCTCAGCACTACTGCTACTGCATCTCAGCACTACTGCTGCTGCATCTCAGCACTACTGCTACTGCATCTCAGCACTACTGCTGCTGCATCTCAGCACTACTGCTGCTTCATCTCAGCACTACTGCTGCTGCATCTCAGCACTACTGCTGCTTCATCTCAGCACTACTGCTGCTTCATCTCAGCACTACTGCTGCTGCATCTCAGCACTACTGCTGCTGCATCTCAGCACTACTGCTGCTGCATCTCAGCACTACTGCTGCTTCATCTCAGCACTACTGTTGCTGCATCTCAGCACTACTGCTGCTGCATCTCAGCACTACTGCTGCTGCATCTCAGCACTACTGCTGCTGCATCTCAGCACTACTGCTGCTGCATCTCAGCACTATTGCTGCTTCATCTCAGCACTACTGCTGCTTCATCTCAGCACTACTGCTGCTGCATCTCAGCACTACTGCTGCTTCATCTCAGCACTACTGCTGCTGCATCTCAACACTACTGCTGCTGCATCTCAGCACTACTGCTGCTGCATCTCAGCACTACTGCTGCTGCATCTCAGCACTACTGCTGCTGCATCTCAGCACTACTGCTGCTGCATCTCAGCACTACTGCTGCTGCATCTCAGCACTACTGCTGCTGCATCTCAGCACTACTGCTGCTGCATCTCAGCACTACTGCTGCTTCATCTCAGCACTACTGCTGCTGCATCTCAGCACTACTGCTGCTGCATCTCAGCACCACTGCTGCTGCATCTCAGCACTACTGCTGCTGCATCTCAGCACTACTGCTGCTGCATCTCAGCACTACTGCTGCTGCATCTCAGCACTACTGCTGCTGCATCTCAGCACTACTGCTGCTTCATCTCAGCACTACTTCTGCTGCATCTCAGCACTACTGCTGCTTCATCTCAGCACTACTGCTGCTGCATCTCAGCACTACTGCTGCTTCATCTCAGCACTACTGCTACTGCATCTCAGTACTACTGCTGCTGCATCTCAGCACTACTGCTGCTTCATCTCAGCACTACTGCTGCTTCATCTCAGCACTACTGCTGCTGCATCTCAGCACTACTGCTGCTGCATCTCAGCACTACTGCTGCTGCATCTCAGCACTACTGCTGCTGCATCTCAGCACTACTGCTGCTGCATCTCAGCACTACTGCTGCTGCATCTCAGCACTACTGCTGCTGCATCTCAGCACTACTGCTGCTGCATCTCAGCACTACTGCTGCATCGCAGCACTACTGCTGCTTCATCTCAGCACTACTGCTGCATCGCAGCACTACTGCTGCTTCATCTCAGCACTACTGCTGCATCGCAGCACTACTGCTGCTTCATCTCAGCACTACTGCTGCTGCATCTCAGCACTACTGCTGCTTCATCTCAGCACTACTGCTGCTGCATCTCAGCACTACTGCTGCATCGCAGCACTACTGCTGCATCTCAGCACTACTGCTGCATCGCAGCACTACTGCTGCATCGCAGCACTACTGCTGCTTCATCTCAGCACTACTGCTGCTTCATCTCAGCACTACTGCTGCTGCATCTCAGCACTACTGCTGCTTCATCTCAGCACTACTGCTGCTTCATCTCAGCACTACTGCTGCTTCATCTCAGCACTACTGCTGCTGCATCTCAGCACTACTGCTGCATCTCAGCACTACTGCTGCATCGCAGCACTACTGCTGCATCGCAGCACTACTGCTGCTTCTTCTCAGCACTACTGCTGCTGCATCTCAGCACTACTGCTGCTTCATCTCAGCACTACTGCTGCTTCATCTCAGCACTACTGCTGCTTCATCTCAGCACTACTGCTGCTGCATCTCAGCACTACTGCTGCATCTCAGCACTACTGCTGCATCGCAGCACTACTGCTGCATCTCAGCACTACTGCTGCTTCATCTCAGCACTACTGCTGCTTCATCTCAGCACTACTGCTGCTGCATCTCAGCACTACTGCTGCATCTCAGCACTACTGCTGCTGCATCTCAGCACTACTGCTGCATCTCAGCACTACTGCTGCTGCATCTCAGCACTACTGCTGCTTCATCTCAGCACTACTCAGCACTACTGCTGCATCTCAGCACATCTCAGCACTACTGCTGCTTCATCTCAGCACTACTGCTGCTGCATCTGCACATCTCAGCACTACTGCTTCATCTCAGCACTACTGCTGCTTCATCTCAGCACACTGCTGCTGCATCTCAGCACTACTGCTGCATCTCAGCTGCTGCATCTCAGCATCACTACTGCTGCTTGCATCTCAGCACTACTGCTGCTGCATCTCAGCACTACTGCTGCTTGCATCTCAGCACTACTGCTGCTTCATCTCAGCACTACTGCTGCTTCATCTCAGCACTACTGCTGCTTCATCTCAGCACTACTGCTGCTGCATCTCAGCACTACTGCTGCTTCATCTCAACACTACTGCTGCTGCATCTCAGCACTACTGCTGCATCTCAGCACTACTGCTGCTGCATCTCAGCACTACTGCTGCTTCATCTCAGCACTACTGCTGCTGCATCTCAGCACTACTGCTGCTTCATCTCAGCACTACTGCTGCTTCATCTCAGCACTACTGCTGCTGCATCTCAGCACTACTGCTGCTTCATCTCAACACTACTGCTGCTGCATCTCAGCACTACTGCTGCTGCATCTCAGCACTACTGCTGCTTCATCTCAGCACTACTGCTGCTGCATCTCAGCACTACTGCTGCTGCATCTCAGCACTACTGCTGCTTCATCTCAGCACTACTGCTGCTTCATCTCAGCACTACTGCTGCTGCATCTCAGCACTACTGCTGTTGCATCTCAGCACTACTGCTGCTGCATCTCAGCACTACTGCTGCTTCATCTCAGCACTACTGCTGCTTCATCTCAGCACTACTGCTGCTGCATCTCATTGCTGCATCTCAGCACTACTGCTGCTGCATCTCAGCACTACTGCTGCTTCATCTCAGCACTACTGCTGCTGCATCTCAGCACTATTGCTGCTTCATCTCAGCACTACTGCTGCTGCATCTCAGCACTACTGCTGCATCTCAGCTGCTGCTTCATCTCAGCACTACTGCTGCTGCATCTCAGCACTACTGCTGCTGCATCTCAGCACTGCTGCTGCATCTGCTGCTGCATCTCAGCACTACTGCTGCTGCATCTCAGCACTACTGCTGCTTCATCTCAGCACTACTGCTGCTGCATCTCAGCACTACTGCTGCTGCATCTCAGCACTACTGCTGCTGCATCTCAGCACTACTGCTGCTGCATCTCAGCACTACTGCTGCTTCATCTCAGCACTACTGCTGCTGCATCTCAGCACTACTGCTGCTTCATCTCAGCACTACTGCTGCTGCATCTCAGCACTACTGCTGCTTCATCTCAGCACTACTGCTGCTTCATCTCAGCACTACTGCTGCTGCATCTCAGCACTACTGCTGCTGCATCTCAGCACTACTGCTGCTGCATCTCAGCACTACTGCTGCTGCATCTCAGCACTACTGCTGCTTCATCTCAGCACTACTGCTGCTGCATCTCAGCACTACTGCTGCTTCATCTCAGCACTACTGCTGCTGCATCTCAACACTACTGCTGCTGCATCTCAGCACTACTGCTGCTGCATCTCAGCACTACTGCTGCTGCATCTCAGCACTACTGCTGCTGCATCTCAGCACTACTGCTGCTGCATCTCAGCACTACTGCTGCTGCATCTCAGCACTACTGCTGCTGCATCTCAGCACTACTGCTGCTGCATCTCAACACTACTGCTGCTGCATCTCAGCACTACTGCTGCTTCATCTCAGCACTACTGCTGCTGCATCTCAGCAATACTGCTGCTGCATCTCAGCACTACTGCTGCTGCATCTCAGCACTACTGCTGCTTCATCTCAGCACTACTGCTGCTGCATCTCAGCAATACTGCTGCTGCATCTCAGCACTACTGCTGCTGCATCTCAGCACTACTGCTGCTGCATCTCAGCACTACTGCTGCTGCATCTCAGCAATACTGCTGCTGCATCTCAGCACTACTGCTGCTGCATCTCAGCACTATTGCTGCTTCATCTCAGCACTACTGCTGCTGCATCTCAGCACTATTGCTGCTTCATCTCAGCACTACTGCTGCTGCATCTCAGCACTACTGCTGCATCTCAGCACTACTGCTGCTTCATCTCAGCACTACTGCTGCTGCATCTCAGCACTACTGCTGCTGCATCTCAGCACTACTGCTGCTGCCTCTCAGCACTACTGCTGCTTCATCTCAGCACTACTGCTGCTGCATCTCAGCACTACTGCTGCTTCATCTCAGCACTACTGCTGCTGCATCTCAGCACTACTGCTGCTGCATCTCAGCACTACTGCTGCTGCATCTCAGCACTACTGCTGCTGCATCTCAGCACTACTGCTGCTTCATCTCAGCACTACTGCTGCTGCATCTCAGCACTACTGCTGCTTCATCTCAGCACTACTGCTGCTGCATCTCAGCACTACTGCTGCTTCATCTCAGCACTACTGCTGCTTCATCTCAGCACTACTGCTGCTGCATCTCAGCACTACTGCTGCTGCATCTCAGCACTACTGCTGCTGCATCTCAGCACTACTGCTGCTGCATCTCAGCACTACTGCTGCTTCATCTCAGCACTACTGCTGCTGCATCTCAGCACTACTGCTGCTTCATCTCAGCACTACTGCTGCTGCATCTCAACACTACTGCTGCTGCATCTCAGCACTACTGCTGCTGCATCTCAGCACTACTGCTGCTGCATCTCAGCACTACTGCTGCTGCATCTCAGCACTACTGCTGCTGCATCTCAGCACTACTGCTGCTGCATCTCAGCACTACTGCTGCTGCATCTCAACACTACTGCTGCTGCATCTCAGCACTACTGCTGCTTCATCTCAGCACTACTGCTGCTGCATCTCAGCAATACTGCTGCTGCATCTCAGCACTACTGCTGCTGCATCTCAGCACTACTGCTGCTTCATCTCAGCACTACTGCTGCTGCATCTCAGCAATACTGCTGCTGCATCTCAGCACTACTGCTGCTGCATCTCAGCACTACTGCTGCTGCATCTCAGCACTACTGCTGCTGCATCTCAGCAATACTGCTGCTGCATCTCAGCACTACTGCTGCTGCATCTCAGCACTACTGCTGCTGCATCTCAGCACTACTGCTGCTGCATCTCAACACTACTGCTGCTGCATCTCAGCACTACTGCTGCTTCATCTCAGCACTACTGCTGCTGCATCTCAGCACTACTGCTGCTGCATCTCAGCACTACTGCTGCTGCATCTCAACACTACTGCTGCTGCATCTCAGCACTACTGCTGCTTCATCTCAGCACTACTGCTGCTGCATCTCAGCAATACTGCTGCTGCATCTCAGCACTACTGCTGCTGCATCTCAGCACTACTGCTGCTTCATCTCAGCACTACTGCTGCTGCATCTCAGCAATACTGCTGCTGCATCTCAGCACTACTGCTGCTGCATCTCAGCACTACTGCTGCTGCATCTCAGCACTACTGCTGCTGCATCTCAGCAATACTGCTGCTGCATCTCAGCACTACTGCTGCTGCATCTCAGCACTACTGCTGCTGCATCTCAGCACTACTGCTGCTTCATCTCAGCACTACTGCTGCTGCATCTCAGCAATACTGCTGCTGCATCTCAGCACTACTGCTGCTGCATCTCAGCACTACTGCTGCTGCATCTCAGCACTACTGCTGCTGCATCTCAGCAATACTGCTGCTGCATCTCAGCACTACTGCTGCTGCATCTCAGCACTACTGCTGCTGCATCTCAGCACTACTGCTGCTGCATCTCAACACTACTGCTGCTGCATCTCAGCACTACTGCTGCTTCATCTCAGCACTACTGCTGCTGCATCTCAGCACTACTGCTGCTGCATCTCAGCACTACTGCTGCTGCATCTCAGCACTACTGCTGCTTCATCTCAGCACTACTGCTGCTGCATCTCAGCACTACTGCTGCTTCATCTCAGCACTACTGCTGCTGCATCTCAACACTACTGCTGCTGCATCTCAGCACTACTGCTGCTGCATCTCAGCACTACTGCTGCTGCATCTCAGCACTACTGCTGCTGCATCTCAGCACTACTGCTGCTGCATCTCAGCACTACTGCTGCTGCATCTCAACACTACTGCTGCTGCATCTCAGCACTACTGCTGCTTCATCTCAGCACTACTGCTGCTGCATCTCAGCAATACTGCTGCTGCATCTCAGCACTACTGCTGCTGCATCTCAGCACTACTGCTGCTTCATCTCAGCACTACTGCTGCTGCATCTCAGCAATACTGCTGCTGCATCTCAGCACTACTGCTGCTGCATCTCAGCACTACTGCTGCTGCATCTCAGCACTACTGCTGCTGCATCTCAGCACTACTGCTGCTGCATCTCAGCAATACTGCTGCTGCATCTCAGCACTACTGCTGCTGCATCTCAGCACTACTGCTGCTGCATCTCAACACTACTGCTGCTGCATCTCAGCACTACTGCTGCTGCATCTCAGTACTACTGCTGCTGCATCTCAGCACTACTGCTACTGCCTCTGAACGCTACTTTTCTGTCAGCTCTACCTGCCTAAATACCTCTACACTTATACCTCTTTTCCCTTTGTATGCAAAATAAAAAAAATACAACATTTCTGTCAGACTCGTTGAACATGAACCACACATTGAACACAAAAAGTAAGCACACCGATTATCACCGTTACCAGCAAGGAAACCAAAGAATGTACTTGAGACTTAATAGAGCCCACTCTGTGGGCGAAACGTCAATAAAGGAGTGCACTGTCCTGAATTTGGGTCCTTATTCATCGTGTTTGTATTTTATACCTGTTTTCCCTGTTCAACTAGCAATACATATGTACCAGGGTGTTAGACGACAGGTGTGGGTCGCATCCTGGGATCAAAATTAATCTAATTTGTCAGAAATGCTCTTCATAACAAGGGGACTTTCTATATAGCATGTCATTGATGTCTGCTAGGTGTGTATACCTTGTACCTGTACTTGTAGAAATAATAATAATGATAATGATAATAATTATTATTATTATTATTACTGTCCATCGAGAGGTTCTTGGAAATGTGTGAGAACAGCGACATACCATGGTGACTCTCAGAACTGAGAGACGCCTCGAACAAGGCCAAGGAGACTAATAACCACTTCTCTGTTTTCCAGGGTGACGGCCTGATTACATAAGAACATAAGAACATAAGAATGTAGGAACACTGCAGAAGGCCTACTGGCCCATACGAGGCAGGTCCTTATCAAAACGACATCTACCTAAAGCTACTCAAGAAATAACTCCCGTACCCCTTGACACCAGCCCCTCCCACTCATATATTTGTCCAGTCTCTTCTTAAAGCTACCTACATCGTCTTCACATTTCTACTGTTGCTGTTAACTCTGTATTCAACTGAAGAAACCTACTGTGTGGCGAAACATACCAAACTGTTGTTATCTGGAGAATATAAACCCAGAAGTACTCCCGTTACCCTATTTTGGAGCCTAGTTACTAGGCCTTCTGCGTATCCAAATGACCTCGCACTACCATCCACAAGATGGTGGATATGGGATCTACCTGGAGGGTATTCCAGGAATCAACGCCCCCGCGGCCCGGTCCATGACCAGGCTCAGGGTGCATAATAAACTTG
Organism: Cherax quadricarinatus; assembly: GCF_038502225.1. Classification (NCBI taxonomy): domain Eukaryota; kingdom Metazoa; phylum Arthropoda; class Malacostraca; order Decapoda; family Parastacidae; genus Cherax; species Cherax quadricarinatus. The sequence goes on along the minus strand of NC_091365.1, from coordinate 10,509,835 downwards.
CAGCTTTGAAAGCAAAATATAAAATAATGGCATGGGAAGAATGGTGAGGAAGGGAGCAGGGAGAGAGGAAGGGCGGGAGGGGAGGGAAGGAGGGAGAGACGGACAGAGACTATGAATGTTAGGGAGATATACGAGACAGCCATTATTTAATTTTTTAAACAAAACTGATATCCGCAGTGTGCTGCTACCCTATTCTATGTGACAGTTATGCAGTGGGAACAAAAGCTAGCTATGCTTTCCTGTCGTATTCCACCTGCAGGACGGTGCTCATACACGGTAATGAATTCCGTCAGCCTGAGATGGGAGACTTCAGTAAGGCAACGAGGGTATCATCAAGCATTAAAGATTCATCAGTTGTAGCAGCCTCAAAGGTTTTGTTCCAGGTGAGCTGGAGTTACTATCACTTAGGAACTGTCATCTCTTAGGAGGAGGAGAAACAAAGGAACAACAAAATAAGTAAACTAAAGGACCCTAGACTTATTTTTGACTCATATGTCCAGTTGCAGAGCACTGAGACAGGTTGTTCAGAGCTGTGTACAACTAAAGGTTGTTCAGAGCTGTGTACAGCTAATGGTTGTTCAGAGCTGTGTACAACTAATGGTTGTTCAGAGCTGGGTACAACTAAAGGTTGTTCAGAGCTGTGTACAACTAATGGTTGTTCAGAGCTGTGTACAACTAATGGTTGTTCAGAGCTGTGTACAACTAAAGGTTGTTCACAGCTGTGTACAACTAATGGTTGTTCAGAGCTGTGTACAAAGAATGGTTGTTCAGAGCTGTGTACAGCTAATGGTTGTTCAGAGCTGTGTACAACTAATGGTTGTTCAGAGCTGTGTACAACTAAAGGTTGTTCAGAGTTGTGTACAACTAATGGTTGTTCAGAGCTGTGTACAACTAATGGTTGTTCAGAGCTGTGTACAACTAATGGTTGTTCACAGCTGTGTACAACTAATGGTTGTTCACAGCTGTGTACAACTAAAGGTTGTTCACAGCTGTGTACAACTAAAGGTTGTTCAGAGCTGTGTACAACTAAAGGTTGTTCAGAGCTGTGTACAACTAATGCTGGTTCAGAGCTGTGTACAGCTAATGGTTGTTCAGAGCTGTGTACAACTAATGGTTGTTCAGAGCTGTGTACAACTAAAGGTTGTTCAGAGCTGTGTACAACTAAAGGTTGTTCACAGCTGTGTACAACTAATGGTTGTTCAGAGCTGTGTACAAAGAATGGTTGTTCAGAGCTGTGTACAGCTAATGGTTGTTCAGAGCTGTGTACAACTAATGGTTGTTCAGAGCTGTGTACAACTAAAGGTTGTTCAGAGTTGTGTACAACTAATGGTTGTTCAGAGCTGTGTACAACTAATGGTTGTTCAGAGCTGTGTACAACTAATGGTTGTTCACAGCTGTGTACAACTAATGGTTGTTCACAGCTGTGTACAACTAAAGGTTGTTCAGAGCTGTGTACAACTAAAGGTTGTTCAGAGCTGTGTACAACTAATGCTGGTTCAGAGCTGTGTACAGCTAATGGTTGTTCAGAGCTGTGTACAACTAATGGTTGTTCAGAGCTGTGTACAACTAATGGTTGTTCAGAGCTGTGTACAACTAATGGTTGTTCAGAGCTGTGTACAACTAATGGTTGTTCAGAGCTGTGTACAACTAAAGGTTGTTCAGAGCTGTGTACAACTAAAGCTTGTTCAGAGCTGTGTACAACTAAAGGTTGTTCAGAGCTGTGTACAACTAAAGGTTGTTCAGAGCTGTGTACAACTAATGGTTGTTCAGAGCTGTGTACAACTAAAGGTTGTTCAGAGCTGTGTACAACTAATGGTTGTTCAGAGCTGTGTACAACTAAAGGTTGTTCAGAGCTGTGTACAACTAATGGTTGTTCAGAGCTGTGTACAACTAAAGGTTGTTCAGAGCTGTGTACAACTAAAGGTTGTTCAGAGCTGTGTACAACTAAAGGTTGTTCAGAGCTGTGTACAACTAAAGGTTGTTCAGAGCTGTGTACAACTAAAGGTTGTTCAGAGCTGTGTACAACTAAAGGTTGTTCAGAGCTGTGTACAACTAAAGGTTGTTCAGAGCTGTGTACAACTAAAGGTTGTTCAGAGCTGTGTACAACTAAAGGTTGTTCAGAGCTGTGTACAACTAAAGGTTGTTCAGAGCTGTGTACAACTAATGGTTGTTCAGAGCTGTGTACAACTAAAGGTTGTTTAGAGCTGTGTACAACTAAAGGTTGTTCAGAGCTGTGTACAACTAACGGTTGTTCAGAGCTGTGTACAACTAACGGTTGTTCAGAGCTGTGTACAACTAAAGGTTGTTCAGAGCTGTGTACAACTAAAGGTTGTTCAGAGCTGTGTACAACTAAAGGTTGTTCAGAGCTGTGTACAACTAAAGGTTGTTCTGAGCTGTGTACAACTAAAGGTTGTTCAGAGCTGTGTACAACTAAAGGTTGTTCAGAGTTGTGTACAACTAAAGGTTGTTCAGAGCTGTGTACAACTAAAGGTTGTTCAGAGCTGTGTACAACTAAAGGTTGTTCAGAGTTGTGTACAACTAAAGGTTGTTCAGAGCTGTGTACAACTAATGGTTGTTCAGAGCTGTGTACAACTAAAGGTTGTTCAGAGCTGTGTACAACTAAAGGTTGTTCAGAGCTGTGTACAACTAAAGGTTGTTCAGAGCTGTGTACAACTAAAGGTTGTTCAGAGCTGTGTACAACTAAAGGTTGTTCAGAGCTGTGTACAACTAAAGGTTGTTCAGAGCTGTGTACAACTAAAGGTTGTTCAGAGCTGTGTACAACTAATGGTTGTTCAGAGCTGTGTACAACTAAAGGTTGTTCAGAGCTGTGTACAACTAAAGGTTGTTCAGAGCTGTGTACAACTAATGGTTGTTCAGAGCTGTGTACAACTAAAGGTTGTTCAGAGCTGTGTACAATTAAAGGTTGTTCAGAGCTGTGTACAACTAAAGGTTGTTCAGAGTTGTGTACAACTAAAGGTTGTTCAGAGCTGTGTACAACTAAAGGTTGTTCAGAGCTGTGTACAACTAATGGTTGTTCAGAGCTGTGTACAACTAAAGGTTGTTCAGAGCTGTGTACAACTAAAGGTTGTTCAGAGCTGTGTACAACTAAAGGTTGTTCAGAGCTGTGTACAACTAAAGGTTGTTCAGAGCTGTGTACAACTAAAGGTTGTTCAGAGCTGTGTACAACTAATGGTTGTTCAGAGCTGTGTACAACTAAAGGTTGTTCAGAGCTGTGTACAACTAAAGGTTGTTCAGAGCTGTGTACAACTAAAGGTTGTTCAGAGCTGTGTACAACTAAAGGTTGTTCAGAGCTGTGTACAACTAATGGTTGTTCAGAGCTGTGTACAACTAAAGGTTGTTCAGAGCTGTGTACAACTAAAGGTTGTTCAGAGCTGTGTACAACTGAGATATAGCACTGGTGTTTTAAGGCGACAAGTTAATAACACAGTATAGAAATTTATGGCATTTTATCAAGCTAAAGTTCCTGGTGAGCGAAACGTCGGTTCTCAGACATGATGAGTATAAGGACACAGGTGCAACGAATGTGACATTTTACTGTAGCAAAGTTTTGCTCTCCAGGAGCTTAGTCAAGCCAGAGAGCGAAACATTGCCACAATAAAATATCACATTAGTTGCACTTGTGTTCTTTTACCTAACACATTGTCGGTAATTCTACCAACTTTACGATGATGATG
>NC_091365.1:10319953-10504953 GCF_038502225.1 Cherax quadricarinatus | reverse complement strand
AACTTTGTTGATTTCCCTACTCATATCTCTGGCTCCCCCTTGACCCAGTAGTGAGTGATCTGGCAGAAGGCATAGTCACTTGTCAACCCTCGGCTACGTTGGATCGTCTGACCACAAGGCTGTTTTTACGACACTTAAGATCCCACCAGAACGAGGTGAGAAGTCCACACTCACAACCTGGCTATGGGAAAGAGGTAACTGGCCAGCACTTTGCTCTGAGCTCGTCACCACCGATTGGAATGCTTCTTCCAAGGGGAGGTTGACAACCAAGTGAAAGCCTTCACTGGACACATCCTTAATCTACAACAAGAACACATTCCTCACCGGCAATATGTGACGAAGCCTACAGATCAGCCTTGGTTTGGCTTTCGTTGTAGAGAGGCTGCTACTGCTAAGTACAAAGCATGGCGAAGGTATAAGAGACATCCACCACCTATAACAGGAACTTGCACACGCAAGCCTGTAGGCATATGGGTGATGTTCAAAAGTGGGCCATTGCTAAATGGGGAGGTGGACACTAAAAGAAAGCTAGCATCAGGTAGGGTAGGCTCCAAAACCTGGTGGTCCCTGGTCAATGACAGACAAGGTTATCTGCCTGATGAACTTATTCCACCTCTAAATCGACAGGATGGGACCACCTCTACTAGTAGTCAAGAGAAGGCGGACCTCTTTGCTGAACACTTTGCTACCAAAATGCAAGTTCCTGATCCAGCAAGGGACCCTCCTTGGCTAGCTGCAAGAACTGTGTCAAAACTGTCAGTGGTGACAATAAGGCAGGAGGTGCATTTCCTTCTTAAATCGCTTGACCAAGAAAAGGCTGTGGGCCCAGACAAGTTGAGCCCAAGATTGTTGAGATGTGCAGACCAGCTAGCAGCACATCTAACTCGCATCTTTCAGCACTGCCTAGTACAGTGTAAATGTCCCTCTCTGTGGAAAGAGGCAAATGTAGTCCCTGTTCACAAAAAGAAGAGCAGAGCAGAAATCAGCAACTACAGACCAGTGTCACTCCTGTCAATCACTGGTAAGATCCTTGAGACAATAATCTCAAGACAAATGACAGTTTTCTGACTACCACTCACTACTTTGTGATCGTCAATATGGCTTCAGGAAAGGTTACTCTGTTGCTGATCTGTTGTTAAACCTCTCCACTAAGTGGCACCAGTCACTGGATGAATCCAAAGTCAGCTGTGTGGTAGCACTGGACATTGCTGGCGCTTTCGACCGGGTGTGGCACCAGGGCCTCTTAGCAAAACTTCAAGCACTGGGAATTCCAGGCTCTACGCTATGTCTCCTCAGTGATTACCTTCATGGTAGATCTCTAAGTGTAGTTCTCAATGGAACGGAATCAGCAAGACATCCTATTGGGGCAAGTGTTCCACAAGGAAGCGTGCTGGGTCCATTGTTATGGAATGTCTACTTCAACGACCTTCTTCATCTCATCCCAGAATCACATGCATATGCAGACGACTGTACACTGACATTCACTTATCCAAGAGAAGAAATGCCAGCTGCTCTAAGCTTACATCAATCACCAGCTGAGAGCATATCAGCTTGGGGAAATAGATGCAAGTAACATTTGCACCTGAGAAAACGCAAATGATGATCGTCTCTAGGCACCATGATGGTAATGCTGGTGCAGTAGTAAGGATGAATGGGAGGGTGTTGGCACCTGGAGAAGTTGATATCCTTGGGGTGAAATTTGACTCAAACTAATCCATGAAGAACCATGTTGTAAATCTTGCAAACTAGGCAGCCAGGAAGCTTACAGCACTTCGCCGTATCTCGCATCTGCTTGACAGTAGGGGTTGCAAGATCCTGTACGAGGCACAAGTACGCTCACACCTTGAGTATGCTCCACTTTCTTGGTTTGCCTGCTCCCCTCCTCATCTGCGACTGCTTGACAGAGTAGAGAACAGAGCAAGACGTCTCATCTCTCGCCTGGACCCATCCTGGATAGATCTGTCATTTCAGCAGAGCCTTCAACATAGGAGAGATGGTGGCCTTACTGTTATGTACAAGGCCAATATTGTCAAAATACCACACTTGGATCCACTTCGAGGACAGCGTGAAACAAGCTTTTATGCCACAAGACGGGCAGAAAGCAGCAACTTCACTCTGGCTGTACCCTTCTCCAGAACATCACTCCATCTGAGATCATACATACCCAGGATGACTCGAGTATGGAACACATTCGTACAGCATAATGATGTCAACGAGATAAAGTCAGTTGATCACATGAAAATGCTGGCCCACAGATGGCTCCAACTTCATCCTGTTCCCTACTTGTATGTCTCATAACAATAAAAATGCTTTTAAATGAGCTGATGTAGGTAACAGCTCTTAGCTTGCCAATAAAGTTAGGAATCCTTAACCTGTAAATAGTTTGTCAATAAAGCTAAGGATCCTTAACCTTGTCAAACCCTGTGTAAAAAAAGAGAAAGGGTGGGGGGGGGGGGATGGATGAGCGCGCGCACACGTCACTCGCACTTATTCACCCATACCGCCCCACCCACACAACGATAATCACCCACATACTGTATATTCAGCTCTAGAAAATAATCCAATGGGCTCCTTGCTTTTAAACACCGTAGACCACAATACATTGTTACCGAGGCTAGAACATTACGTAAGCAGAGGTAATGGGTGTGTGTGAGGGTGTGTGCGGGTGTGTGTGAGGGTGTGTGTGTGTGTGCGTGTGTGGGTGTGCGTGTGTGGGTGTGTGTGTGCGTGTGTGGGTGTGTGGGTGTGTGGGTGTGTGGGTGTGTGTGTGCGTGTGTGGGTGTGTGTGTGTGTGGGTGTGTGTGTGGGTGTGTGTGAGGGTGTGTGTGTGGGTGTGTGTGAGGGTGTGTGTGTGTGGGTGTTGGTGTGTGTGTGTGTGTGTGTGGGTGTGTGTGTGTGTGGGTGTGCGTCCTTGTGTGTATGCATATATTTGTATGCTCGTGTGCACATGTCCGTGCGTGCGCCCTCGTGTGTGTATGTGCGCGCGCGCACTAGTGTGGGTGTATGATCCACTTAATATTTGTATTTATAACTCATTACAATTGTGACCAGGTGTGGACGTATCAGTGGTTCATTACTTCGTAATTTGCTCATGACTGTAACCATGTATAGGAGTGAAGCTGATTCATTACCTTTGTAACTTGCCATGATTGTGACCAGATCTATCTGGAGTTCATTACCTTTGTAACTAGTTCAGCTATCATAACTTTGGGGTCCAGTCACTGGACCCATTATGTACCTTTGTAATCTTTTGACTACCGCCCACAGGATGGGTATGGGGTGCATAAAGATATTAAACTAAAGTAAGTGTGTGTGTGTGTGTGTGTGTGTGTGTGTGTGTGTGTGTGTGTGTGTGTGTGTGTGTGTGTGTGTGTGTGTGTGTGTGTGTGTGTGTGTGTGTGTGTGTGGTGTGTGACTCAATCAATATTTGCACCAATAACTCATTACAGTTGTGACCGGGTGTGGAAGTGTGAATTGCTCATTACTCTATAATTTGTTCATGATTGTAGCCATGTATAAACGTAAGTAACCATTCTACAGAATTCATTACCTTTGTAACTTGTGAGCTCATTACCTTTGTACCTAGTTCAGCTATCAAAACTTTGGGGGCCCAGTCCCTGGACCCATTACGTACCTCTGTAATCTGTAAATACCTTTGTAACTTGTCATGATTGTGACCAGACTTACCTGGAGTTCATTACCTTTGTAAATTGTGAGTTCATTATCTTTGTAAATTGTGAGTTCATTACCTCTGTAACTTGCTCAGCTATCAAAACTTTGGAGTCCAGTCCCTGGACCAATTATGTACCTCTGTAATCTTTTGACTACCGCCCACAGGATGGGTATGGGGTGCATAATAAACATATTAAACTAAAAACTACCTCATCCATACCCAAACTATCAACACAGGAGTGCCAAAGGGTGGCACCCGTGATACCACAACATTGAAGTCTACTCCTGATGTGGGTGTCCTTAACAACACAGTCAACGACGATTATGGGGAGCTCTAAACCCTTAGGGCTTACACAGCACCTGTGAGGGGAAGGGGAAGAAGGCATTCAGGCTTAATTCAGATCCAATTCCCTACATCAAGAGCAACTTATCAGCATCAAGGAACCTCCTCTGAGGGGACAGTCGACGAAGAGCTCGTAAAAATTTCTACCTGGATGGCCACCAACAAACTTACTCTCGATAGTGACAAGACATTCTCTTTGTTGTGTGCGAATATATGGAAATTTTAAGCTTACGTAAAAATAATTAATTCTCACAAAGTAAAGCAAGACGAGCGAAAATTCTTAGGAATACACTGAATGCAACCTGAAATTCAACATGTGTATGTATGTATATATAAGGCACAGCAATGGAAAGATAATGATTATCAGATTATAAACTAACTTTTATAGTATTAAGTAATAGTTGAAGTAAAAGTCATTGCTGTAGGAACAGTAATGGTGGTAGTCGCTGTTTTAAAGATAATTTTAGAATTGTCAGTAAAAAAAATTAAACTTGCTAGGCTGTTTACCTGGTATTTACTGGTCAAATGTACCTGCTGTCACACTTTTGTCTCTTGATGCTGCACAAATTTAATGTTCTCCTCCATGAGGAATATTTGGATAAAATTACAGTATCACATTACTTTGGTTTAAGAAGACACTGAACCAAGGACTACAATGGAAAAGTCAAACTTTTTTGGGGGGTTATCCTAGGTAATTTACACTATGATAATTGTACTTATGTGTACCTTTGCCTAAATAAACTTACTAACAACTATACGTTAAGCACTTTTTAACATTTTTGAGTGTGTATCGAAGTCCTAACAGTCCCTGACACAACCACTAGTGTAGTGCTGAATTACGATCCTGAGTGAACATCTTGCCAAAAGCGAGATATTTTGTAAAATTGAGATGAAGATAGATAAGATAAGATAAGATTTCGTTGACCCCGGAGGGTTAGCCACCCAGGATACCCAAGAAAGTCAGTGCGTCATCGAGACTGTCTAACTTATTTCCACATCTTGTCCCCCAGGATGCGACCCAACCAGACTAACACCCGTACCTATTTGCTGCTAGGTGAACAGGACAACAGGTGTAAGGAAACGTTCGAAATGTTTCCACCCGCCGGGAATCGAATTGAAGATGAAACACCGTTGGTTGGTTGGTTAACGGTGGCGTTAAGCCAGTTGATTACACCTACACTATTAACTAAGACTGCACGTAACCCTGAATCATTAAAATAGGGATTAAAGTTGATAAATTAGACATGTGCAACTCTTGGGTATCTTTATTGAGGAAACGTTTCGCCACACAGTGGCTTCATCAGTCCATACGTAGGAGAAACTTGAAGCCACTGTGTGGCGAAACGTTTCCTCAATAAAGATACCCAAGAGTTGCACATGTGTCTAATTTATCAACATGTCGGTTCTCTGAACCATTCATCTACAGGGATTAAAGTAAACTCTGAGGGAGAAACACACCTGTGGAAGTGCTGTTTACTCCCGAGGATGGTATACACACTGGCTGATGTACCTGAAGGGAGTTCCGGTGTCAACAGCCCTGCTGCCTGGTCCATGACCAGGCCTCATGGGGGATCAGGGTCTGATCAACCAGGCTGTTACTACTGGCCGCACGGAAACCGACGTACGAACCACAGCCCGGCTAGTCCGGTATTGAGTTTAGGTGTCTGTCTAGCTTCCTCTTGAAGACAACCAGAGGTTTACTGGAAGGCAGTTGAACAGTCTTGGGCTCCTGTATATTCTCCAGGTCTGCAATTTCCCCTGCCATGAAAGAGGCCGTTAGTGTACAGTAATATTGCAGCCTAGAGAGAACAAGCGATTTGAAGAGAATTATCATTGGCTTGGCATCCCTTGTTTTGAAGGTTCTCATTATCCATCCTATCAATTTTCTAGATGTCGTAGACGTTGTGATCTCTGAAAGTGAGATTCTCTGACAATATCACTCCTAGGTCGTTCACATTACTTTTTCGCTCTATTGTGTAATCAGAATTTATTTGATACTCCGATTCAGTTTTTATTTCCTAGAGTTTTCCATAGCGGAGTAACTGAAATTTGTATACTGTGTATCCTCAATGAACTTCATATTGTTTTCCGAGGCCCATTTAAAGCCTTGGTTAATGTCCGCTTAGAGATTTGCAGCATACCACACACTGGTGGTACATATACACTGGTAGTACACACACTGGTGGTACACATACACTGGTGGGGCCAGGAGCCGAGTCTCCGACCCCTGCAACCACAATTAGGCGAGTACACCTAATGTTACACAAACTGACTGGTACACACACTGGTACACTGACTGGTACACACACTGGTACATACACTGACTGGTACACACACTGGTACATACACTGACTGGTACACACGCTGACCGGTACATACACTGACTGATACACACGCTGACCGGTACATACACTGGCTGGTACACACGCTGACCGGTACACACACTGACCGGTACACACACTGACCGGTACATACACTGATTAGTACATATACTGGTACACACGCTGACTGGTCTGGGTCAACTACTGATTGTTGCCACACACTCCACCACCGCCACCCTCCCTGGTTTGTGGGTCTTTAAGGTCGCAATTCACCTGTGATGTAACGCTCGATCATACCTTAATTGAGATTAGAGCAAACTGTGAGTGTATATACACAGACAGATACATATACATGCGAGTTGCCTCTGCTCGCTTCCTGCGACAACCATAAATATTTTCTTGAACAATAGCATAGCACCTAAATTACACAACTACAAGGAATAAATCTCTCTACCTAGATGTGTTATAGAACAAGTTTAATAATAATAATGATAATAATTGTGAGAAATGTGGATGAATTTTTACAAATACAATCTTGAATTAACCTTTTACCCACATAACTGGGGATCCTCTGGCACATCTAAAACAGATTATACTTACTGATATTGATATACCTTGAAGACGTGGGGGACTTTAGGAACAATAGGACGCAATAATGTCCCTCCTTAAATGCCCACCGTCTTTGCGCCCAAACTCACGACTAGACTTAAATTATTATTATTATTATAATCAAGGGGGAAACGCTAAACCCGGAGGATTATACAGCGTGTGAAAATTTGTCTGGGCTGCCTCCAAGTGAGTCGCCTACCCTGGCAAACTCTGTTGACACCGAGCTCTGAGATGGGTACCTCAGCCTCACAAGTGGCTTATAGGACAGATTTTTCACAAATGATTGGTATTGCAAGAAACCTCGCCTGCATGCACGTATAAAGGACTAACTTACTTGGTGTTGCAGCATATATCCTGATCTTCAACTTCCTAAGCCTAGCTTTAGCCCCCTTGGACTTCCCCTTGGGAACCACGTGCAACCGGGAGCATTAATTCCTGCAATATTCAATCGTTATTAGTGTCCTGCCTGCACCTCAGAAATTCCTATATCCAAGAGGGTATGTATCCCCTAGTATAACTATGCAGACTCAGACGCTAGCTTCAGACGACTCTGAGACGCTGGTACTTACTGGGCATACTCTCTCTGTAGCACGCCGAGCCCTCAGTTAACTCAATCCACAATCTCCTAAGTCACTGGCCAGATCCTACTGGAAAAGGTGAATATCTCGTCTTACTGTATGGGCTGATGGAGGAGATCATCTACGGTACATCGAGGTGTCTCTACCAGATTTCCCCAGGTCTCAGATGTGAAGACACGTGGGGGCGCCGCCTGATGTTCACGGCACGTCTTGTCCAGTCGAAGTCTATCGTAAGAAGGACGCTATTCTGTCTTTGTGACCTGCGCCCCGCCATTCAAGCTAGGGCTGCCAGTTCTCCCTAGCTAACTTATCCTAATGTTTGCCTACATTATCGGCCTATTACTACCTATGTTAAGGTCTTAGGTCTACTCTATCATTATCTACAGATGCCTTAGTAAACCTAATATTAGTGTATTACCAGTAAACCTACCTACTCCTTCCCTGAAGAGTAAATCTATAAATTAAATAAGCTTACCAACCGCCAACCAGAGAATGCCTTGCTTGTTTGGGAGGGTTTAAGGGTCGCTCGGCTCAGACGACCAGACGCTCATGCTGGATCTGAGCTGTGGAACTATTTGGACCAAATAAATTTCCACATCCTCCCGCCGGCGAAGGTAGGCGCTAAGTCTAGATCAAGTCTGCCTCCCGCAGGCCCCCCCAGTGGGCCCTGGACTCGAGCGCCGTTCGACGGGTCGTCCGGCCGCTCAGCTCGCTCAACCTCTGGTCTGATTTCTCATGTCCCGGTCCCACAGTGTGGACCTCGAGAGGCAAAAGCCTGTTGATGGGTCTTATAGTCTCGACACCGTTCATTCTCACTTTCACCATTCTCAACCGCCCAGCCTTGTCTGGGTGGGTTGACACTACCAGGCCAAGAGGCCAGTATGCCCTCGGCGCCTCGGATTCTACCAGCACCAGGTCCCCTTCACTTAGCATCATCTTATTCGCCTCGGGGTCGGCACCATAGAAATGTTCCCGCAAGGTTGTCAAGTAATCCCTGCGCCACACCTGGTTCCATTTGTCCAGGATGTTCACCAGTCTGTTGTGACTCCTGTGCAGTTCTTCATTGATGGGGGGACCATCTGGCCCATAATAATCCAGCTCCTTGGAAGACTGACTCAAAATTGCGGGGAAGGGCTCAATCCTTCTTCCAAACAGCATGTGATTGGGGGTGAGAGCTTCTTGCTCGTCAATCCCATTTTGTACGTAGGTCAGAGGCCTGTTATTAACTCTTGCCTCTATCTCAACTAACACTGTCCTCAGTTCATCACAGCTCACCCTCCTGCCGTGCAAGACCTTCCGAATGCACCTTTTGACTGTGCCCACCATGCGTTCATAGAATCCCCCTTGCCAGGGTGCCCTGGGAGCTATGAACCTCCACTCGCACTCTATTCTCTTCAGGTGTTCTCGTACTTCTCCGTTGTCCCTAAGATTCCTGAAAACTTTATCGGCCGCCCTAAAGCTTGTGCCATTGTCCGAGATAATCAATCGCGGGCACGAGAATCTGGCAGTAAACCTCCTGAACAACTTCACGAAAGTCTCTGTCGTCATATCTTCTGCCAACTCCAAATGCACCGCTCGAGTAGTGGCACAGGTAAACAGGCAGACATATACTTTCTGAGGGCCCTCCTTAACGTCTCCTGGGTTCTTCAATGTGATAGCCCCAGTATAGTCTATTCCTACAGTCTCAAAGGGCCTGTCACTATGTACCCGCTCCTGAGGCAGCGGTGGTGGACCTGGGTAGGGTAGGGTCCTCCCATCGTACCGCCGGCAGACCGTGCAACTCTTTAGCACCCTTTTGACGGCAGCTCGACCCTTCAGTACCCAGTAATTCTGACGTAGGCAGGTGAGGGTATCTCCAAACCCCCCATGTAAGGTCCTCTGATGGGCATCTTGTATCAATAGCTCTGTCGCCCATCCCTCCTTTCCCAGCAGCACGGGATGTTTGGCCCCATAGCTGAGCTCAGAGTTTTGTATTCTTCCCCTGCATCTTATTAGCCCCGCATGATCTAGGAACAATCCCAATGAGTGAACCAATTTGCTGTTCCCTGAGTCGTCATCGCTGGACACGCGTCCTGATGCCATAACCTGCTGCCGGGTCGCAAGTACTTCCAGCACTCCTGGAAACCTCCCCCTTTGGTACTGCCTTATCCAATATTCTCTGGGACCCACTAGAGACAACTGTCGACCCTGGCTTACCTTGTCATGCAGCTTCCTCACGAATCGAAATACCATTTCCGTGACTCCTATAAGTTTTCTCCACGAGGAGTAGCGCCTGGGGTCAAATAATTCAGTGTCGTGTTCCCCTGCAAAATGTACTATGCTGCTGATTGTCTCCACGAATTTCTGCTCCGGCCAGCAATCCCTTGCCGGTAACCAGTCTGGGCCTTTGAACCAAAGCTCGCTTTTACTCAACTTTCTGTGTGTCACCCCTCGGCTTATCAGGTCGGCTGGGTTTTGATCTGTAGGCACATACAGAATTGTTGATGTTGACTGTAGTTCCCGTATCTCCTTTACCCGATTCCTGACATAGGGGAGCTTAGACCTGTCATTCTGGACCCACTGTAAGGCCACCTCCGAGTCTGTCCATACATAGGTGTGTGTCACCCTCAGATTACTTAACACCTCCTCTACGTACTTACCCAGTCTTGCTCCCAGCAACATCGCTGTGAGCTCTAGCTTTGGGATCGAGCAATCCTTCAGGGGTGTCACCCGCGCACGACTGGTGACCAGATTGACTTGGTCCCCGGCCACCAAATACGCTACTGCCCCATAGGCCCTGGAGGAGGCATCACAAAAGACGTGCAAGTCATAATCCCGCCCGGTGCACCCGATGGACCTGGGGAATGTGAACTCGTGCAATTCCGCTAGGTCTTTGTTAACCAGATCCCACTCCTGGCAGACTGTTTCTGGCAGTGGGTCGTCCCAACCTAGGTTCAGCTCCCAGGTCTGTTGTACTAGCATCCTCCCTCGAATGGTGATGGGTGTCAACAAACCCAAAGGATCGAAGGCAGTCTGCACTTTGCTCAGCAAAGACCTCCTGGTCAGCTTCCCTTCCCCATCAGGCTTCCTCTTTAGCCTAAGTCTGTCTTCCTTGACTTCCCACTCTAGTCCCAACACCGATGTTACCTCAGGCACTGAGTAGCCAGTATAGTCATGTTCCACCATGCCCCGCAACGTTGGATTGTTTGTCACCCATTCTCTCAATGGCATGTTAGCTGAGAGCATCTCCTGATTAGACTCTCGGTAAATATCCATCAACAGCCTTTCATCTGAGGTGGTACCCTGCATGTTGTCTACATAAAATAGGGTCTTCAGTAATTCTTTAAGCGGGCTGTTACAGTTCACAAGGTGGTAGTCTATGGTAGCCTGTAATAGGAATGGTGAACTAGTGGCACCAAACAACACTGCCCTGAATCTATAGGTATCATACCCTTGCTTGGGCATCTCCCTGTTAGCCAGCCACAAGAACCTTGTGTAGTCCCTATCCTGTGGCTGCAACCCAATACGTAGGAAGGCTTTGCTAATGTCTGCCGCATAGGCGTACTGTTCCGTCCTGAATCTCAACAACACATCTGCTAATTTCTGCGTCAGGGAGGGCCCTGTGAGCAGACAGTCGTTCAACGATGGCTCTCGGGGACTCGCCTGCGAGCTGCAGTTGAAGACTACTCTGATGGGAGTGGTTACCGACTCCTTGGTGACTGCCATGTGTGGAAGATAATGGGTGTTTTCCCCAGGGCTGGCATTGGGCACTTTCTCGATGAACCCAAGGGCCAGCTGTTCCTTAATAATATCATCATATTTCCCCACCAGACCCTTCCTGGTCAGGCTGTTCACCAATGAATTCAACTGACCACGTGCCCTCTTGAAATTAGTGGGCAGCGTTGGGTGGCCCGGTTTCCATGGGAGTCGCACCCAATACTGCCCGTCCCTGAACTGCACATGGTTCAAGTAATCTCGATACGTCTCTTCGTGTTCGGGGGGCGGCTGGTCACCTTTAATCCCTACTACATCCAGGTCCCATAGTTTATGGACCGGCTCACTGTCGGATATGCCAACTTGCGCCTCTGACAGGCCTTCGTGCACACCAATCTGCATCACCAGTACAGCCTCAGTCGCTGTAATACCAGAGCCCTCCTTTCCCGGGGTCGCAGGGAAGTGAGCTGGTATTCTGCCTCCTACGATGTACCCCGCTGGAGTCCTGTACAGGCCCACACCTTCCTTGATAACCCTTCTCGTAGACACGAACTCGTCTAGGTAATCCCCTCCTACCAATATGCCTACATTACTAACATTGTCTGTAGCAATGTCTGGTTCTGCTAGCTTCACACCCAACTCCCTCAAACGTTTGACTGCTTCAGCCAGTCCCCTAGTGGTAATGATATTGGGCAGCCTCTTCACCATCAAGGCTGAAATTTCCCGTCGATGCCCGGCTAACCTGACCGTCACATTGACTACTGGATAAGACCTGCGTGGGACTTCCCCACCAAACCCTTCCACCTTCATGTCAACTTTACCAACTGTCTCCAGCTTCAACCTAGTGGCTAGACTCTCTGCTATGAAGGATCTCTGTGCCCCACTGTCGAAGAACAAACGGGTTGTTTCAGACTTCTTCCCGTTCGCGACCACCGCCATTATGGTGGGCAAGGCCACCGAGCCTTGAAATTGCTCACCAGAACAAATTCTCGGTGCCGTACTCACCACACTCATCGTTACTTCTGACTTGTTCTTGCTCTCCGCCCTTTCTTGCGGTTTGCTCTCCTTAACTTGTGCTAATCCGGCATCATTAGGACACAGTGCACTGTGGTGCTTTCCCTTCCGGCAGCCCCGACACTCCCTGAGCATGGTGTTACAGTCCCTGGCAAAATGTTCTCCACAACACTTGAAACAAAGTCTCAACTCTCTTAGCCGTTGAACCCTTTGGTTATAGGTGGTGAAGCTTGAACACCCTGAACTAGCGTGTTCTTCATCACAAAACACGCACCGTCTCATACTGGCCGCTTTAGTGGCTTCTCCCTTGGCCCTGTGGGTGGAGGGTTCGCCCTGGGCATAATACGTGCCTACTTTAGTGGGAGGTGGTTTAGGTCTATCTCTCGAATGTCTGGGGAAGTCGACCGACTTCTCCTTGGTAGGTAATTTCTCCCCCTGACCTATGCTCAGGTGAGATATGAGATCCCCTAACCCTTCAACAATTTGGTCTATCGTGAACCTATTCGTCCGATGTTTTAAGTGTAACTCATGCACTGTCGTGCTAGCCAGTTTCCTCTGAATCACCTGGCTAAGGATCCATTTTGAATCATTCTCATCATGCAAATCTCTGAAACTATTGGACAAGCTCATAACCTCAATACGGAACTTCTCTAGACTTTGACGGTCATGTCGGCAAGCCTCTAGATCCAACAACCGATAAAGTATAGCTACCTTTATCTCCTCAGTGTTGCCAAACATGTCTTCTAATTGGTCTTTGGCATGTTGGTAATTAGCGTCAGTAATTGGGTAGTGCCGGACCAGATCTAAGGCTTTACCCTTGAGCTGCGACCGCAAATACTGCAACTTGACGGCATCTGACAAATCATTTCTGTCATCTATCTGGGCTCTAAACTGATCCCAGAAACCAATGTACTCTGTTAAGGTTCCGTCAAACGTTGGTAAATTCAGCTGGGGCAACTTGGGCAACATATTGACAGGTGTGTGGTTGTTTGGGGTACCTGCGGTGTTCAACACCATCCTTGGAATACTAGCCTTTAATGTACTTAACTTATCTTTGTACATATTCATCTCCTGATGACAATCTACATCATCCTTAGTGAATTCGTCCACAGCCTGCTGAAGACTTCCCTGGGATTCCTCATCCTCAATAGCCTGTAGCTCATATGCTGAGAATGCTTGTTCATAGGCTTCCCATTTTTCCCCCAAACTCTTCAAGCAGTTCTGCAAATCATCGCAGTCTACATTACTGCGTTGGCAAGTAGCCTTGCACCTGTTACGCGTTCTGTTCAGATGCCCTTTGTATGCTGCTACTGATCGTTTTAATTTTGTTAGCACTGAACCAGACTCTCCTGAACCCCCATCTGCCATTGTCGAAGTTTAATGAGGAGTGTGACACTAATTGTACTTTACCCAGTCCACCCCACAGCACGTCACGGTGTTAGGTGAGAATGAACGAGTCTTAAGGCTTCTCAACAAGCTTAACAATTCCCTTTGTTATATTGACTCTACTATGAATCAAAAATGTACACTGTTAGCTCTCAAATCCCAATCAAAATGTGTATCGATGTGAAAGCTTAATCTAGCACTCAACTGTACAATGCCAGCAAATAATTACAGGACTTAACCTAGTCTCAGGTATAATTCACAAATCCCACATTAACATGAATCAAAGATGATGAAAATCACAATAAGAGTGCAGTGTACAAATTAAATCACTTGGTTAACACAAGCAAATTCAACAATTCAACTTGTGAAACAGTAAATAAATAATGTATGTAAACAGCTTGGCCTAACTGTGCCCAGCTTACTCTGTTTAGCGTGGATGGTTGGATAAGGTAAATCCTAACCTAGCTAGTGTGCTATAACTTAAACCTGGCTTTATAACTCCCTGTAAATAATAACTAGGTTAAATCTGTCCTAGCTACTATAACCTTTTGTAAATATTGCACAAGCCTAGCCTAACTGTGGCTACCTTGCAAATCCACTGTAAGTAATTAACACACAAGTCTCCTACTCTGGATTACTTGTAATCACTGTAAATAATTAAATTCACAAGCTTCTCTAGCCTACCTGGCCTGCCTGTAAATTACTGCAAATAACAACTTCTGTGTATAGTCAGCTTGGCCTAGCCTCTGAGTAACTTTGACCTAGGTGTGCTAACTTAAACCTAACTTTTTTAAACTGGTTCCTAACTGTGGCCTAGCTATGATAGCTTAACCTGTGGCCTAGCTATGATAGCTTAACCTAACTTTGTTAAACTGGTTCTTAACTGTAGCCTAGCTATGATAGCTTAACCTAACTGTGGCCTAGCTATGATAGCTTAACCTAACTCTGTAAAACTGGTTCCTAACTGTGGCCTAGCTATGATAGCTTAACCTAGCTATTCCACATCCGGTTCGAAGGACCACTTTTGTGAAAATTTGTCTGGGCTGCCTCCAAGTGAGTCGCCTACCCTGGCAAACTCTGTTGACACCGAGCTCTGAGATGGGTACCTCAGCCTCACAAGTGGCTTATAGGACAGATTTTTCACAAATGATTGGTATTGCAAGAAACCTCGCCTGCATGCACGTATAAAGGACTAACTTACTTGGTGTTGCAGCATATATCCTGATCTTCAACTTCCTAAGCCTAGCTTTAGCCCCCTTGGACTTCCCCTTGGGAACCACGTGCAACCGGGAGCATTAATTCCTGCAATATTCAATCGTTATTAGTGTCCTGCCTGCACCTCAGAAATTCCTATATCCAAGAGGGTATGTATCCCCTAGTATAACTATGCAGACTCAGACGCTAGCTTCAGACGACTCTGAGACGCTGGTACTTACTGGGCATACTCTCTCTGTAGCACGCCGAGCCCTCAGTTAACTCAATCCACAATCTCCTAAGTCACTGGCCAGATCCTACTGGAAAAGGTGAATATCTCGTCTTACTGTATGGGCTGATGGAGGAGATCATCTACGGTACATCGAGGTGTCTCTACCAGATTTCCCCAGGTCTCAGATGTGAAGACACGTGGGGGCGCCGCCTGATGTTCACGGCACGTCTTGTCCAGTCGAAGTCTATCGTAAGAAGGACGCTATTCTGTCTTTGTGACCTGCGCCCCGCCATTCAAGCTAGGGCTGCCAGTTCTCCCTAGCTAACTTATCCTAATGTTTGCCTACATTATCGGCCTATTACTACCTATGTTAAGGTCTTAGGTCTACTCTATCATTATCTACAGATGCCTTAGTAAACCTAATATTAGTGTATTACCAGTAAACCTACCTACTCCTTCCCTGAAGAGTAAATCTATAAATTAAATAAGCTTACCAACCGCCAACCAGAGAATGCCTTGCTTGTTTGGGAGGGTTTAAGGGTCGCTCGGCTCAGACGACCAGACGCTCATGCTGGATCTGAGCTGTGGAACTATTTGGACCAAATAAATTTCCACACAGCGCCTGGGGGGGGGATGTGGAAGGCATTCAGGCTTAATTCGGGGAACTGGAGCACAGATCCAATTCCCTAAATCAAGAGCCCCTCACCAACATCAAGGAACCTTCCTTGAGGGAGACTAGACTTAGAATTTATGTGAACATATAGTTCTTTAATATTGATTAGTAAAAGAATTTCAAGTCAGTAACACTGGCAGTATTTAATGTGGACTGAATATGATTAAGGAAAAATTATTGTGAACTTGACCAAGGATTTGTTTGTTCTATAGAATTTTTATACATGGGACGTAAATAACAAAAAAAAGGCACAATACCGTGACTGGAACGATACACAAATAACCCGCACATAAAGAGAAGCTTGCGACGACGTTTCGGTCCGACTTGGACCATTTACAAAGTCACACTAGATGGGACGTGCAACTATGACCACCCTAGAAAATGCCGTGCCCATATGACAACAGGAAAATTCAACCCCCCTTCCTGTATGCTTTTTCACCCTGAAATGTGTTACTCTTCAATACAGGAAAGAGAGTGCTATAACTTACATTGCCAGGCACACCATCTAAAGGGGACAAAAAGATACAGAACACCCAGACCATGGAAAAACCGGGGTAGCCACAGCCACTTAAGAGAGGTTTTTTAGTGCCAGGAAGGAAAAAAAATGGCAAGAAATGGCAGAAATAGTACACCAAATCCAATCATTTCTGGGGTGGAATCACAGATGGCCTCCACTCTAAACCAACAGACACAGATATCAGTGCCAGGAAGAAAAGTCCCCCCAGTACCACCAATCCGATGACATTCTTCTTTGCAAATATACAGGGTCTAAAGCCAGCAACGAACAATAAAATACCTTTCATCCGTGGACTGCTTGCAGAGGCATATGCAATGTTCGCGGCTTTCACAGACACACACAAAGGATCACTTGGACAACGAAATATGGATCCCGGATTACAACCTATACAGATGCGACAGAGTGAACAGGAAAAAACAAGGGGGAGGGGGGGTTGGCCTGTATATAGCAGAGTCACTTATTTGCTCATAACTGCTAAATGCCTCAAATGATGTAGTTGAAGTTTTAGCAGTAAAGATCGAGAACCAAAATCTGGTCATTGTAGTAGTTTACAAGCCTCCGGATGCAACGTCCCAACAATTCCAGGAAACAGCTGTTGAAAATTGACCACTGTCTTTAAAATCTTCCAGCTCCTGCTCCCAACATTTTGCTCCTGGGGAATTTCAACTTAAGGCACCTAAAATGGAGGAATATAGCAAATAATGTTGTTGCAGTGGTAACACCAGAAGGCAGCTCAGATGAGAACTCACACACACATCAGCTTTTGAATCTTTGCGCAAAATTCACCTGGAAAATCCTAGAGGGACTAATACCAAACTTGCACACGAAAATCACTCACTATGAAAGCAAAAGACTCGGCAGACGATGCAACATCCCCCCCAATGAAAAGCAGGGGTGTCACTAGCACGTTAAGAGACAACACAGTAAGTGTCAGGGGCCCAAGACTGTTCAACTGCCTCCCAGCATACATAAGGGGGATTACCAATAGATCCCTGGCTGGACAAGCACCTAAAGTTGGTACCTGACCAGCCGGGCTGTGGCTCGTACGTTGGATTCCGTGCAGCCAGCAGTAACAGCCTGGTTGATCAGGCCCTGATCCACCATGAGGCCTGGTCACAGACCGGGCCGTGGGGGCGTTGACCCCTGGAACTCTCTCCAGGTAACCTCCAGGTAAACTCCAGGTAAACCAGCAAATAATAGAGCCTCCTAGATTGGAAAATACACTGGACCTCATCTTCACTAACAATGATGATCTGATATGAAATGTCACCATATCAAAAACATTATACTCAGATCACAACATAATCGAGGTTCAGACATGTATGCGCATAGTCCCAGACAAAATGTGATCAGTCGCGAGGGAACCTTCACCAAATTCAACTTCAATAACAAGAACATAAAGTGGGACCAAGTAAACCAAGTCCTAAATGATATAAGCTGGGAAAACAGCCTAAGCACCACAGACCCCAACTTATGCCTAGAACAGGTTAACTCTGTGGCACTCGATGTATGCTCAAGGCATATTCCTTTAAGAAAAAGGAGGGGTAGATGTAAAATAGAAAGAGACAGGCACTCCCTTTACAGGCGAAGGAAAAGAATAACAGAGCGGCTAAAAGAGGCCAATATATCTGCAATGCGTAAGGAGACACTGGTCAGAGAAACAGCAAACATTGAACTAAGGCTAAAGGAATCTTATAGGAGTCAGGAATTGCAGGAAGAGCTAAAAGCCATAAATGAAATCGAAAAAAAACCAAAGTATTTCTTTTCTTATGCCAAATCAAAGTCGAGAAGAACATCCAGTATTGGGCCACTACTTAAACAAGATGGGTCCTACACAGATAACAGCAAAGAAATGAGTGAGCTACTCAAACCCAAGATGACGCAGTTTTTAGCAAGCCGCTAACCAGACCGAGAGTCGAAGATCTAAATTAATTTTTTATGAGAGAATTTGGTAAACACAAGCCTATCTGACGTTATCCTGACACCAAATGACTTCAAACAGGCGATAAATGACATGCCCATGCACTCTGCCCCAGGGCTGGACTCATGGAACTCTGTGTTCATCAAGAACTGCAAGAAGCCCCTGTCACGTGCTTTTAACATCCTAGGAGAGGGAGCATGGACACTGGGGTCATCCCACAGTTACTAAAAACAACAGACATAGCCCCACTCCACAAAGAGGGCAGCAAAGGAATAGCAAAGAACTACAGATCGATAGTGCTAACATCACATATCATAAAAATCTTTGAAAGGGTCCTAAGAATCAAGATTGCCACCCATCTAGATACCTATCAGTTACACAACCCAGGGCAGCATGGGTTTAGAGCAGGTTGCTCCTGTCTGTCCCAACTACTGGATCACTACGACAAGGTCCTGGATGCACTAGAAGACAAAAAGAATGTAGATGTAATATACACAAACTTTGCAAAAGCCTTCGACAAGTGTGACCATGGTGTAATAGTGCACAAAATGTGTTCCAAAGGAATAACAGGAAAAGTTGGCAGATGGATCTATAGTTTCCTGACAAATAAAACACAAAGAATAGTTGTCAACAGAGTAAAGTCTGAGGCGGCTACGGTGAAAAGCTCTGTTCCGCAAGCCACAGAACTTGCTCCCATCTTGTTCCTCATCCTCACATCAGACATAGACAGGGATATAAGCCACAGTGCCGTGTCTTCCTTTGCAGATGACACCCGAATCTGCATGACAGTATCTTCCATTGAAGACACTGCAAGGCTTCAGGCAGACATCAACCAAATCTTTCAGTGGGCTGCAGAAAACAATATGAAGTTCAATGATGAGAAATTTCAATTATGTACTCCGATATGGTAAATGTGAGGAAATTAAAACTTCATCAGGGTATAAAACAAATTCCAACCACACAATAGAGCGAGAAACTAATGTCAAAGATCTGGGAGTGATCATGACGGAGGATCTCACCTTCAAGGACCATAACATCGTATCAATTGCATCTGCTAGAAAAATGACAGGATGGATAATGAGAACTTTCAAAACTAGGGATGCCAAGCCCATGATGACAATCTTCAGGTCGCTTGTTCTATCTAGGCTGGAATATTGCTGCACATTAACAGCACCTTTCAAGGCAGGTGAAATTGCTGACCTAGAAAATGTACAGAGAACCTTCATGGCACACATAACTGAGATAAAACACCTCAATTACTGGGAACGCTTGAAGTACCTGAACCTGTATTCCCTGGAATGCAGGCGGGAGAGATACATGATTATATACACCTGGAAAATCCTAGAGAATCACTCCTTACAAAAGCAAAAGACTCGGCAGACGATGCAACATCCCCCCAATGAAAAGCAGGGGTGCCACTAGCATGTTAATAGACAACACAATAAGTGTCAGGGGCCCAAGACTGTTCAACTGCCTTCCAGCATACATAAGGGGGATTACCAATAGACCCCTGGCTGTCTTCAAGCAGGCACTGGACAAGCACCTAAAGTCGGTACCTGACCAGCCAGGCTGTGGTTCGTACATTGGATTGCATGCAGCCAGCAGTAACAGCCTGGTTGATCAGGCCCTGA
Source organism: Cherax quadricarinatus (assembly GCF_038502225.1). NCBI lineage: Eukaryota > Metazoa > Arthropoda > Malacostraca > Decapoda > Parastacidae > Cherax > Cherax quadricarinatus. The sequence goes on along the minus strand of NC_091365.1, from coordinate 10,485,169 downwards.
TCCACCATGAGGTCTGGTCACAGACCAGGCCATGGGGGCATTGACCCTCGGAACTCTCTCTAGGTAAACTCCAGGTATACAAAGAAATATATCTTAAATTATGGTTTTGATATACATATCATAACGCCTCCCTATCAATTCATTTCAATTCAAAATTTATTCTCTATAAGGATTACAATGCTGAGTTTACAGAATTTGGTTATTGTGTGGTTTACATGTAGTAAAATAATGATTACAGAGTGTACCACTAGAACACCTAGCATGGCTAGGCATTTCGGGCAGACTTAGTTTAATTCTTAATTTTAAAATATTACAAATTATGAGGTAAGTTGGTATTATGGCTAAGTGACTAAATACTAGTTTGTGAGTTTAGCAATGTGAATGCTTTTGTTTTGGCACAGTACATAGTTTCAGTATTGGAGTATCACAGGATTCATTATTTTAAGATTGAGATTAATATTTCTGTTTATGGTCAAATGGGTGAGTGAGTGTAAGTGTGAACCACCAGGTGGTATTCGTGTAGTTAGTCGACGGGGTGTATCCGTCCCGATGACCCTTGATTACTTACTCCACTCATTATTTAACCACCAGGTGGTATTCGTGTAGTTAATCGACGGGGTGTATTCGTCCCGATGACCCTTGATTACTTACTCCACTCATTATTTCAGTGCACACATTATGCCATCTTCAATTACCCCCCCCCCCCCCAAAAAAAAAAAAGTTCGTGTGTACCAATACATGAGTTCAATTCGGTCAGTAACACTTTCAAGTGTGTAATACATTTTCATTACTGGAATATTAATTTCCTCTAAATTACAACAATTTCTCCTCAATTAACACCTTACGGTATACAGTGGACCCCCGGTATTCGATATTAATCCGTTCCTGAGAGCTCGTCGAATACCAATAATATCGAAAACCGAATAAATTTTCCTCATAAGAAATAATAAAAATCAAATTAATCCGTGCAAGATACCCAAAAGTATGAAAAAAAAAATTTACTACATGAAATATTAAGTTTAATGCAATAGAATAATTACAATAACAATAAAATAATTGACACTTACCTTTAATGAAGATCTGGTGATGATTGATGGGATGGAAGGAGGGGAGAGGTGTTAGTGTTTAGAAGGGGAATCCCCTTCCATTAGGACTTGAGGTAGCAAGTCCTTTTCCAGGGTTACTTCCCTTCTTCTTTTAATGCCACTAAGACCAGCTTGAGAGTCACTGGACCTCTGTCGCACAACAAATCTGTCCATAGAGCTCTGTACCTCCCGTTCCTTTACGATTTGCCTAAAATGGGCCACAACATTGTCATTGTAATAGCTGTGTTAGGGTGATTTTCATCCATAAAGGTTTGCACTTCAACCCACTGTGCACACATTTCCTTAATTTTTGAAGTAGGCACAATGTATTCCACAACTGGTATAGGCTTCTCAGGGTTAGCCCCAAACCCTTCAAAATCTTTCTTAATTTCCATACTAATTCTCACCCTTTTTACCACAGGGTTGGCACTAGAAGCTTTCTTGGGGCCCATAGTGACTTAATTTGCAGAAACAAGCACCAAACACAGTGATAATATGGATAATATGGAATGTACCGAATGTATCCTTAGATGCGCGCACACTGGCTGGCTTGTAAACACTGGCACACAAGGGGCAGTTCAGGCCACATGTGGACAGGTCTTGTACGAATCGTATCGAATACCGGGTTTTCAATCGAATACCGAGGAAATTTTTTTGCGATATAATGCATCGAATACCGGATTTATCGAATACCAATGCCATCGAATACCGGGGGTCCACTGTATAAGGAAATTATAGAGAATATTGGTTGTCATGTGACATGACACCTTTTAAAAATCACATTAAACAAACACCTACACAAAATTTTATAAACACTATTATCCCAATCATTACACACAAATCACAGGAAAAATTACAAAATTTTTCCACAGTACGTAATCATAATTTCAATAAAAAATAGTAAATAACATTATCATTAGGAAACGCAAAACTCTCATGGATTTATATCTGTGGGAATGAGAGGTAATCGGGGCTGACCTGAGGAAAAGAATAGCTCCTATTCCTTGTATTAAGAGCCCTTCACCATTATAAAGACAATTGTCTTGAAGGAAAACAAATGCATTGATCATAAGAAAAAAGTAACGATCGTAAAAGAAAAAAAAATCGAACCTGCATGAGGTTTACAGGGTAAGATAAGAGATAAGATTTCATTCGGATTTTTAACCCCGGAGGGTTAGCCACCCAGGATAACCCAAGAAAGTCAGTGCGTCATCGAGGACTGTCTAACTTATTTCCATTGGGTCCACAATCTTGTCCCCCAGGATGCGACCCACACCAGTCGACTAACACCCAGGTACCTATTTGCTGCTAGGTGAACAGGACAACAGGTGTAAGGAAATGTGTCGAAATGTTTCCACCCACCAGGAATCGAACCTGGGCCCTCCGTGTGTGAAGCGAGAGCTTTAGCCACCAGGCCACTGGGCCTGGTGGCTAAATCGTTACGTGCAAGTAATTTGGGTGAGATAAGTGGGACTTAGTCACAGTAGGTTGCAGGACTGTAACTTCCTCAATGCCCACTTCATTAGCACTCTCACAAAAAGCTAGACCTGACATTAAATTTACAATTAATAATTGCAATATTAAAACCAGCTACTCTGATAAACTGAAGTTGTGTGGACTGTATATGATTAAGCTTGCTGGATACACACAATATAATTATTGAAAGTTAAGACACATGTGCAACATCTGGTTATCTTTATTATAGACATTTTGCCATCCAGTGGCTTTATCAATACAGATTTAAGGACATAATTAGAAGACAGTAGAACTATATACAAAAGATGAGGTAATCAGTCCCTCAGCCTTGGAGTTGGTGTTGAGAGCACCATGGTAGTAAAGGTTTTGGAGAAAAGGCAAGGAGATTGGTGTTTATATAGGCATCAGTGGATAGGGACGTGTAGGAAACGGTTAAATTAAGAAATTGTGACAACATTATTATGATAAAACATAATAACACTGTACGAAATATCTTGCAGGTACAATTTTTTTTTCTGAAAGCCATCAACCAGTGGTTATAAGGACAAATTATTGTGGTTCGGAAAGTGGAAGATGCAGCTCATTGTGGAAGTAACCGGTGCGAAATAATACTGGATCAAGTGGTAGCATCCTCAGCTCATAGTGAACAACCAGGGATCGATCCTCAGTACAGGTAAAATGCTTGGCATGTTTCCTTACACTTGCTGCCCCTGTTCACTTAGCATTAATGGAGATGCATTGGTGGTGAAGGGCTCTTGGTTTAGAGAACTAAAGCTACCCTCCCTTTCTTTGGATTGAACTTGATTACCTCCTATTGCCCATGTGCTGTATGACCCCAATGGGTTTAGTACTTTTGCTTAAATATACACCACCTGACCTAGTCAGGTGGTAATACAGCTCCCATCTGGGAGGTCGAGGGTTCAGGCCCATGATGGAAGATCAATTCTTAATATTTTATTCATGAAAGATAAGATAAGATAAGATTTCGTTCGGATTTTTAACCCCGGGGGATTAGCCACCCAGGATAACCCAAGAAAGTCAGTGCGTCATCGAGGACTGTCTAACTTATTTCCATTGGGGTCCTTAATCTTGTCCCCCAGGATGCGACCCACACCAGTCGACTAACACCCAGGTACCTATTTGCTGCTAGGTGAACAGGACAACAGGTGTAAGGAAACGTGTCGAAATGTTTCCACCCGCCGGGAATCGAACCCGGGCCCTCCGTGTGTGAAGCGGGAGCTTTAGCCAGCAGGGGCATTCAGGACCTGGGAAACGATGTAATCAAGTTTGATCTACAAAAGAGGATAGGTCAATTTCCTTGTATCAAGAGCCTCTCATCAGTATCGAGGAAGATCAAGTCTGCACCAAGTCAGAAAATACATAATTACAATTTTTGAAATTTTATTATTAATACTATTTATATGATCTCCTTCTTGTATTAGTTATTTATATGACTAATTAAAGGAATTTTGTAGTTTCCTCAGTGGATACTTTCTCCGTGTCTTTCCCATTGGATACTTGCACAGTGTCTTTCCCTTTCATTAGACATAAGATATTGTTGGGATTTTAGGTATTTGTTGGGATAACCCAAAATCAGTGCATGTGAGCTGAGTGAGCTCAATCACTGGCACACTCAGCTCACACACTGAGGTCTGTGGTTCGATCTCTGGTACAGCTGGAAAACATTAGGATATGTTTCCATAAGACACCTGTTGTCCCTGTTCACCAAACGGTAAAATGGGTATCTGGGTGTTAGTTGACTGGTGTGGGTCACATCCTGGGACAAAACTGACCTAATTTGCCAGAAATGCTCTGCATAACAAGCGGCTTTCTGTATAGTAGTATGTCATTGATATTAACTAGGCCTGTATACTTTGTATACATACTTGTAGAAATGAAGATTATGATTATTATTATTCTTGTGATCTTTTAATCTTCTCCAGGATACAACCCACAACAATCGACTAACACCTCAGGTTCCTACTTAAAAGACTGGTTCTCTTCAAGCACAAATTTGACCTAGGAGGTCCAAATACTCCATAGTATATACAAAGAACATCAAAATTATTATTCATTTTGATCACGTGAAGTTCTAAACTCACAAGGGTCATACAGCCCTGCCCGTAAGGGTCACATGGTAACTGGGAATTGGAAGGTATTTAGGTTCAATCCAAGTAAGGTTTAGTTCCCTAGATATGCCCCTCACCATCAAGGCACCTCCCTCCCTTGGGTTAAATAAAATATACTTAAATAAAACATTGGTTTTATGTACAAAGCCATTCCAGGGAAGGGACAGAGTGAAGACTTGATACAAGGAACTGACATTGCCATCCTAAGCCTCAAAACTGAATGTCTCCCATTCCCTAGTGCTATATGAACCTTAATGGTTTAGTACTTACCCATAATAATAATAAATTTCCATATAAAGAGATGCAAAGACTTACCATAATGAAGAATGTTTCAGTTGGCAGCTGAAATCACTCTGCCATGTACTGTTTTTCTCACCTAGTTTGTAAACTTATTTCTACTAATGGATTAGGGAATTTCTGAAAATAAAAAGTCAAAATTTTCTGTTTAACATGCTTGCATATTATGCATAATTTAATAAATATTAGTGTTTGTTGTTCATTTTTATAGAAATAATTATGTTGTGCAAGTACTCACATATAAATGCTAAATTCATAAGACTTTATAAATTTAAAGAATGAATGCAACTGGTAGGCTTAACCTAGCATGCATTGCTTCTGGTTCCACATTAACTGCATCTTGTTGGCATTTTTCTTATGAATATCATAACTTTATCTTAGGGACTAATGTCAAAATTAATGAGGTTTCTTTTTCTTTTATTTTTAAACAAATTAGTTACATAGTCAGGATGGCTTGTAATAGGAGGGTTGCCCTATGCATGAAAAATATATGACATTTTGACCTGCAAAAAAGTTAAATAATTATTAATATTACTATGACAGTAACTGTGAAATTGTTCTCTTCCACAGTTATGTTACACAAAAAATGGGGCTCTATATTTTGCACATACTCAGCAATATTTTTACTAGCCATTAGTTATTATCTGGTCCCCTAGAAAATGCAGTGCAGATTTTCATAGCATTATCAACAAGTGACTTGTAATTTTTTTTAATGTCTTGAAGGAATCCATCATTTGTCTGGTAACTTGCATGGTTCTTTTCTGTTTTCTTCATTTTCCCAAACCAACTGGAAAATGTTTCGTGCACTTACAATTAAAGCTTGCACTTTTAATTTGCATAATAGAATTTATATCAATGTTTAAGTTAATAATATTATTAGGTTAACTGTATGGAAATGGAATGGCCCTGACCAATAAAAGTCAAACCCTTACCTAGGATTTACACTCAGCTAGAATAATTCATAAAGCAGTGCAGTATTTGAATCTCAACAGAGCCAAATCATGTCATGCTCTATTAAGATCACAGTACAATGCTGTTATATTTCCACAATATATAATATCAGTCCAAAAAAGTGTAACACTTTGTTTGCTATGACAATATCCTCAGTGGTGTACTGTAATATAAACTTTTACACTTCAGAATGTTCTAAAACATGCGAAGATGGCAACCATTTACACAACTCATTATAGAGACAAACTCACAATTGACCACAATAATTACAGGGGTCTACCTGGAGGGAGTTCTGGGGGTCAGCGACCCTGCAGCCCGGTCCATGACCAAGCCTCTATCCTGAGATTGTATGTATTTCTGGGCATGGGTATGAGGTCTGTTGCAGCAAGGCTCAGTCAGCAACCAATATGTGGTCCCCAGTTCAAGGGCAGCACCCTACATGGTTTTAGCACTTGTCTGAATATATTATTAATATATTAATATTAATAATTTCGTCTGATGAATTTTTCTCATCCAAGAAATGAGAATTTTGTAATATTGTGAAAGTAACAGTGTAAAGTACAAGATCACCATTGTATAGACGAGGCAGTAGTGTAAAATCTTCTGAACCTGGTCTTTTTTTAAAACCCAGGATTCTAAAGTCTTTGCTGTTGCCCAATACCATTTATGAGAAGATTTACTTGATAATGTGGTGATCTTGCAATGAGCAAGGCTACCAGATCAGTCCCCAGTGTTTTTTTTTTTTTTACACAATTTGTTACTTTAATGATATTGTAAAAATATCTTTTTACAGACAAGAATGATAACATATGATCTGTATTGAATCCACAAGTTCTTGTGCCATTAAACTGTATCTGTTTTGTACTCCACATCAGATGTCTAAGATGACTGATACAATTTATTTAGTTTTAAACAGTTAATTTGGTGTGGTCCACAGGACCAGTAATACACATACTATTACAAGGTTAGGCTTTATTCCAAATGAGAACTGCTACAACACTGTATAAATTATGACGAGAATCGGCAAATGTAAATTCGTGATTGTTCCTTCCACACATTTCTGGATCAACATACAATAACAAGCAAACAAAGTTATCTGACTGACAGGAAATGTAAAGTCGACAAAGAGAAGGAATAAGGGAAGGACCCACTTTGGGCTCAACACAGAAAAAACTGATTGCTTTAGCCTCTTTTATTGCAAAAATTTTGAGCAATGCAAGAGAATAAAACAATCACATTGTATTATTTTACAAATTTCTAGATGTAAATATGTAACAATTCAAGTACAATAAATGTAAAATTTTGGGTTAACATAATTTATAAGCCATGACAAAAAATAAACTGGAAAATTACTCTTGATAAACATCTTATGAGGATGCTACATAACAAACCCTATACAGGGTGCAGTCAGTCTAAACTCCCTCTTTCACAAAAAAAAAAAAAAAAAAAAAAAAAAAAATCCCTTACAAAATCATATAAACTGCCAACACCAGCCACAACAGCTTTCATCAGTTTCCCAGTAAAATGTGTTTTAATTACAATTAGATGAAGTAGTAAAATTATGTAGAAAATATGTCACCATTGTCCAGTGATGACAATTATTCACCTTTAAATAGATACAAATATTTCACAATAACAATGTTTGTGCAGTGAGACATATTGTCACTTCTTTATGCAGAAATTTACATGTGCTACTCTTTCATAGGAAAAAAAAAAGATCATAACTCCACATCTAATACTGACCTCATATAAAAACCTACCGTAAAAAATCGGCCACTTTGAAGCAGAGAACTTGAGTCCAGCAATGGTCCATGAAACTATCTATATGTACCTATGGAGTCCACACTATAATTTCACCATAAAATAATTATACAACTGATACTTAATTTATTTAGAACGTAAGATAAATTAAATCACATTAATTTAGTTAGCTGTAATTAAAAAATAGCAACAATATCCAAAATTAAACAATGAATACAGCAAATTAAATAATTTGCTTTCATAAATGTACACATGTCAAAAGTTTACCAAACACTTCCAAGTTACATACTGTATTCCAAAAAAACTGAAGGTGAGACATGCAAATATCTGAAGCAACTCCTGATACTTCACATGTGAAAAATCAACACTAACTTCAGAGGGCATGTGTGTAAAATATGTTACAATTACTGAGGAGATGTTCATGAAACATATGCAGTAACTTCTGTTGGAACACGTGTGAAACACTGGCAGTAACTTCTGGCACACATGTGAAACATCTGATGGCACATGTGACATATCTGATGACACACATGTACAACATTTGATGACACACTTGTGAAACATCTGATGGCACATGTGAAACATCTGATGACACACCTGTGCAACTCCTGATGGTCCATATGTAAAACATCTGATGGCATACATGTGAAACACCTGATGGCACAAGTGTGATAATAACATCTGGTGGAACATGTGAAACATCTGTAGAAACCTCTGATAGGACACATGCATATTACAGTATCTAATATAATTTGTTACATGTGACACATCTGTCGTAACTTAACTGATAGAGCATACGTGAAGAAATCCATCGTAACTTTTAAGAGGACACGTTTCAAACACCTGGAATAAATGATCCACAGTTCATGAAAGAGGAGCATGGGAGTTAAGATGTTTTACTGAAATATACAGTCTGCCATATTTACCTTCCCCCACTATACAGAGTTAACATGAATAAAAATCTGACCCTTAAAAACTGCACTTGCTATAACGATTAAATAAAAACTATGAACAAGTAATTTGACTGACTGTATATATCCACACATTTCACAGGCATAGGCATAACAGAGATTTCCCACAACCAAACTTGGATGGCAACAGCAGACAATTTGCCTGCTAACTCACCATCACAAAGCCTGGTCAATATTGTTTAACAAAATAGTCAACATTACAGGGGGTCTATATAACACAATTGTATCCCAGAATGGAATTGGCTTCCTACACTCTACTGATCAAATATTAACAATTTGTTATTTGTTAAAATGAATTATGATAATGGCTGAAAATGCATTAGGTATAGATGTATGTAATGGTTGAAACACGAAAGACAAATGTCATGGACATTGAGCACCAGAGATCTTCGGAAGTTGTTATTCACAAACTAGGAATATTCAAGGCTAAAAGATTCCAGACAAAATATGAACTACCTATGGTCATATCATGATAATGCAAATGCAATCACAATATAATTTGCAAATATTAGTCATATTAAAAACCTCTTGATTATTCAATATACATATTATATAAACAGAGGACTACTTTACCCTATTCATCTATCCATGACAAAAGTTAGTCACTGTGACCCTGGATTCCTCTTCTGGGACACAAAAGGAGGTTCAAGTGGCCCTTGTCTCCAGCACCTGACCACCATATAGAGGGTTTGAAAATATGGGGAGATAAAGTTATTTGTTCATATGAGCATATGTTGGTTATTTAATGTGACATATTTCTCAAAAAATGTGCTTTAAAAACTGAGCCAATATGATATTCTACTACAGCCCACACTTCTGTCTTGCTACATCAGTTAATATCACAGAGTTTAGATTATGCTTCAATTTTTTTTATTTAACTCATATTTGTTTCAATTTATGCATTAATATTATCACAATAGTACCAGTTTAGTATTTAAACAAAAAATAAAAAACCTCTCCACCTCTTTTCAAAGCCTCCAACAATGAGGTAAAAAATATGGATATAAACGTACAACGAACTTTAGATTCTTTTAATGAAACTAACAGTCCTATAGAGTCACCTAAAGGAATTTTTACATCATAACAAATGCTAATAAAACAAGATTCTTAAATCTTGTTTGTCAAAAATCAATACAAATCAGACAAGTGGAACTTAAAACCAACTTGTCATGACCAGTGATATAAATGAGCCCATTCAAGAAACCAACATTTTCTTTCTGTAGACAGAATCACTGAGCCCATAAGACAAAACAAGATAATGTTAGGTACTTGGTTGCCACATTTACCCTGAATAGTTCTGCTTATTCTTCCAGTGCAAATGACTTACTCCAGATTCTACATCAGTTTTAGCTTGCTTGCTTCTAATTTCAGATCATATTGAAAAGCAGTATCCGTCTTTTGTTGATTCTCACCCCCTTAGAGCTTTGTTGCTATATATTAACTCATTTTTTATTTTTTTTTTTTGTCATTTAGTAATGAGCATATAGTACTAGCAATATTCAATGCAAACTTTTACAGAATATGAATGCAGACTAAACTTGAGTATTGGGCTAAGTTGTGTGTTTGGGTTTCCGACAAAAAGTGTCACGCGTGTTTCTGGGATCACAGAATTATACTGCTACTTCTACAACAATAACAAAGACACTCACCAAAAAAAGTGAGAGCCACCTGCCAGCTTTTCTGGCAAGCAAAAATATCTGGTAATAAAATTAATAATATAGAGAAAAAGTAAATAATACTGTAACTATTAATAATAATAATGACAATAATAATAAATAATAATAATAATAACAAAATTTAACTCTGAAGGAAAATAAGCAAATTCCTAAGAGACAGAAGTTTCAAGAAACTATGGATGACATGAGGTGATTTCAGTACCTTTCAATGAAACTTGTTTGAGAGGAAATAACAACAGATTATCACAATTGAGAGAGGCACTTTGGGTTAAATAAGTTAACCCCTACTCAAATGTGTAGAGGTTATACAGCATTGATTTCACTTGCTGGTTCTCATTGCCTGATGATAATGGAGGATACGATTTGTGCATACTGTTACATCCTACCAATGGTAAGGAATATAGTGAACAGCTTGTCATACTCTTCAGGGAATAAAACAATTGTCTAATACCTTACCTTATAGAGAATTTACATAGTTGATCTAATATCTCCATATAATCAGGAACATGATAACTTCCAAGTGCGAGCACAAGACTGAAGACATGGGAAAAGACATGCTTTCTAATAAATGGAGCAGACTTTCTGTAAGATTCCATTTTTCATGTACAAAAATAATCTTACTGAAAGCATCTCGAAAATTAGAATCTGCTTATCATTTTACATGTCCTAATCTCTTTGTTTAGGAGAACCCACACACAAGGGATCAAGCCTCCTGTGGGTACTTCACCATATTGGATGAACCAACAATTACTTGTACACAAACCAGACAACGAGATCCTAACAAATATGGCTCGTTCACCCTACCACATTAATAGCTGTATGTGAAAAATAGGCTTTGCCATACTTCCTGATGCAGTTTCATCAGCATTATAGGAATAGTGCAGGGCCCAAACTCCTGTGATTCCCTTCCAAGATGAGAACATGACTATACTCACAAGTATAAAATTATTCACAGGTTTGGGAGAATAGCACTGCCTCATCCTGTCCTCTCACTTTCAATAGATGCCCTAGAAAGCCCTGTTAATCCCTCTCTATGCCTCCCACAGAAGAACATCCACAGAGTAGAGGCAGCTTGAGAGGGTGGGACCATAGGACCAAAGGGGTTCTCTTTCCAGAGCACTTAGTTACCCTTGTACGAGCATCTTCAAGAAGGCCTCTTCACAAAGCCTCCAATAATGCATAAGGAATCATGAGGTTGGAAGAGGATGAATGGACACATCAACAAACCACCATGTAACAGAATTAGTAGGTTTCTAATTCACATATTTCTATAAAGGTGATTGGTGATCATAATATGATAAATCTTGTTTTTGTTGTCTAGATGGACCCCGGGATGCTCTTTGTAGTTGGGGATGCTCAGGTGAGGCATCCTCAGGGGCTAGTTCTTGTTGGGAAGCAGAGAGTATGTTGTGAGCAGCCCGATCCATTTCTTCAGTGGTCATTTCCAAGGCTTCTGCAATTTCCCTTGAAGTTGTTCGTACAAATTCAGGATCACAATATTTCCCCAAACCTTGGTCAGCCAACACCTGTTAAAAGATACAATGTCTTTTCTTATACATATATCATTAACAAAGAGACACAATGATACAAAATTTATTCAACAAATTTCAAAGTGCTGACCCAGGAATTTTCCCTTATTATGCTTAACAACACCCATATTGCTGAACATAATGAGGGAAAATTCCAGGTTCTGCACTTTTACCGGGAAGTAGTCTCCCTCTCTTCTACACACCCTAATCTGAGCCTCACTGTCCTCATAAAAACTCTTGACAGCATTTTGTAACTTACCACCTATTCCATATATGTACTTGCAACATCTGCCACACTGCTCCCCTATCCACTCTATCACATGCCTGTTCTAAATCCATAAATGCAATAAAAACTTCCCTACCTTTATCTAAATACTGTTCATATATATGCTTCACCTAGGTAGTAGGTTGGTAGACAGCAACCTCCCTGCCAAGTGAGTGTAAAACGAAAGCCTGTAATTGTTTTACATGATGGTAGGATTGCTGGTGTCCTTTTTTCTGTCTCATGAGCATGCAAGATTTCAGGTACATCTTGCTACTTCTATTTACACTTAGGTCACACTACACATACATGTACAAGCATATATATACACACCCCTCTGGGTTTTCTTCTATTTTCTTTCTAGTTCTTATTCTTGTTTATTTCCTCTTATCTCCATGGGGAAGTGGAACAGAATTCTTCCTCCGTAAGCCATGCGTGTTGTAAGAGGCGACTAAAATGCCGGGAGCAAGGGGCTAGTAACCTCTTCTCCTGTATATACTACTAAATGTAAAAGGAGAAACTTTCGTTTTTCCTTTTGGGCCACCCTGCCTCGGTGGGATACAGCCGGTGTGTTGAAAGAAAGAAAGATATATGCTTCAATGTAAATACCTGATCTACACATCCCCTACCCACTCTAAAACCTCCTTGCTCATCCACAATCCTACAATCTGTCTTACCTCTAATTCTTTAAATAATAACCCTACCATACACTTTTACTGGTATACTCAGTAAACTAATTCCTCTATAATTTTTACAGTCTCTTTTGTTCCCCTTCCCTTTATATAAAGGGATTATACATGCTCTCCGCCAATCCTTAGGTACCTTCCCCTCTTTCATACATTTATTAAACAAAAATGCCAACCACTCCAACACTATATCCCCCCCTGCTTTTAACATTTCTGTCATGATCCCATCAGTTCCAGCTGCTTTACCCCCTTTCATTCTACATAATGCCTCATGCACCTCCCCCACACTTACATCCTGCCCTTCTTCACTCCTAAAAGATGGTATACCTCCCTGGCCAGTGCATGAAATTACCGCCTCCCTTTCTTCGTCGACATTTAAAAGTTCCTCAAAGTATTCTCACCATCTACCCAATACCTCCATCTCCCCATCTACTAACTCTCCTACTCTGCTTTTAACTGAAAAATCCATTTGTTCCCTAGGCTTTCTTAACTTTTAACTCACTCCAAAATTTTTTCTTATTTTCATTAAAATTTCTTGAAGTGCCTCTCCCACTCTATCATCTGCTCTCCTTTTGCACTCTCTCACCACTCTCTTCACCTTTCTTTTACTCTACTCTTCTTATAACACTTTTTATAACACATAACAAAAAAAAAAAAAAATTCTAAAACAGTTGGCATCCTCTCAAAGATACATTACTGTGTACCACAAACAGCCCTACTTACACTATACTATTCACTGATCTACCCATATCTCACCTATGCTATATGTGCCTGGGGTTCCACAATGAAAAACCACCTAAAATCAATAATAACACAACAAAAGCCGCAGTGTGAATGATCACACAATCCACTGCTAGACAACACCCTTCCCCACTCGTCAAAGACCTAAACCTACTCACTATACCAAACATTCACTCATACTATTGTACAACCTATATTTACAGAACAATCAATTCTAATATGAATCCCGACCTGAAACGCTTTCTTGATAGTTGCAATAGGACTCACAGACACAACACTAAGCACAAAAACCTCTATGACATTCCCCGTGTCAGGCTAAAGCTTTTCGAAAACTCACCGTACATAAAAAGGCCCAAAATCAGGAACTCTCTGCCAGAAATCTCCAGAACCTCTGACTCAGCTAGCATTTTTAAAACTACGTACAGTTAAAAATCACCTTATCTCCTTAACCTATCTCAGCCCATCATAATTACATATGTAAAAACTATATATGCATTTTCTCAATGTCATGAACATAGGTAAAACTTTCTCATCAATATAATCAATATTTTTAGCATACATACATACATACAGAGGTACAAAAAAAATACAGGTAAGAGCAGCATGCCAAAGCCACTTATATGCATAGCATTACGGGCTGGCTTAAAATTAACTTAAGATTAACTAAGCAATGATGAAATCAGTGATAAAACATTATTGTAAACAGATAACTATAAAGCACAAATGAATATTACAAAGACAGGTCATATGGTTGCTTGCATTGCTGTACATTCAGTCGAATGGAGTATTCTGTTAGGTAGTGTATTTAAAAAAATAACAAAGTTAGATTGGGTCCTAGGTTTAACATTTGTGTGATATAATTGTGAGTAACATTTAGGATATACAATTTATAAGGTTCAGTTATTCAGTATTTATTTGGTTTTGAGTGAGTAAGTGATCTTTGAGAAGAGACTTGAATTTATAAACAGGTAGTGTTTCTTTTATATTTACAGGTAATGAATTCCAGATTTTAGGGCCTTTTAGGTGCATTGAGTTTTGCATAGCATGAGATGGACACGAGGAACATCAAAGAGTGATCTGTGCCTTGTGTTATGGTCATGTGTACTGTTGAGGTTGGCAAGGAGATGTTTAAGGGGAGGGTTAATATCAGAGTTAAGTGTTCTATGTATGTAATAGGTGCAGTAATAAGTATGGATGTTTTGTATGGTGAGTAGGTTGAGTGTTTTGAATATTGGTGGAGTGTGCTGCCTGTAGTGAGAATTTGTTATCATTCTAACTGCAGCCTTTTGTTGGGTAATTAGTGGTCTGAGATGGTTAATTGTTGTTGAGCCCCATGCACAAATTCCATAGGTGAGATAGGGGTAAATAAGAGAGTGATAAAGGGCCAGGAGGGCTGACTGTGGAACATAGTACCGTATCTTCGATAGTATGCCTACAGTCTTGGAAATTTTCTTAGAAATTTGTTGTATATGTGTATGAAATTTGAGTCTATTATCAAGGTGAATTCCTAAGAATTTTCCCTCTGTTAGCTTTGTGATAGGTGATCCATTTATCGTTATGTTAAGAGGTACATCTGTAGCTCTGTTACCAAACTGAATGAAGTAGGTTTTGTCAATGTTTAGTGTAAGTTTGTTAGTCCTCATCCAGGTAGATATTTTCTGTAATTCGGTGTTTACAGTATTGGCTAGCATGACTGGGCTCGGGTGAGAGAAGACGTATGTGGTGTCATCTGCAAAAAGTGTGGGTTTGAGTAATTGCGAAACATTTGGTAGGTCATTTATGTATAGGACAAAGAGAAGAGGGCCAAGGACACTTCCCTGTGGGACACCAACTGTAATTGGTTGAGCGGAAGAGCTTGCCCCATTTGCGTACACATATTGGCTTCTGTTGCTGAGGTATGACTTGAGGTAGTTGAGGGAGTGCCCTCTAATACCATAGTGTGACAATTTTACGTGGAGCAAGTCATGGTCAACTGTATCAAAAGCTTTACGTAAGTCAATGAAGATCCTCAGTGGGACTTCTTTTTTCTCTATTGCAGTGTATATATGTTCTAGCATGTGTATAATAGCATCATTAGTATTTTTATTAGGCCTGAATCCAAACTGGCAGGGGTTGAGAATGTTTTGGGAGATGAGGTAGGAGTAGATTCGTTTATGAATTAATTTTTCGAAGATTTTTGAGAGAGGGTGTAAATTGGATATTGGCCTATAGTTATTCAACTCTGTTTGGTCTCCTCCTTTATGGATCGGGGTGACCCTTGCTATTTTGAGAACTGTAGGGAAGGTGGAGGATTCAATGGATTTGTTAAAGAGTGTTGCAATGATTGGTGATAGTACTTGTGACACTTTTTTGTATATAAAGGGTGGTAAGGTATTTAAATCTCCTGCCTTGTTTTTTAATGCGTCGATAATAATGGAGACTTCGTATGGGTTAGTCGGAGCTAGGAACAGTGTGTTCGGGTAGTTGCCTGTGAGGTAGTCATTTGGTGGGGTATCTGAGTTTGGGATTTTATTGGCAAGGTTTTGTCCTATAGTGGAGAAGAAATCATTGAGTCTGTTTGCTGTTTCTGTTGGTGGGAGTTGGGGTTCATCTGATTTTGCTAATTTTATTTCGCTATTTCGTGATATCTTTTTTGTTCCCAGAATTTCTGATAGGGTTTTCCAGGTCTTTTTTATATCACCTCGTAAGTTGGATAATCTGTTCTCATAATACAATTTTTTTGCCCTTCTTATCAGGCTGGTTAGGATTGACGAGTAACGTTTTGTTTGGTCTCTGGTTATGTGACCCATTCTGTACTGTTTTTCATATCGGTGTTTTGTATTTATGGATTTGAGAATGCTGGGTGTTAGCCAGGGACTGTTCAGTCTCTTAGCTGTCATCTGTTTAGTTTTTTTAGGGCAGTGCTTGTTATAGAGGTATTGGGTCTTTTTTAGAAAATTATTAAAACATTCGTCAATATCTGTATAGATTTCTAGCTCAGTGTGCCAGTCAATGTTTGTTACTGCTGTTGTGAAGTTATTAATGGCTGCCTCATTGTGAAGTCTGAGTTGTTATGAGGAAAGTTGGGTAGTGTTCTGTGGTATTATCTGTAATTATGCCTGATTTTAAAGAGGATATGGTGTTGGTCCAGATGTGGTCAAGTAGGGAAACACTAGTCTCCGTAACTCTTGTAGGTTTTGTTACTGTTGGTAGCAACATGCAGTTACTCATTGTGTTTGTGAATTCAGTAACGTGTGGGTCCTGGTCTTGCAGGAGATTTATATTGAAGTCACCTGAGAGTAGTAAGTGATCTTTGTTCATGCGTGCATCAGTTATCATACTTCCTAGGTTTTGACTAAATTGGCTAATGTTTGATTGTGGAACTCTGTAGATGTTTATCACTGTGAGAGGTTTTTGTATGTATTTGGATTTGAATTTAGCTATTATATATTCCCCATGTTCATCCCTTGTGCAAGTATTAGTGATACATTTTAGTTGGTCTGAGTAGTATATAGCTGTGCCACCCCCTTGTTGGTCTGGCCTACAGTTGTGTATGGCTGTGTAACCAGGAATGGCATAGACATCTGTAGTATCAGGCTTTAGCCAGGTTTCAGTTAGTGTAATGATGGACATAGTGGCATGCAAGGAATTTAGTAATGTTAGGAGGTCATCGTAATGCTTGCTTAAAGATCTGATATTGTAGTTAAAGATAGTTATGTTGTTGTTGGCTCTGAGAAGTGCCTTTGATTGTTCTGCTGTGTAGTAATTACAGTAACTGTTTGAATCATTTAAGTCATTAAATAAGAGGTTGGTATCAGGATCAATGCTTGTAATCATAAGATTTGTAGTGAATCTATAGTTAGAATTAAGTCTAAAACAAAGTAAATATTCTAAAGCTAAAAAAATAGCACCTGAATTATTTAACAAATGTAAAAATAATGAATTATAATATAAAATTATAATATAAAAGGGACTAATATAAGTTGTGGTGAACAATAAAGTGGTAATCAAATAATTGCACTAAGGTCTAATATAATGACTTTTGTGGAGTCTATGTTTTGAGCTAGAATGAGCTATAGTACAACTAGATTTAATCTAATAATATAAAAATACAAATTAAAAATAGCACCAGTCTCTCACTAGTAA
Source organism: Cherax quadricarinatus (assembly GCF_038502225.1). Taxonomy (NCBI): domain Eukaryota; kingdom Metazoa; phylum Arthropoda; class Malacostraca; order Decapoda; family Parastacidae; genus Cherax; species Cherax quadricarinatus. The sequence continues at coordinate 10,467,480 of NC_091365.1, read as the reverse complement.
TTGCAATATGGTCTAATATAATAAATTTGGTATTGACTATAGTACAACTCAGTTTAATCTAATAATATAAAAAAGGCACAAGACTCTCAATTGTAATTGCACTAAGGTGTTATATAAGTTGTTTACAAGAATTAGAGTATAACTAGATTTAAATTGACAAGATAAAATATACAAGTTAAGTAGCAAAGGAATAAAAAAAAGTAGAAAAAAAAATATATGAGGTAGTTGGTACTAGTTAGCAAAAGATAGTTAAGGGCCTTGAACAATAATATAATTGAAATATACACTAATTGCACACACAATATAGTCACTAAGATATGAAAACAATCTTAGAGTAGGAATTATAATATAAACTTATAATTATAAGAATACAAATTGAAATGGTACTTGCAATTGCACTAGAGTCTGGTATAGGTTGTTGACAAGATCAGGAGTATAACTAGATTTAAATTGACAAAATATAATTCACAATTAAAGTACCAAAAGAATAATAGTAAAAAATAACAAGGGTAATGTCTTGGTTATAATATGATAGTAAGATGGTAGACAGGTACACAGGTACAAAGGATAATAAAAAGGTTGGAGTTGAATGTACAAACTTGAAAATTTGGTAACAAAATGTTATGGGAAGTATAAAAAAAAATGTTTAATGTACAAAAGTAAAATTGACTGGTAGTAAATATGGTGTTTAATAAAATTTTAGTAAGTAATAATGATTACAAAAAAGTGAAAAAGTAATGTTTATTTCATTCAATATTGCACTGGTAGTTATACTAGAGGTTATGTGGCAGTACAAGGTAATTAAGAGTACTCTAAGATAGTAAATGTGGTATTAAAACAGGTAAAGGTAATTAGACAAGTAATGGTTATTAAATGTCAAAAATGTTAAGAGTAAATTGAAATTATAGTAAAAATGATAATTATTAATTTTAGTAAGTAATATCAATTGATAGTATTTAAAAAAATATGAGGTAGTAATATGGACAGAGAAAGTATCAATTCAGCTAATGTTTAAGCAAACAATAGTAAATAAGAAAATTACATAAGGTGACTTATGCTTACTAGTAAAATCACAAAATGAGGTAGTTGATTATTTAATTACTAAGAGATTGTACAATGAAATTTGAACAATAATGGAGCAAAACATACACTACACTACGTAGGCTTTTAAGTTGGACATTGTTTAGTTATTCTCTGTAAGATTAGTATCCTTGAGAAATCGTGATAGATCATTCTCGTTCGTGATTGTGTACAGTTGACCTACATTTGTTTTCCTAACAAGAATTTTCCCATCTCGTGTGAAGCATTGGTGTATTGTCATTATTCTCCCGCTTAAGTTTTCTGACTCTATACAGGAGGTTCTGACGTTTTTTGGTAAGACACTCGTTTATGTATACCTCTTTCTTTACTTTAATAGATGCAATAATTATGTCTTTTTTCCTGTCATGTGAGTGGAATCTAAGCATAACACTTTTTCTACCATGGGATCCTAGTAACCTGGCTTCTTTTATTTCTGACTCCGGTACAATAACACTTGTTTGGTCCTTTATGATCTGCAGAGTAATTTCTTTACTGTTTGTTTGGTTCATATCACTGGGAAAAAGTGGACTGTTAACTATTACTGTGTCCGATAGTTTATCTTGTTCAGTTTTATCTCTCAAATGTTAATCATTCCATTGTGTCTGCCAAAGGTTAATAATCAAAACTGTACGTCTTCTCTACAAGAATTATTAACCCTTTAACAGTCCAAACAGATCGACGTTCAAATTCGTAGTGCTACAAAAGTAGATCTACTTTTTTTTACGTATTTTCAAATATAAAAAAAAAAATGTAGATAAAAGTTTTTTTTACACGTTTTCAAATGTAAAACAAAAAAGAAGATCTACATTTTTTTACATACTTTCAGATGTTGAAAAAACGTATATATACGTTTGGACCATTTAAGGGTTAAAGCAATATAACATGACCTCCTGTATTCAATGTAATTCATCTAATGACCATATGTACTGTTATTGCCTTATTAATCTTAAGTTAGTTTTAAGTTTGCAAAATGCTCATATAAAGGGGCTTTTGGCATGTACACCCAACTATTATATTCCTTTGTACAAACATGTATGTCAAAATAAAATATTATTATTATTATAATAGCATGATAAAATACATGTACTGTAATAAGTAAAAATTAATTATGTTAATGAAGTGCTAAGTTTGCCTGTTCTGTGTTTTGGTTCCATAAACCACTAACAGAAATTGCAACCTGTCTGTATAACCTCTGTAGTACCAGTAATAGACATCATATTAGCCTTGTTATTAATTCCCTGTTTACATTTTTTCATGAACCCCTGCTCTCCTTATGATGACTTACACCACAGCCCCAAACCTCATAAGGCTGCCCGTCTCTGTTCGATAAAGGCCTTTTATCAATTTAAAGAACTTACATTGTTTATGTGGATATTCAACTTGCTTCTCCATCTAGGAGGATGGTTATTTGCATGCATTCTGTTTGGAACATAGGCCTTTTTCTGACAGGAGATCTTGTTCAGTGTGCTTTCTTGAACCTAAAATAATTTTAAGTCAAGACTTATACTAGCAAAGTACTGATAATTCTGTGGCTCCGAAGCAACTTAAACATTTACTCCCCAGTCTAACAGACATGTCTACTCACAAGTTTTTCCATCTTGGCTAACCACCTCTCAGTAATTCATGGATGAAAGCCACACACTAGTTTCAATGCCAAGTGACAGTACTGTACTTACCACTAACTACCTGGTGACTTGGAAAAACACTAAAGTGCTCTGTTTAAGCTATTTACTGGAAAACATGTGAATCAGATGAATACTAGATTGAATCATAATGCTAAACAAGTATGCCTTATTGTCTGTCAGAATCCCAGTATTTTTATCTTTGGTATGGGAACTTTGCAGCTTAGGTATTAGTGAGGAATATTAAGCATGCTTACTCTTGATTTCTGCTCAAAATGCAATGAAAACTTTTCAGTCACGTTTGATTTTCATTAAATTGTTGCTGAGGATTATTTTGTTTGCTCTCTCTGAGTTTATCCAGCCTGATTCCTGGTACCTGCACCTCCCAGGTTTGACTCTCCATACCACACCTTACTATGTTTATGACAATAGCTTCTATGACTGCTTTGCCATATTTGCATAAGGTTATGGAGGCTAGACATTTTTGTCATAAGAAAATAAGTGTTCAAACTAAAGATGACCCACCTCCAATGTTTTGTTGGGATTGTGAAGGCTAACTTCTCTGTTTTATCATCTTGCATGAAACAAGACATTCCACTGTACTAAAGTGAGCTCCAGCCCTGAGGAAATGTTGATCTCATGATACTTTGCTCCATTACTGTGTTGTCTTTATAGGATGAGAACTTTCTGAGAGATTCTGGTGTCAGTACAGCAGGTTATGTTGACCATCCTTCTTTTATGACTGGGGTGGTCTTGGTAAATCAATGAAGTGATGTTTGTGAAAATCTCCATCTTTTCCTGGCATTCCATTCTCTGGAGCCCCTCACTTACAGCACCCACCATCACTTCTTTTAATCTATTCAGTTCTGCACATTCTTCTAGGCCTTTTGAACCTATCTTGACTATTTTCCTCTCTTATCATACATCAAAGCAAGGTTTCTATAAGTGGACAGGATCCCAGAGACAAGTTTTAGGAGTTAATGAGGCTTCTTTACAATTGGTACTCTCTGGGGGGCATATCTTCCAGATCCAGATAATGAGGCACATGCTAAGCAGAGGCTACAGGCACATTATTCATTATGAGTAGTGTTCAACAATCCTCTTACTCTGTTATGAAAATAGGTCTCAAGTTATTTTTTGTCAGAGCATTACGTCCTCTGAATATGCTTGTGTCAGGGCTTTCAATTCATCTAATAATAATAATAATAATAATATTAAAGAAGAAGAAGAAGAGCAGAATGTAAGTGTGGGGGAGGTGCGTGAGGCATTACGTAGAATGAAAGGGGGTAAAGCAGCTGGAACTGATGGGATCATGACAGAAATGTTAAAAGCAGGGGGGGATATAGTGTTGGAGTGGTTGGTACTTTTGTTTAATAAATGTATGAAAGAGGGGAAGGTACCTAGGGATTGACGGAGAGCATGTATAGTCCCTTTATATAAAGGGAAAGGGGACAAAAGAGACTGTAAAAATTATAGAGGAATAAGTTTACTGAGTATACCAGGAAAAGTGTACGGTAGGGTTATAATTGAAAGAATTAGAGGTAAGACAGAATGTAGGATTGCGGATGAGCAAGGAGGTTTCAGAGTGTGTAGGGGATGTGTAGATCAAGTGTTTACATTGAAGCATATATGTGAACAGCATTTAGATAAAGGTAGGGAAGTTTTTATTGCATTTATGGATTTAGAAAAGGCATATGATAGGGTGGATAGAGGAGCAATGTGGCAGATGTTGCAAGTATATGGAAGATGTGGTAAGTTATTAAATGCTGTAAAGAGTTTTTATGAGGATAGTGAGGCTCAGGTTAGGGTGTGTAGAAGAGAGGGAGACTACTTCCCGGTAAAAGTAGGCCTTAGACAGGGATGTGTAATGTCACCATGGTTGTTTAAAATATTTATAGATAGGGTTGTAAAGGAAGTAAATGCTAGGGTGTTCGGGAGAGGGGTGGGATTAAATTTTGGGGAATCAAATTCAAAATGGGAATTGACACAGTTACATTTTGCTGATGATACTGTGCTTATGGGAGATTCTAAAGAAAAATTGCAAAGGTTAGTGGATGAGTTTGGGAATGTGTGTAAAGGTAGAAAGTTGAAAGTGAACATAGAAAAGAGTAAGGTGATGAGGGTGTCAAATGATTTAGATAAAGAAAAATTGGATATCAAATTGGGGAGGAGGAGTATGGAAGAAGTGAATGTTTTCAGATACTTGGGAGTTGACGTGTCGGCGGATGGATTTATGAAGGATGAGGTTAATCATAGAATTGATGAGGGAAAAAAGGTGAGTGGTGCGTTGAGGTATATGTGGAGTCAAAAAACATTATCTATGGAGGCAAAGAAGGGAATGTATGAAAGTATAGTAGTACCAACACTCTTATATGGGTGTGAAGCTTGGGTGGTAAATGCAGCAGCGAGGAGACGGTTGGAGGCAGTGGAGATGTCCTGTTTAAGGGCAATGTGTGGTGTAAATATTATGCAGAAAATTCGGAGTGTGGAAATTAGGAAAAGGTGTGGAGTTAATAAAAGTATTAGTCAGAGGGCAGAAGAGGGGTTGTTGAGGTGGTTTGGTCATTTAGAGAGAATGGATCAAAGTAGAATGACATGGAAAGCATATAAATCTATAGGGGAAGGAAGGCTGGGTAGGGGTCATACTCGAAAAGGTTGGAAAGAGGGGGTAAAGGAGGTTTTGTGGGTGAGGGGCTTGGACTTCCAGCAAGCGTGCGTGAGCATGTTAGATAGGAGTGAATGGAGACGAATGGTACTTGGGACCTGACGATCTGTTGGAGTGTGAGCAGGGTAATATTTAGTGAAGGGATTCAGGGAAACCGGTTATTTTCATATAGTCGGACTTGAGTCCTGGAAATGGGAAGTACAATGCCTGCACTTTAAAGGAGGGGTTTGGGATATTGGCCGTTTGGAGGGATATGTTGTGTATCTTTATATGTGTATGCTTCTAAACTGTTGTATCCTGAGCACCTCTGCAAAAACAGTGATAATGTGCGAGTGTGGTGAAAGTGTTGAATGATGAGGAAAGTATTTTATTTTTTGGGATTTTCTTTCTTTTTTGGGTCACCCTGCCTCGGTAGGAGATGGCCAACTTGTTGAAAAAAAAAAAAAAAAAATAATAATAATAATCAGGTAGTAGGTTGGTAGGCAGCAACCATTCACTTAAGTACTACCGTCCTACCAAGTGAGTGTAAAAAGGAAGCCTGTATTTGTTTTATATGATGGTAGGATTGCTGGTGTCTTTTTTGTCTCATAAACATACAAGATTTCAGGTATATCTTGCTACCTCTGCTTACACTTATGTCACACTACACATACATGTAGAAGGACTGGCCTAATATGGGCCACCAGGCTTATTGCAGTGTTCCTCCTTTCCAATGTTCTAAAAGCTATGGCTTGGGTAGTTTCAAATTTAGGTTGGATAAATACACGAGTGAAAGGGGTTGGATTTGAGTCAGACTTGCACCTGAGCTTATTGCTTGGGTAGCATTTGTTCTGTTAGTGGGTTGGATTTGTGAAGGACCGGCCTAGTATGGGCAAGCAGGCCTGTTCCAGTGTTCCTACTTTCTTAATTTCTTATTTAACATCACACTTACCAGTAGGGTGATCGAGGCTAGGACCTTGGGTAGCTTTAAGAAGAGATTGGACAAATATACGAGTTGGGGGAGCTGAGTTTGATTTGTGTCATTGGGTACGGGAGTAAATTCTTGGGTAGCTTTGGGTGGAGGTCATTTTGATAAGGACCTGCCTTGTATGGGCCAGTAGACCTGCAGTGTTCTTCCATTGTTATGTTCTTATTGGCTATTTGTTTATGTGAGGGAGGGATGACAAGTTTATTGTTGGAGAATATGACACTAATATCAACTCTATGGCTTATTTATCTATCACAATTCAACTAATATGACATAATAAACAATATTAATAACATAGAAACATGGAATATACTCTAGAATGAATAACGTAAGTCATTATGTATGTCACGAGAGGTGTTGTGTTGTGTTGTTGTTGGGTATATAAGGGCCACTGAGCGTAAGCCTCTTCAAGTCTCTTCTGCTTCTATCAACTTTTCTGTACTCGACTGAAGAAGCCTACTGTGTAGGCGAAATGTTTCGAAATAAAGATACCTAACTGTTGCATATGTGTCTTACCTAACAACCATCCATAATGGTGGTGAAGCAGCACCTGAGTCGGCGGTGGTTTTTGTAGCCCTATATAACTCCAACAACATTGGAGGAGTTGGTAGAATCACTGAATCACTAATGAAGGAACCCACTACCACCATCACTACTACCTTCTACCACCATCACTACCACCAAAGAAAGCTTCTAGTGCCAGCCCTTTGGTAAAGAATGTGAGAAACACATAATTTATGAAAAAGTTTGTAGAAAAATACAAAGATGGTGGTGGTAGAGTGGAAGCAGTTGTGATAGTGGTTGATGAACATAAGAAAGAAGGATCACTGCAGCAGGCCTGTTGGCCCATGCTCGGCAGGTCCTTTACAATTCATCCCACTAACGAAATATTTTCCCAACTCAGTCCTCAATGTTACCCAAGAAATAAGCTCTGATAACTATCCACTCATTTGGGACTTGCAAATGAGTGGATAGAGTTATCAGAACTTATTTCTTGGGTAGCATTGAGGACTGGGTTGGGAAAATGTTTCGTTAGTGGGATGAATTGTAAAGGACCTGCCGAGCATGGGCCAACAGGCCTGCTGCAGTGATCCTCCTTTCTTAGGTTCTTATGTTCATCAACCACTATCACAACTGCTTCCACTCTACCACCACCATCTTTGTATTTTTCTACAAACTTTTTCATAAATTATGTGTTTCTCACATTGTACATGTTTATGTATACACATTCATCTAAATTTTCTTTGATTTTATCTTAATACTTGTTGTTCTTATTGTTTTTCCTTTCATTTCCATGGGGAAGTGGAATGAGAATCTTTCCTCTGTAAGCCATGCATGTTGTACAAGTGAACTTAAATGCTGGGAACAATGGGCTAGTAACCCCTTTTTCCATATAGCCTACTAAAAAGAAAAAGAAGAAAATCGTCAAAATGGGATGTCTGAATGTGCATGGATGTTGTGTGAATGATAAGAGACGATTGTGGATGTTATGAATGAGAAGAAGCTGGATGTCCTGGCTTTAAGAGAAACAAGGTTGAAGGAGTTGGGAGAGTTTCAGTAGGAAGAAATAAATGAGATTAGGTCAGGGGTTCCTAGCTCCGACTAACCCATACGAAGTCTCTCTTATTATCAACACACTAAAAAACAAGGCAGGAGATTTAAATACCTTACCACACTTTATATACAAAAAAGTGTCACAAGTGCTATCACCAATCATTGCTACACTCTTTAACAAATCCACTGAATCCTCTACCATCCCTACAGTTCTCAAAATAGGAAGGGTTACCCCGATCCATAAAGGAGGAGACCAAACAGAGTTGAATAACTATAGGCCAATATCCAACTTACACCCTCTCTCAAAAATCTTTGAAAAATTAATTCATAAACGAATCTACTCCTACCTCATCTCCCAAAACATACTCAACCCCTGCCAATTTGGATTCAGGCCTAATAAAAATACTAATGATGCTATTATACACATGCTAGAACATATATACACTGCAATAGAGAAAAAAGAAGTCCCACTGGGGATCTTCATTGACTTACGTAAAGCTTTTGATACAGTTGACCATGACTTGCTCCACATAAAATTGTCACACTATGGTATAAGAGGGCACTCCCTCAACTACCTCAAGTCATACCTCAGCAACAGAAGCCAATATGTGTAAACAAATGGGGCAAACTCTTCCGCACAACCAATTACAGTTGGTGTCCCACAGGGAAGTGTCCTTGGCCCTCTTCTTTCTCCTATACATAAATGACCTACCAAATGCTTCGCAATTACTCAAACCCACACTATTTGCAGATGACACTACATACGTCTTCTCTCACCCGAGCCTAGTCATGCTAGCCAATACTGTAAATACCGAATTACAGAAAATATCTACCTGGATGAGGACTAACAAACTTACACTAAACATTGACAAAACCTACTTCATTCAGTTTGGTAACAGAGCTACAGATGTCCCTCTTAACATAATGATAAATGGATCACCTATCACAAAGCTAACAGAGGGAAAATTCTTAGGAATCCACCTTGATAATAGACTCAAATTTCATACACATATACAACAAATTTCTAAGAAAATTTCCAAGACCGTAGGCATACTATCGAAGATACGGTACTATGTTCCACAGTCAGCCCTCCTGGCCCTATACCACTCTCTTATTTACCAAATTCTGTAAGCTCAGCATTGTAATCCTTATAGAGAATAAACTTTGAATTTGAATTTGAATTTGAATATCTCACCTATGGAATTTGTGCATGGGGCTCAACAACAATTAACCATCTCAGACCACTAATTACCCAACAAAAAGCTGCAGTCAGAATGATAACAAATTCCCACTACAGGCAACACACTCCACCAATATTCAAAACACTAAACCTACTCACCATACAAAACATCCATACTTATTACTGCACCTATTACATACATAGAACACTTAAACCTGATAATAACCCTCCCCTCAAACATCTCCTTGCCAACCTCAACAGAACACATGACCATAACACAAGGCACAGATCACTCTTTGATGTTCCTCGTGTCCATCTCACGCTATGCAAAAACTCAATGCACATAAAAGGCCCTAAAATCTGGAATTCATTACCTGTAAATATAAAAGAAACACTACCTGTTTATAAATTCAAGTCTCTTCTCAAAGATCACTTACTCACCCAAAACCAAATAAATACTGAATAACTGAACCTTATAAATTGTATATCTTAAATGTTTCTCACAATTATATCACATAAATGTTAAACCTAAGACCCAATCTAACTTTGTTATTTTTTAAATACACTACCTAACAGAATACTCCATTCTACTGAATGTACAGCAATGCATGCAACCATATGGCCTGTCTTTGTAATACTCATTTGTGCTTTATTGTTATCTGTTTACAATAATGTTTTATCGCTGATTACACCATTGCTTAGTTAATCTTAAGTTAATTTTAAGCCTGCCCGTAATGCTATGCATACAAGTGGCTCTGGCATGCTGCTCTTACCTATATTTTTTTGTACCTCTGTATGTATGTTCAAATTATTAAATAAATAAATAAATAGAGTTAGAACTAAAGAAGGAGTAGCAATAATGTTGAAGGATAAGTTATGGCAGGAAAAGAGGGAATAGGAATATATAAATTTAAGGATTATGTAGACTAAAATAAGGGTTGGATGGGAAAAGTGGGTTATAGTAAGCGTTTATGTACCTGGAGAAGAGAGAAGTATAGAGGAGTGAGAGAGATTTTGGGAAATGTTGAGTGAGTGTGTGGGGAGTTTTGAACCAAGTGAGAGAGTACTTATTGTTGGGGATCTCAATGCTAAAGTGGGTAAAAATATTGTGGAGGGAGTAGTAGGTAAATTTGGGGTGCCAGGGGTAAATGAAAATGGGGAGCCTTTAATTGAGCTATGTGTAGGAAGAGGTTTGGTAATATGTAATACATAATTTATGAAAAAGAGGATAAATAAGTATACAAGGTATGATATAGCATGCAATGAAAGTAGTTTGTTAGATTATGTATTGGTGGATAAAAGGTTGATGGGCAGGCTTCAGGATGTACATGGTTAATGAGGGGCAACTGATATATCGAATCATTATATAGTTGTAGCTACAGTTAGGACAAAAAGAATTTGGCAACAGCAAGTAAGAGAGAGGTGAAGGTGTATAAACTAAGGGAGGAGGAAGTTAGGGTGAGATATAAGCAACTATTGGCAGAAAGGTGGGCTAGTGCAAGTATAAGTAGTGGGGGGGTTAAGAGGCTTGGAATAGTTTTAAAAATGTAGAATTATGATATGGGGCAGAAGTTTGTGGTTATAGGAGGGTGAGTGCAGGAGGAAAGAGGAATGATTGGTGGAATGATGAAATAAAGGGCGTGATAAAAGAGAAAAAGGTAACTCACGAGAGGTTTCTACAAAGCAGAAGTGTTATAAGAAGAGTCAAGTATATGGTGAGTAAAAGAAAGGTGAAGAGAGTGGTGAGAGAGTGCAAAAGAGAGCAGATGATAGAGTGGGAGAGGCACTGGCAAGAAATTTTGATGAAAATAAGAAAAAAATTTTGGAGTGAGATAAACAAGTTAAGAAAGCCTAGGGAACGAGTGGATTTGTCAGTTAAAAACAGAGTAGGGGAGTTAGTATATGGGGAGCTGGAGGTATTAGGTAGATGGTGGGAATATTTTGAGAAACTTTTAAATGTCGATGAAGAAAGGGAGGCAGTAATTTCATGCACTGGGATGGCAGGTATAACATTTTTTAAGAGTGAAGAAGAGCAGGATGTGAGTGTTGGGGAGGTGGGTGAGGCATTACATAGAATGAAAGGGGGTAAGGCAGCTGGAACTGACGGGATTATGACAGAAATGTTAAAAGCAAGGGGGGGGGATACAGTGCTGGAGTGGTTGGTATTTTTGTTTAATAAATGTATGAAAGAGGGGAAGGAAGGTACCTAGGGATTGGCAGAGAGCATGTATAGGTCCTTTATATAAAAAGAAGGGAGGCAAAAGAGATTGTAAAAATTAGAGGAGAATAAGTTTACTGAGTATACCAGGAAAAGTGTACGTAGGGTTATTACTGAAAGAATTAGAGGTAAGACAAAGAGTAGGATTGCAGATGAGTAAGGAGGCTTCAGAGTGGGTAGGGAATGTGTAGATCAGGTGTTTACATTGAAGCATATATGTGAACAGTATTTAGATAAAGGTAGGGAAATTTTCATTGCATTTATGGATTTAGAAAAGGCATATGATAGAGTGAATAGGGGAGCAACGTGGCAGATGTTGCAAGTATATGGAATAGGTAGTAAGTTACTAAATACTGTAAAGAGTTTTTATGAGGATAGTGAGGCTCAGGTTAGGGTGTAGGAGAGAGGGAGATTACTTCCTGGTAAAAGGAGGTTTTAGACAGGGATGTGTAATGTCACCATGGTTGTTTAATATATTTATAGATGGGTTGTAAAAGAAGTAAATGCTAAGGTGTTGGGGAAAGGGGTGGGATTAAATTATGGGGAATCAAATACAAAATGGGAGTTGACACAGTTACTTTTTGCTGATGATACTGTGCTTATGGAAGATTCTAAAGAAAAGCTGCAAAGGTTAGTGGACGAGTTTGGGAGGGTGTGTAACGGTAGAAAGTTGAAAGTGAACATAGATAAGAATAAGGTGATGAGGGTATCAAATGATTTAGATAAAGAAAAATTGGATATCACATTGGAGAGAGCGCATATGGAAGAAGAGAATGTTTTCAGATATTTGAGAGTTGACTTGTCAGTGAATGGGTTTATGAAGGATGAGGTTAACCATAGAATTGATGAAGGAAAAAAGGTGAGTGGTGCATTGAGGTATATGTGGAGACAAAAAAACATTATCTACGGAGGCAAAGAAGGGAATGTATGAAAGTATAGTGGTACCAACACTCTTATATGGGTGTGAAGCTTGGGTTGTAAATGCTGCAGTGAGGAGGCGGTTGGAGGCGGTGGAGATGTCCTGTCTAAGGGCAATGTGTGTAGTAAATATTATGCAGAGAATTCAGAGTGTGGAAATTGGGAGGTGGTGTGGAGTTAATAAAAGTATTAGTCAGAGGGCTGAAGAGGGGTTGTTGAGGTGGTTTGGTCATTTAGAGATAATAGATCAAAGTAGAATGACATGGAGAGAGTATAAATCTGTAGGGGAAGGAAGGCGGGGTTGGGGTCGTCCTCAAAAAGGTTGGAGGGAGGGGGTAAAGGAGGTTTTTGTGGGTGAGGGGCTTGGACTTCCAGCAAGCATGCGTGAGTGTGTAAGATAGGAGTGAATGGAGACGAATGGTATTTGGGACCTGACAAGCTGTTGGAGTGTGAGCAGGGTAATATTTAGTGAAGGGATTCAGGGAAGCCAGTTATTTTTATATAGCCAAACTTGAGTACTGGAAATGGGAAGTACAATGCCTGCACTTTAAAGGAGGGGTTTGGGATATTGGCAGTTTGGAGGGATATGTTGTGTATCTTTATATGTATATGTTTCTAAACTGTTGTTTTCTGGGCACCTCTGCAAAAACAGTGATTATGTATGAGTGAGGCGAAAGTGTTGAATGATGATAAAAGTATTTTCTTTTTGGGGATTTTCTTTCTTTTTGGGTCACCCTGCCTCGGTGGGATATTAGCAACTTGTTGGGAGAAAAAAAAAAAAATAGATGTTACCTACGACTGTTCAACTGCCTCCCAACACACATAAAGAGGATTACCAATAGACCCCTGGCTGTCTTCAAGAAGGCATTGGACAGGCACCTAAAGTCAGTACCTGACCAGCTAGGCTGTGGGTTGTATGTCAGTTTGCATGCAGCCAGCAGTAACAGCCTGGTTGATCAAACCCTGATCCACCATGAGGCTTGGTCTCAGACTGGGCTGCAGGGGTGTTGAACCCCAAAACTCTCTCCAGGTAATGTGTAAGGTCTCCAGGAATGTGTTGTCTGCAGCATACATGTTATTCTCCTTAAATATTCGGAGTACAACTAACTGAACTGCAGAGACTGACTTTTTTTCTCTAACCTTTTGTGTCAATATGTACATAGTAAGGAGGATCGTGTAGCCTCGAGAGTCTTACCATAACAGTCCATCATAGGGAATACAAATAGAGTGAATTCTCTCATATTTAAAAGGCATTTTTATGCTTGATGAAACATACTGCATTACCAAAACTGAAGAGTAAACATCTATTCACATAGTGTTTCAATACATGTGGCATAATGAAAGGCTATTTAGTATTAATGATTTTAACTTGAGTTAACTTACTGTCTGCTTTAACTAAAAACAGATATACAACTGAAACAAACTATGATCAATTTCTCTAGTTTTAAGTAGTCTGTAAGCTATTAATTTAATCTGCCCATAATGCCGTGGCATGATAGTGGCTCTCTTTGCCTACAACTCATTATTGCAACTAAAGAATCTCAATGTTAACTTGCAAAGAAATAAAAATTGTAATTGTAAAGGGCAGATAATTTGCAACTACGTAATGCAACATTTGTAGAGGAAACTTTGCGTAAGGTTTCAGTCCATCCTGGAGCATTATCAAGTCACAACAGAGAGAAAATGGCAGTCAGAACACAGGTCAAGTAAAGAGGTAAGGAGGAAGATAAAACAGGTTAATTGAAGAAATAAGGAGAAAGACACCACACAGGTTGGGTGAAGAGGTGAGGAGGAAGCCAAGCTTGCAACTGTTGTAACAGCACTCAATTTTTTGTGACAATACAAGAAATGACCAGGGACATAATGGTACTTACCCTGCCGACCAAGCTCTCAGCAGAGCCCACGACTTCAGAATAGGGTCTGGAGACACTTCTAGGGCTGCTCGGGACACTGTGGGAGTGGCGGTCCCCTGGAAGGCTTCCATTACTCTCACTGAGAGAGGTCGCTAAGAGAAACAAACATTATTTGAATTCTGCTTATGTAGTTTCATAAACAAATTACATTGAAAAACAAGACCAATAAACAACATAATATAATAAATATACAGTAATATTGTGTTTATTGTCATATGAATTAAGAACATTTAAATCTGGCTAGATTTTTATGTTATTTTCATTAGTTATGAACCTGTATCACATCTATTTATTTGTTATGAACCTGTATCATATCTATTTATTTATAGTGACTGGAAACACTACGCAGATACAATAGATTGTCAGTTATCCAAAGACTGGTTACTCAGCATCCAACAATATCCAGCATTCCTGCTCAAGCCAGCACCTAAATAGATAATTCTAAAAAAGAATGTGCAACAAGACAATATAAACAATAAGAGTAAATTGCCACATTACCCTAGCTGGAAGAAATCACAAATAACCCAAACTTAGGAGACAAAACCTATGACAATGTTTTATTCCATTTTGGACCATCGTCAAGTGACTTGATGATTGTCTAGGACAGACTCATACATCATCATGAGTCAGAGGGTTTATTTTCCTGGGGCTGGGATACAGGATACCATTAGCAGACTTGACAGTATCATGAATGGTAATGAGGTCAATCCTATTATCTGCCTCAGTACTTGAAGCAGAGATTTTGGCAAGTGTAAAAGTGAGGATTTCCTGTGGGTTATTTGTGATAATAAAAGATATTGTAATCACCTAATGTCACTGAAAATCCAGGAAACCTTCTTGGCAAGGCTGTTGCATAACCTGTGATCTACTGCAGTAAGACTATTCCAGATGAAAACTTCACCTCAAAGGGATCTATTATAGATGAAATAAATACATGGGCACTGGAGCGACTTTCATCAAACTTGAATGCCTCCCATTCCTTAGGCAATGTATAACCAATACAAGTTTAGTGTTTCCTTTGAAAATAATACCATAACTGGTTGCTTGTAAAAGGATGAATTATTATTTCAAACACGCTGGCCATCTCCCACTGAGTTAGAGTGACCCAAAAACGAAACACTTTTACTATCATTCACTCCATCACTGTCTTGCCAAAGGTGTGCTGATACTACAGTTCAGATGCCTCTCTGAACTGCAAATATCTTCACCCCTCCTTCAGAGTGTAAACATTGTACTTCCCACCTCCAGGACTTTAGTCCAACTAAATGGTTTCCCTCAATCCCTTCACAAAATGTTACCCTGCTCACACTCCAACAGCACATCAAGTCCCAAAAACCATTTGCAATACGAGTCATGCAGTGCCCGGGGAATGGGAGAGGGAGGGAGCTACATTATAATTCCTTGGATCAAGAGCCCCTTATCAGCATCAATACATCTTCCCTTAAGAATAAAGTGAGTGCAAGCAAAACAAGAGAGGCATTATGTGTATATTGTACATACATGGAGAGGCCATGGTATACATTATGTATAGGGTAAGATATACAGTAATAATGGTAGGATTACAGGTGGCCCTCCACATTCGCGAGCTTCGAACACCCTTGAAAAAATAGGGCAAGCAATGAGAATGATAGCACAGCTCAAACAATTATTTTACGACATAGACCCATCGATGTTGAGGGCTTTGAAGGTGACGAACGACACTGATAGGAGCATAATTCCCTACAAAACTCTGTTTGTAGATATGAAGAGGAAACGGTCTCAGTTGCCCATCACAATGTTCTTCACAAGGAAGCCTGCCACTACTCCCATTGCTAACTCTGACTCTAGCGATGTCAATGATCCACCGCCTATTATTGGCAGTCATGCTGGCAGTGAAGAGTTAGAATCCACACACTAGACTCATCATGCCATGCAGTTACACTCCATATAATCACCTCCATTCAACTGTCATCAGTAACTGCATGGCTAACTATCATCACCATCATCATAGTCATCATCATCACAAGTCAACAGAGTTCGTCTGCCCAACCTTACGAGTGGTGAGTATTTTGTTTGTTCATTATTTGTTATTAAACCATAACATGCATGTATATACAATACATGTATGCATTTTACGATGTTTTAATGTGTTTTATGACTTCATGGTTCAATAGGTTAACGAAGCAGTATTGTTAGGCTAAGTAAATGCTATTATTATATTTCCCTACAATATATTTGTGCACCAAACATTCGCGAATTTTCAACATTCGCGAGGTTCTTGATTCCCTAACCCTCATGAATGTGGAGGGCCACCTGTACTATGTTAGATAAAAGGACACATATACAACTAATGTGACATTTTATTGTGGCAATGTTTCCTTTTACCTAACAAGATACACATTGTATATGTACAGAGTTAAAGTCACATAGTATATATAAACAGGTCAAGGTGTACACTGTGTTTATGTACATAGAGAGATTAATGTTTGCTGTGTGCATGGAGAGGTAAATGTACACACAGTGTATACATGGATTGAAGGTACACACCATGTACATAGAGGCCCAAGATACACACCATGTAAATGGAAAGGTCAAGGTATACACTGTACATAAGAATGTCAAGGTGCACACTGTGTGTTCATGTAGAAGTCAAGGTACACATACTGTGCACACTGTGTGTTCACGGAGAAGTCAAGGTACGCGTACTGTGTGTACATGGAGAGGTCAGGGTACATACAGTGTGTACACACTAATATGGCCAGAGTATATACAGTGTGTACACACTAATATGGCCAGAGTATACACAGTGTACACACTAATATGGCCAGAGTATGCACAGTGTGTAAATACTGATAGGTCAAGGTACACACAGTACTGTATACATGGGGAGGTCAAAGTACACACAGTACCATGTACCATGTAGCTTGCCAATAAAGTTAGGAATCCTTAACCTGTAAATAGCTGTCAATAAAGCTAGGGATCCTTAACCTTGTCAAACCCTGTGTAAAAAAAAAAAAAAAAAAAAAAAATGGGGAGGTCAAGGTACACACAGTACCATGTACATGGGGAGGTCAAAGTACATACAGTACCATGTACATGGGGAGGTCAAGGTACACACAGTATGTATGGAGATGTCAAGATGCACACTTTGTACATGGAAAATCAAATGAATATGGACTGATCAATGTACACACACTAACCTAGCATGTTCACAATTTGTGTCAACATAATCACTAAAGGTTGAGCAAGTGTTGGTTGGTTCACTGATGTTGCTCTCTAATGCTGAATGGCAGCAGAATCATACATGTCTGCCTACTTTTCTCTTTCATGATAAATTCTGCATCCACAGCTCATGAGGTGTTGTGGCTATGATGCAAGAATGTGTGGAGTTAACTTACCGAGTTGTGAATTAGACACACATGTAACATCTGGGCATCTTTATTGATGTTACACCAACCAGTGGCTTAATCACAGGGACATAAATGGAAGACTGCAGAAAAGGAAGTAATCAGTCCTTCACCTTCACAAAATTATACACCAATAACCAACACATAGGAGAGAAAAGCTTATGACAACATTTCACGGAATTATGTACAGAATTCAACAGAAGATGAAATAAGCAGTCCCTTAGCCTAGGAGCAAGTGTAGAGCACTGTAGCCTTGTTGAATGTGATAAGGATACCCAGAAGTTGCACATGTGTTTAATTCATCATCTTGTTGGTATTGTATACCACTGATATACTTGCAGAGTTGTGTTAATGGGGGTTGAAGCTTTACTCCTGCTGTGCCTCTTATCTTCAAAATTAACCAATATTTACTGATTCCTGGGCCTCTTACACTCTACCTAGTCTTGAAACTGTCTCCATCACTTCCTCACTCAACACATTATATACAATCCTTATGTTGACTTTATTTGATATACATTACAGTACCGCACTAGTAACGGTGTTTGCCATATCCTTATAGAACAAGCTGGAGAAATTGTGATGATGATGGATGAAGACAGCTAGTACATGAAATAAAGTCAGCATTAGAGTTGTATGCAAGACATTCAGGATAATCAGTAACTCTGTCATGAGAAGAGTCAATATAAATTAAACAATCACAGCAGAGATGTAGCAGATGCTCACTTAGGAGAAATCTATTAACAAATGGAACCTAAAGGTTATGTACACAAGAATGCTTCCCATATACACAACAATAGTACTCGAAGAGCTGGAGTATGGAAAATGTGTACAGTAAGTCCTCACTTAATGTTGACAGGGTCTTGGAAACTGCGACTTTAAGCAAAACGATGTATAATGAAACCAATTTTACTATAGGGTAATTGATATAAACATCAGAAGTGCCCAGTGCACTTTTACCACTCATTGCAACAAAGTTAAATCAAGGAATGTGTTTGCAAAGCAAAAATTGTAAGGAGCACCTTCTACCACCAGGCAGTTCAAAAACAAATGTGCAAACTCCACATACACAGTGGCCCCCGGCCAGGAATCCTTTTTTTCTCGTGAATGTTATAACAAAACAATGCTAAGTGAAGATCTCTTGTATTCAGGAAGAACAAAAAAGTGAATGTCCAATGAACACAATTACATTAATACCTAGCAGAATTTACCAAAATTCCTGTTAGGTAGACAAATTGTGATACATACTAGTTCACTGTGTGCTGTGACCTTACCATATATAATGTATCACCTCATGTTCTGATTTTGCATGTGTCCAGTTCCTCACCTGTCTCATTTAACTTCACTTTCCACCACATTTACAGCATGTTCAGTCTTCTATATTTTCTACTATCTGAAGTCATACAAATTACATAGTGTTTCCTTTTTAAATGGTTTCTCAGTACATGTACTTAGTGCTCTGTATGTTTTATCCAATTACTTGTTCTAATCTTAAGTATTATAGGCTCATAACTAACGAGTTATTTGTTTAATTTCTTACATTTATAAATATAATGTATAACATACAGTGCAAACTGTAGGATAATAAAAGGCTTGTTCAGATGGAAATGAAAGTCGGAGGCGAATACACTAAATGTCTATAGGAGTGTTGTTTAATGCCCTATAAGTATGATATTATCTACTCTAGTAAAATATTTTAAATTTTTAATGATATCTAGATTCTAATATACTAAAATATGGTCACAAGAAAAGCACAAAAACAAAGCAGACAACAAAGGAAGAGTCTGCAAGAGTTGCCAGTCAAGAACCACAGTCAGGAAGCTGTAGAAGACCCCTCGGGTGCACGGGGGTTAGGAAATGGTGTAGTATATTTTTCACTGCCATTAATTACATCAGCAGTTGCATTGCAATCATAGGAGTTAAAAAAATGATGAAAACAAAATGTGCAAAATTCATTATCACTTAAAACAGACAGCAACAAAACCTTTGCAAAAAATATCTTTAAAATGATTGCAGTCAACTGTTTGTGTCTACTGAGCATGCAGTTAAGTGGTGTGAACTTGTGCCTTATGTGTGCCAGTCAAATCTACACAAGGCTTGCTTTACTGGAAATGTTAGTACAATATACAACAAATGACAATACAAGGGAATTACTTTTAGCATTAATCAAACTTGGGGGAACACACCCACTGCCATAAAAGTATTGGGAAGAATACACAAAGTGACAATAACAGGGAACACCCAACTACATTAAAGCTGGGTCAAAGTGTCCAGCAGTAATTGGGGAACCAACAGTACTTACAGATTTATGACAAAGGCACAAGTACTCCCGAGAGATAGAAGAGGAGAAGAGAGTTACCTAAGAGAGAGAGACAGAAGGGGAGTGGAGGGGGCACAGCCATTACGGGGGTGAGGGAGTCCGGACACCCCCACAGAACCACAGCATACGTCCCAGTCTAAGGCACCAGCAAATACACCAGCAGAAGGCGAAGACAGCTTAAGAGTTGACACTGATGATGGAAGAACACAGTGGTGGAGATGGTGATGGTGATTGTGAGGATTTTGGTGAAGTTCAGGAGAGGACTGTGGTTGGGTATGTGAAATCAAGTGTTGATGATGGGGTATATGTTGCACCTGCTGATTAGAGTCATGGTGATAGTTGTGGTCAGAATCTTCAGGTAACAGACGGTGGTATTGATAAATTTGTTGATAATGATGGTGATGATGGTGATTACGCTCTGACTGTGGAACCTGAGGTAAGTGACGATGTGGATGGTGCTTATGGTGTTGGCTATGGCTATGGAAGTTGTGGTTGTAATAGGTTGTGTGGCAGGATGCTTGGTGAGAGGAACCACACTGAGGAAGACTGTGTGTGGAGGCAGCCACCTCAGACACACTGGAGGACACCTCAGACAGGTCCTCAAGATGGAAAGAGGCAAGGTTATGGGTAGTCTCTAGTTCTGAGTCAGAGTCAGAGCTGGAGGGGTGGAAATTGTCAAGAGAGCGGTGAAGGGAAATGTTGGGTGGGCGTGGAGGAGCACGGAGGGAGCGGCGGTGGAATGGCATGTGGGACTGGCAAGGAGGAGTATTGGGCAGAACTCTAGAGGAGACATAAGGAAGGGTGACACAGGGGCGTAGAGATGCCATGTGCTGGAGCAGTGCCCGCACTGACAGCAGCTGGCTGGAGGGATCTTCGCACCCTGCTGAGGATTGAGCCGCCTGGCTAGGGGGAGCAGGAAGGGCCAGGAGACCACCACGGGAGGGCCTGGGGTGGTGCTCCCTACGGGCGGAGGCTGGGGTGGTGGGGCATGACAGATGATGCCCCCTGGGGTACAGGGTGCGCGGGGTACCTCGGCCGTGGAACGAGGCACGCAGACCCCGTCTAAATGGTGCTGAACCAGTAGATGACTGATGCACGATGCCTGCCACGGCCAAGGCTTGAGCATGAGCCAGTCGCAGCCCATCGGCGATGTTGCTGAAGCTACGAGACTGGGCGTCCTGGCGACCAATGCATCCCAGTCCCCAGGAGTGAGTGGAGGTGCGGCGGGGGGGTGGCGTGGGGGGCTGCGGCCCGTCACTCAACTCCTCATCACTCAGGCTACACACAGTGAAGCACTATTAGTCAACAGTCAGCAAGAAAGACAAACAAGTTTGAGCAAGAGAGTACAATACACTCCCTTGCTGCAACTAGCAACACTGGTGTTAGACAAGCAGGCAGCACACCGACCAGTAATTCAATAACACACGTGTCTGGTAACCCCAGGAAATTATAGCAGCCGTGTGAGCAAATCAGCAGCAGCCCGGGTGATGCAAGGGAAGAGATGGTGTTAATTGGCACTCAAGCTTGTGTTATAAATCACTGCCATGAAGGAAGTGCAACACCAGCTCATATAACTATTCAATCTTCCAGGAAACACATTAAGATTTACCTGTCAGTGGTTCAAGTGATGGAAAGCAAAATTTATAGAATCACATTCCTGTATTAAACACGATGAGAGGTGAATGATCTCTATATACAGTGGACCCCCGGTTAACGATATTTTTTCACTCCAAAAGTATGTTCAGGTGCCAGTACTGACCAAATTTGTTCCCATAAGAAATATTGTGAAGTAGATTAGTCCATTTCAGACCCCCAAACATACACGTACAAACGCACTTACATAAATACACTTACATAATTGGTCGCATTCAGAGGTAATCGTTATGCGGGGGTCCACTGTATTACTGTAAAGTTACTGCCAATATGAAGGTAATCTGTTTAAGAGCCCATCCTTATTTTGGAATGTAACACATTATTTCAGTTTTCATAGTAGTGCAAACCACTTACTTATGAACTTGCAGTCCTTACAATGCTACTTGTGTTTAACTTTATCCAATATTCCAAACAAATTTTTCATCAGATGTTTAAACATGTTATAACAGAAAATGTTTATTTAGTTATCAAAGTAGTGCATTTAGCTAAGGACCATCCACCTCTCTAAAAAAAGAAATGACTGGATTAGAGATTACTGTATAGTACTACAAAATTTATAAGTGATTTAGGATTGTAGTTTTTTAACTAACAGAGTATACCTGGAGGATGTTCCGGGGGCCAACACGCCCGTGGCCCGGTCCATGACCAGGCCTTGTATATTAACCCTTAAACTGTCCAAACGTAGATACATGTTTTTTCAACATTTGAAAGTATGTAAAAAAATGTAGATCTTCTTATTGATTTTTTTACATTTGAAAAAGTGTAAAAAAACTTTGATCTTTGTTTTTTTTGTTATATTTGAAAATATGTAAAAAAACGTAGATCTACTTTTGGAGCACTATGCATGTGAACATAGATCTGTTTGGACAGTTTAAGGGTTAAATTTAATTATATAAAAAAAATTATTTCTTTGCATAGTATACAATGTGTGATTTACATGTTATAAAATAATGCTAAGCACAAAGAAAGCCACTAACATGCCTGAGCATTTCTGGCACTCTAATACTAATGCTATTGTATTATATATGTACTTTGAATTTCCAGAGTTTGTAGCACTTACTGCCATTTCTTGTATATCATTCCAGTGTTACACCACTATGAGAAAAACTTGTGTCTATATGACACTTGTTTTTCTCATGAGCTCACAAATGACTTCTTTGGGAATGGAGAGAGTTTGAACCAATGTTTGGCAGGACTGTTGATCTTTTCTTTGTCTCATATGCACATAAGATAACAGGTAAATCTTACAAACATCTACTTCTATTCGGAATAGGTATGCCTTTACTTCAATAAGTGCTTTATAATAGTTCTTAAATTCTCATGTTTTGCCTTTTCTACCCAGGAGGCCTGGTTTAAGACCTGCCCATGGTAAAGATAATCCCCAGAACTACTCAACAGATGGCAGCCAGTTTACACTTACCAATGTTCTCACCACTGTTCCATGCATGACCTAGTGGTGACAGCACTAGCTTGCTACTTTTAACCCTTTCAGGGTTTCAGACATACTAGTACGGCTTACGCACCAGGGTTTTTGATGTACTAGTACGCCTAAATTCTAGCGCCCTCAAATCTAGTGAGAGAAAGCTGGTAGGCCTACATATGAAAGAATGGGTCTATGTGGTCAGTGTGCACAGTATAAAAAAAATCCTGCAGCACACAGTGCGTAATGAGAAAAAAAAAAAACTTTGTGTTTTTGGATTAAAACAGCGAATTTGCACTGTATTTTCGTATGGTATTTATTGTTGTATTCTAGTTTTCCTGGTCTCATTTTATAGAATGGAAGACATATTACAGAAATTGAGATAATTTTCACTGGTTTTACAATGAAAAGTGCCTTGAAATTGAGCTCAAAGTAGCAGAAATGTTCGATTTTTACCAAAGTTCAAAAGTATACAAATCATCCAATACATATCAACTGGTGAGTCTGATATTCTTTCACAAGTGCGCCAATAATATTTATACTATTTCTACACTAATGCAGTACTCTGCATAACAGTAAATCTTTTATTTTTTGTGAGAATAAAAATTCAAAGTGGAAAGCAAAAGAATGTAAGAGGAGTGTGGGGATGTGACTAGTGAACAGAGGAAATGTTATTTTACTGCCAGGAATGTCTTTCGTGTTTATTCTGGACCCTATTTGGAAATTGGCATCTTTTGAAATTTGTGTGAAATTGGCAAAATTGCTAAATTCTGATCACTGTATTGGATAGTTAAAATTGGTAAATGGGTGGTTTTTTGTACTCATTTCATAGAAAAAATGGAGTTCTAGTGAAATAGTTATGATTTTTGTCGACTAGTACTCTGGAATTAGCCGAAAATAGGGCTCAAAGTGGGCAAAATCGCTGATGTGTAAACATCATCAAGACCGTTAACTTCGCGAGAGTGTAATTCTGTAAGTTTTCCATAAAATTTCATACTTTTGGTGTCATTATGATCGAGAAAAGATTATCTTTTCATAAGATTTTTTTTTTTTTTTTGAAATTTCAGCGACCCTGAGAGCAAGTCTTGGAGAGGGCCTGGCGACCCTGAAAGGGTTAAGACTGGCTTGTCATGGGTTTGACCTTATGACAAGCCAATTTCCAAGTAGTTTACAATTGTGTTATTCTGATTTTTATGAGTCAACTGACTTCTTGTTTTTTCATTTTGATGGCATGTGTTTTAGAGTAATAGTCTTTTTTGTCTTCTGTATATATAGAAAAAGATATATTGCACAAGACTTATTAATTCTCTTGGGATAATCCCCCCCCCCATTTTTTTTTAGTTTGCATATTTCTTTCATATAGAAAATCTCTAATGTATTACATAGTTCTGCTTTTTATTCCTTGCATGAGGAACCTTATTAAAGATTTTCTTAAAATCCAAATAACTGTAACAGGCCTAACTATTTCTTTCTTGAATAAGTTATGTGACTGTCATGCTAGATGAATATTGATATATGATGTACAGCCTTTCCTCACTTAACGACGGAGTTCTGTTCCTAAGAACACATCAGTAAACTAATTCATCACTAAGTGAGGATCATACTATGTATAATGGTACAGGTCCACCATCACTAATCCGGCAATCAGTTATTCAGTTCCTTCAGTTATTCGGCACTAATTTTGGCTAGCATAATTTCAAATTTCCATGGTTGCCACACCAACCTGCTGGTACTGTTTGGTGGCACTACTTGCTGCATAAGTCATTCCAATTTCTTTTTCTCCATTTATTGTTTTAACCTGCTTACTTTTAGCCCTAGCCATGGTTCCAATGAATAAAAGAAATGCTTCTCATTATGTAAAGCACCTACACAGTACATTATCCATTAAAGATAAGGTGGCTTTGAAGCCACTGTCGGTTGTCATGAGCTCAGTCTCACGAGGCAGGAGAATATGCTTTATTATTACGCTAATATCAACACTACAGCTTATTTGCCTATCAAAGCTGATTTAATATGACATAATAAACAATATAAATAACATAAAACATGTTAAATACTCCAGAATAAATAATATTTGGCTTAACACTGAGCAGTTCGATGGAGGTATGAAGAGGATATGGTATACAAATACCATTCTCCTATCCCTGTCTTATATTAGAGAAAATGGAGTACAGCACAGGGCTAACTGTGATATACACTCATACTGCACCATAAACTTGAAACAAAAAAGTTATTTTCTCTATATAGATTATCACACACAGCAGCATATGTGTAGAGAACCTAGGATAACCCAAAAAAGCCAACGTGGCTTATTTTTAGTACCTGGCTTGGGTTAGCCATATATGATTTTTGGTAAATATTCGATTCCCAGCCAGGGTAGAAACATTAGGCGTGTTTCTTTACACCTGTTGTCTATGTTTACCCATCAGTAAATGGGTACCTGGGTGTTAGCCACTAGTGTGGGTGTTATCCAGAGGTAATGATCTAATTTTCTTGAAATACTCTGCATAACAAGCGGCTTTCTATATAGTAGTATGTCACTGATGTCAGCTATGTCTGTATACCTTGTACATGTACGTGTAGTAAATAAAGATATTACTGTATTATTATTATTATTATTATTATTATTATTATATTATTTTCTCAGTTGTTTGTTGGGTTATCTTATTCAAACTTGGGCAATGTATGATGGAAAGATACTTCTTCATGTACACCAAAAATGAAAGAAATCAGACAATAAATAGCGGAGTTCACTTCTCAGCCATTAGCTGCCGCTTAGCGGTATATTTTTGTATGTTTTCATGGTTATATTCTCATTTTTTCGGTCTCATTTGATAGAATGAAATATATATTACAGAAATAGATATGATTTTGATTGCTTCATGACGAAAAGTACAGTGGAACCTCAAATATCGAACTGCTCCCAACTCAAGCATTTATGTAAGTGTATTTTTGTAAGTGCTTTTATAAGTGTATTTTTGAGGGTCTGAAATGAACTAATCTAATTTACATTATTCCTGATGGGAATAAATTCATTTGGTAACGGCACTTGAACAGCCGTCTGGAATGAAGAAAGTTCGATATTTGAGGTTCCATTGTACCTTGAAATTGCGCTCATGGTAGCAAAAATGTTCTGTTCTTTAGCGAAGCTCAAGAGTAAACAAATGACGTCACCGTCCAATACCTGTCCACCTGCCAGTCCAAATTCGAATAGAGTCAAGAATGGGTTGACATTATTTATACAATTATTACAATAATGCAGTAGTCTGCATAACAGTAAATCTTCCATTTTTTTTTGTGAATAAAAATTCCAAATGAAGAGTAATATAAGAGAGGCCTGGAGCCATGACTAATGAACAGAGAAAATGTTATTTTAGTGCAAGGAATGTCTGCATTGTTTATTCTGGACCCTATTTTGAAATTGGTATCTGTTGAAATTTGTGTGAAATCTGCCAAATTGCCAATTTCTGACCACTTTATTGGGTAGTTGAAATAAGTGAATGGGCAGTTTCTTGTACTCAGTTGACAGACTAGAAGTATATAAGTTTATTCAGGTATACACAAATACAGTTACATAGATTATCATACATAGCAGCGTATGTATAGAGAACCTAGCATAACCCAGAAAAGTCAGACAAAGTGACTTATTTCCAGGACCTGGCTTGGGCTTGCCATATATGATTTTTGGTAAAAAGTTTTTTTTCTCGGTTGTTTTTGTTGGGCTATCTCATTGAAACTTGGGCACTGTATGATGGAAAGATGCTTCTTAATGTACAACAAAAATAAAAAAGACGGATGATAAACAAGGGAGTTCATTTCTCAGCCATTAGCCGCCTCTTTGCAGTATATTTTCGTATGGTTTTCATGGTTGTATTCTCATTTTTTTGGACTCATTTGGTAGAATGGAAGATATATTACAGAAATAGACATGATTTTGATTGCTTTCATGATGAAAAGTACCTTGAAATTAAGCTCAAAGTAACAGAAATGTTCGATTTTTGCGTAAGTCAAGTTGGTTAATTTTATTAAGTGTACTCTAACCTAACCACTCTGTAATCCGGTAAACTCAGTAATCTGGCACACTACAGGTCCCAATGATGCCGGATTTGTGATGGAGGACCTGTAGTGGGTTTGTATCAACCATCTTTAATATTGTTTTAATGTCACCTTTTGCCATATTTACAACATTTCTGGTATACTCTTATATAGTAATGTACTGTATTTTGTAATAAACAGAATAGAAGTATTCTGCTCTAATATACATTATTTAGGCACGTATATTGGTCAGAGAGCCCATCGTAAATTTGAGGCATTGGTAAACGAGTACGTCGCTAAGTGAGGAGAGGCTGTACTATACAGGAATTTTCTAATTTGCTGTACAAGTGCTTTTTCTACTTTTCTCAAACTAGGTGCTTCAGTACTTTTCTTATCAGTAAGACAGCCCAATACAGGAGGGCCCCGCATATACAGCACCCTCTTTCCAGTGTTCTATATTTTCAATGGCTTTCAACTGACCCATTGTTCATTATGTCTGATGCTTTTATCGCTTTTCCTCTGCTTTTCTACAACAGTTGCATAAGGGAAGGGCAACTGGTGCTGTATTTTAAGATAAGTATTGTATATACAGCCTCTCCTCCCTTAGCGACATACTCGTTTACCGATGACTCGGACTTACGACAGGTTTTTTAACCAGAATGCATACCTAAATAATGTATATTAGAGCTGAATTCCTCTATTTTATTTATTACAATATACAGTACACTACTGTATAATTATATACCAGAAATATAAATGGTGCAAAGGTGGCATTAAAACAATATCAAAGATGATTGACACAAACTCACTACCATTATAGTATACTCCTCATTTACCAACGAATTCGTTTACTGATGCAGTCTTAGGAACAGAACTCCATCATTAAGTGAGGAGAGGCTGTACCATGTTTTTACTTCATCTGTTTTTTATGCCTAGCTGTATTAAACACTTAATATATGATAGTGTAAACATATTATCAGGCTTTTAGATGCATTCAATAATAAAACAAAAAAAAAAAACTGCTCTTTTCCACTCACCAGTGATTTTCATTTAATGTACGGGGTCGTGAACCTATGAGCTATACAAACAGGGCCTCCTGTAAATCAAAGAGCCTCTGTCACCTTTTTTTTTTTTAATGTCAGCACAGTGTGATCCATTTTCCATTTGTCTGGCAGTTTATCTTCTTTTAATGAAACTGGAAAAAAAAAATCCTGGGTACATAGTTTTTCTGCACTTTTAACATCCATGTGTTATCTCATTAGGTCATACTGCTTTTAGCTTATATGTATTAGGCTGGTAAACAGTAGCCAAAGTGTCTTTATACTCTCATATTTATATACAGTACAGTACTGCATTTATTTCTGGCTTGTTTCAATCTCTGGTAAAACTCTGGCTTGGTCCACTTAATACACTTGTTCCATGTGCTTTAATTTCTTTTCATGACATTCCAACAACTTATATTATTCTAATCCTTACTGATCTGTCTTTTATCCTATTGTGAATAACCTGTTTAATTCCACTTTAAAATATTTTATGCTACAGAACTTTGTTTAAATTGTTTATATCTATTCAATGTAATAATTTATTTCATGTTATTTAAATTCAATGTAACAATTTATTTCATGATTTTTTAAATACAGTGATCAATTAAATCACTATTTTCCTTTTTTGTAATCTGGTTATATGTTCATCACTCATGTCCATGAAGCAGCAGCCATTCTCAGTCATAAGGTCATAGAGCAGCACAAAAGAGTTGTCCCAGCTTGCATGACCTGTGACCTCATATGAGCTGGGAAAGATTATAAGTATCTGTACTGTACTAGAGAACTGACTCCTAACTGACATGACCTAAAAAAAATATTCTAATCCATAGGAGTTTGCTGGAACTTTTCCAAGGAGGGCAAAGGTTTCCAGGAAGGCTGGAGACAATGATTTCCAGGAAAGGGAAAGCAGTAAAGGTTTCCAAGAATGGGGGGGGGGAATGATTTCCAAGAATGGTGGGGTAAGGGTTGTAATAAAGTTGGTAGAATTACCGACAACATGTAAAGTAAAAGGACACAAGTGCAACTAATGTGACATTTATTGTGGCAACGTTTCGCTCTCCAGGAGCTTTATCAAGCCATGGCTTGATAAAGCTCCTGGAGAGCGAAACGTTGCCACAATAAATGTCACATTAGTTGCACTTGGGGTAAGGGTTTCCAAGAATGGTGAAGCAAGGGTTTCCAAGAATGGTGGGGTAAGGGGTAAGGGTTTCCAAGAATGGTGGGTCCAAGGGTTTCCAAAAATGGAGGCAAGGCTTTCTAGGAATGAGAGCCAAAGGATTCAAGCAGAGGCAGTTGGATAGACCGGCCATCAATATAATCTTTTTCCTTAGAAGAGGGTTGATCCAGAGAGAATCAACTACCCACTCTTGCCCCAGCAGAAAAGATATCATAAATACACTATACATTCAATAATTATTAAGCTACAAACTTCAGCAATCACAAGACATAAAAATATGTCTTGTCTATGAAAAAAAGAATAAGGTACTTTTCTACTTTTGTAGAAAGGGTAAAGGAAGGGAGCGAAGGTGAAGGAAGGAGAAAAGGAGGGTGGGAAAAGAGGGAGGGAGGGGAGTGCTAAAATTTAGGGAATGAGCTATTATATCATAGACAGGCAGCTATAAGCAGCATCACTGGCTGTCTCTCTTGAGAATATCATAAGAAGCAACCATCTATTCCTCAACTAAATCACACTTGTAGTGAATAGGAAACAGCTGACTAACTAGAAACATAAAACCTACACATAGCATACCTCTTTATCTGAGGACATTTTATCTTAAATGTAGCTTTATCAAGTCTACACACTTGGTAAATCCTTATTTATAGCAAAACTTCTTAAAACAAAAAGGCCATCTTTATACAGTATATATACAGTGGACCCTCGACCAACGATATTAATCCGTTCCTGAGAGCTCATCGTTAGTCAAGTTAATTTTCCCCATAAGAAATAATGGAAATCAAATCAATCCGTTCCTGACACCCCAAAGTATTGAAAAAAATATTTTTACCACATGAAATATTAATTTTAATACACACAAACTGAAAAAGACATGTACAATTACATGACACTTACCTTTATTGAAGATCTGGTGATGATTGATGGGATGGGAGGAGGGGTGTGTGTGGATGGTGTTAGTGTTTAGAAGGGGAATCCCCTTCCATTAGGACTTGAGGTGTCAAGTCCTTTTCCGGGGTTACTTCCCTTCTTCTTTTAATGCCACCTCTGCCGCACAACATATCTGTCCATAGAGGCCAGTACCTCCCGTTCCTTTATGACATTCCTAAAGTGTTTCACAACATTGTCAGTGTACAGGTTGCCAACACGGCTTGCAGTAGCTGTCTCTCAACATCTTCTATCACTTGCCATCTCAGTTTCGAAAACATAGTTGCACCTGTGGCAAGAACAGCTTCCTTGATTCCGTTTTCTTGGCCACAATAGTAGCGATGGTTGATTGGGGTTTTGTGTACAACCTGGCTAGCTCGGAGACACGCACTCCACTTTCATACTTAGCAATGATCTCTTTCTTCATATCCATAGGAATTCTCACCCTTTTTGCTGTAGGGTTGGCACTAGAAGCTTTCTTGGGGCTCATGGTGACTTATTTTGCAGGTGCAATCACTAAAAATGCTGTGATAATATGAAATGTTCTGATTGTATGTTTGGATGGGACCACAGTGGCTGGCTGGCTTGTAAACTCTGGCACCCACAGGACAAGTGAGGTGCGCTCAGGCCACAAGTGGACACGACTCGAACGGAACGAATTGTGTTGGTCGAGTTTTTTAGCGCTAGTCGAGGCAAAATTTTTTTGTTGAAATGTATCGCTAGTCAGATTTAACATTATACGATGCTATCGTTGGTCGAGGGTCCACTGTATATGTGTATATTATACAGTATATGTATGTGTGCACGTACAACTTTACAGACACATCATACATACGTATAAGTCACATCTGGAGCCAGTTCTCACATCCTCTGGATATACGACAAATAAACTGATCACATAAAAACCCTAGCTCACAGCTGGCTCCAACCTTTTCCTTTCTGTATATGTATGTTAAAATTAACGCTAAATAAAGTATGAACTTATAAATTCTTTACAAAGTTATACAGCTCTTGCTAGAGCCAAGCTTTGAAATAAACTAAGGTAAGACAAGACTGATAGCCATTAGCTTGAAAAATAAATACAGGAACCCTTAATATAACCCCCTAAAGATTTCTCTAGTAAAAATAAAATAAAAAATTATTAAAAATAAAAATATCTGGAGAATAATAAAACTGGCCCTAAGGCCCTAATACTAAGCTGGTGTTGCCATTCCTTCAAGGCCTTGTATTATCCTGACAGGTTTTCGAGGAGAACTCCACCACGCCATGCTGCAACGCTTAACCTCAACCTTACCATGATAATCTGGCGTCAAATACTGCATCTGTTTGCTGAAAATTACCAAAGGTATGTTAAAAACATAAATACTGCATAAATGTATAAAATACAAAGGAGTGATGCAACAAAATTTTGATAAATAATAAAATATATGCTGATGGATCATGACAGTAAGTTAAAAATATACTGAAAATAAGATTTAAGAAAGACTAAGATATCAATGCAAAGTGAAAGCATATTTATAAATGAGAAAAAAAAGGGGGCATCAGTGTCTGCAATATAGTTTATCACACTGAGATCCTCTTTTTTTTGGTACTTACCAGCATAATATAACAGACACAGATTCAGATGATTAATACAATATGTACTTAAGTGCATCATCACAGTGACTGTGCATCTGATTTAAAAATCAGGTTGATTTCCCTTAACCTCTCCTCATAGGACATACCCCTTAGCTCCAGAGCTAGTCTAATTTCTTGACATGGTTGACCAAGTGTGGGTTTCATACTGGAGCTGCATACTCCAATACGGGCCTCACATACATGGAGTACAGTGTCGTGAATGCCTCCTTACTTAGATGTTGAAATAGTATTCTTAGGTCTACCAGGGGCCCATATGCTGTAGCAGTTATTTGGTTGATGTGTGTCTCAGGGGATGTACAATAGTACCTTGGGATACGAACAGCTCAAAACTCGAACAATTATGTAAGTGTATTTATGCAAGTGCTTTTGTAAGTGTATTTTTGGGGGTCTGAAACGGATTAATCTAATTTACATTATTCCATATGGGAACAGATTCATTCTGTATCAGCACTCGAACAGCCTTCTGGAATGAAATAAATTCGTATCCCGAGGTACCACTGAATTCAGTTTGATGCTCAATCCTAGATCCTTGTCCCTGAGTGAGGTTTCCAGTCTTAGACCCCTGAGCATATGCTCCATCTGTGTGTACTCACCTAATTGTGGTTGCAGGGGTCGAGTCATAGCTCCTGGCCCCACCTGTGTGTGGGGGGTTTGAGTCACAGCTCCTGACCCTGCCTCTGTGTGTGTGTGTAATATATATATATATATATATATATATATATATATATATATATATATATATATATATATATATATATATCTATATATATATATATATATATACATACATACATACATACATACATACATACATACATACATACATTACATTACATTACATACATACATACATACATACATACATACATACATACATACATTACATACATACATACATGCAAGTCAAGGGGATCTTTCATACATCTCCATGCATCATCATGAGCTATGCACTGTTGCAAGAGCAGTAACAGATGGATTGAGAAGTTTCCTCAGAGGAAGGTAGCATATTGACACCAGCCTGTTCCTTCTCAGATATGGCTGTCAGGCACTGTCCTGTCACTCATACCTCCTGTTCCCTCAACCCCCTCCCCTGTGTGGGGTAGTGTAGGTGGACAGGACCCCCAGAGGTTCCCTCCACATAATTATTATACAGTATTTCAGTGATATTAAATACCCTAATAACAAAAAGGCACAATACCGTGACTGGAACAATATACAAATAATGCACACATAGGAGAGAGGAGCTTACGACGATGTTTTGGTCTGACTTGGACCATTTACAGTCACACTAACAGAAAGGTGAGATGGAGGGAGTATATATAGGCCAGCAGACAGGGATGGGACAAGAGAGGTAGTAGAGGAAGATGAGAAGTGTAGAGGTAGTAGTAGCAGTAGTGGAGTCAGTCAAAGACTAAGAAAGAGGAGTACTGCAAGGGAGCTATGGGCCCACAAAGGGTAGGAACAAGTACACAGAGGGGAAAAAAATATTAATAAAGGACCAAATACCCAAGGCAGAAGAAAGACAACCCAAAGGAGAAAGAGGAAAGAGGAAAGGGGAGGAGGGAGAAGGCGAGAAAATAAGATACTGGAGTTCCACACGGAAGTGTCCTCGGACTCCTGCTCTTCCTCATTTACGTCAATGATCTTTCAAATGTATCCCAACACCTGAAACCCATTCTCTTTGCTGATGACATGACTTATGTCATCTTTCACCCTAATCTTGCCACCCTCAACACCATTGTTAACGAGGAGCTGTTCAAAATATCGACTTGGATGATAGCCAATAAACTTACACTTAACACTGACAAAACCTACTATATTATGTTTGGTAGCAGAGCAGGTGTTGCGCAACTTAACATTAAGATTGACAACACACTAATTGCCAGACATAATGAGGGCAAATTCCTAGGCCTATACCTCAACAACAACCTGAATTTCAGCACCCATATCCAACACATAACCAAAAAAGTATCCAAAACAGTTGGGATCCTCTCCAAGATACGATACTACGTGCCACAAAATGCCCTTCTCACACTATACCATTCACTCATTTATCCATACCTCACCTATGCTATTTGTGCTTGGGGATCAACTGCAGCAACACACCTAAAGCCAATAATAACCCAACAAAAAGCCACAGTAAGAATAATCACTAGATCCCATCCTTGGCAACACACACCCCCACTCTTCATAGATCTAAACTTACTCCCTGTTCAGAACATCCACACTTACTACTGTGCAATCTACATCTACAGGACCTTAAATTCCAATATTAACCTTGACATAAAATGCTTTCTTGATAGTTGTGACAGGACCCACAGGCATAACACCAGACACAAACATCTCTATGACATTCCCCTTGTCCGACTAAATTTAATGTATGTCAAAGGCCCTAAAATCTGGAACACCCTACCTGAAAACTCTAGAACCGCAGACACATTCATCACCTTCAAAATTACAGTTAGAAAACACCTCATCTCCCTGATACACCCTGTCAATTAACTACATAAAGAACCACCTGGTGGTTCACACTTACACTCACTCACACACCCATTTGACTATAAGCACAGAAATATGAATCTTAATCTTAAAATAATGATTCCTAACTAGTCATAAGTTTGCCTGTGATACTCCAATTTAGAAACTATGTATTGTGCCAAAACAAAAGCATTCACATTGCTAAACTCACAAACTAGTATTTATTCACTTAGTATTTAGTCAACTTACTCCATAATTTGTAATAATTTAGGGTGAAGAATTAATCTAAGTTTGCTCGAAATGCCTAGCCATGCTAGGTGTCCTAGTGGCCCCCTCTGTAATTAGTACTTTACTACATGTAAACCACACGATAACCAAAATCTGTAAACCTCGCACTGTAATCCTTATAGAGAATAAACTTGATTGATTGATTGATTGATTGACTCAGGTTAAGTCACGGGTGTTCTGAAGTTTGGAACATTTATCAGTGTAATGGGAGAGGAAGGCATCTACAGAGACAAAGCCAGGACTAAGATTCATAAGGGAAAGTTGTGCATAAGGGAGGATTCAACCAGACAGCAATTGTGAAAGTTAGACGTGGGGTAGACAGTTTTAGCAGAAGACCAGTCAATAGGATGAATGTGATCTCTGATATGACAGAAAAGAGCACTGTTGGTGTCGGCAAGCCTAACACTACGTTTGTGCTCCCTGAGTCTACCAGAAAGAGAATGGCCAGCTTCTCCAAAGTATTGAAAAGGGCAAAATGAACAAGAAATAGAGTAGACACCAGGAGACTCTATAAAAGGAGGAGAGGTATGAACTAGATTGGTGCAAAGAGTGTTAGTCTGGCGAAAAGTAAGTTTGATGTCTAAGGAACGGAGAGAGTTGTTGAGATTAGAAAGACTGGAAATATAGGGAAGGCAGAGGACAAGAGAGTTCCTAGGAGTAGAGAGTTTGGGAGAGAAGAAAGTCCGTTTAGCACGTGAGAAGCCAGAGTCTATGAAACGAGAAGGGTAGCCAGACGGGAAAATGAATTACCAAGAGTGCAAATTTCTGAATCAAGGAACTGAGGATCATAAATGTGGAGAGCACGGAGAAAGAGGGAGATAAGAATACTTTTCTTGACAGAAGAAGCATGATAAGAAAAGTAGTGAATGTACATGCCACTGTGCATAGGCTTGCAGTACATGGAAAAAGCAAAACCTGTGTCTGAACAGTGGACATAAACATTAAAGGCAACAAGGAATTAGATTCCCATTCAGCTTTAAACTTAATGGAAGGGGCAAGATTATTAAGGGTATCAAGAAATGGTTAAAAGAGACTAGAGTCATGAGGCCAAAGTGCAAAGATGTCATCTACACAGCAGAGACAGAGTAAAGGGCGCACATCAATAGTAGGAAGAAGAACAGTCTCGAAGTATTTTTTGCCCATATTACTTTTAAAATATCACCTTTCATCCAATGGGCTGAAGATCTGACTCTGCAATTTCTGCAGCACCTGTCAGACTTGTGATCTTTGTTTACTTTAGGCTAGTAATAACATTACCTACTGATGAAAAATGATAAATATTATGATTGACTTATCTCCATCATATCTGATGGAATACTTTATGCAAATTGTCTGCCCCTTTGATGTTAGGCTGAGGGTAGCAGGTGCCTGGGCATGCATGGAAGGGCTGTGGTGAGGGGTACTTGTGTGCCCAGGCTGTAGTGGAGGAAGGCTAGAGGTGAGTGTAGCGAGTACCTGGGTATGTAAAAGGGATGGTTGTGCTGTGGGTAGGCTTGTGCCTGAGCTGACACACATTAACCTTGGTTCATACTATCCAGGCAAATGTTTGCAGAATATAACTGTGATTAATGGTTGAAAAACTTAGGGTCCTCACCCCTGCATAAAGAGCACTTTCCACTTGTCCAATAACCTTTTGCCAGGTGGCCATCACAAACATGTATGGCATGCATGCCACTTTTTAGGATGATGTCTACTCACCAGGAGCAGTAGACTTACTTACTTTTCATAATTTGTTATTGTACTGACTTGTGAATTATTATTATTATAATCAAAAAGAAGCGCTAAACCACAAGGGCTATACAGCGCTGCAGGGTAGGGAAGGAAGCGAGGGTATTGGGTGGTAGAAGGGGGGAGGGATGATCAGTAGGGGATAGTGCGGGGGTAGAGGGCAGCAAGAGATTGAGGTAGAAAGGGCTGAAGGTATCATCAGAGTTTGTGAAGTAAGTCAGTCATTGTCAAAAAGTCAATGAGAGAGAGTGGATGAAAGGTGGGTCCATCAGCGAGAAGGGAAGGTAAAGAGAGAGCAGCGGAGCGAAGACGACGTTGGAAGTATATTCTGCATGCTCGTTGATAAAGTGGGCAGTCTAATAGAATGTGGCTAACTGATAATGGAACCTGACAATTCTCACAGAGAGGAGCAGGGCGCCTCTCCATGAGATATCCATGAGTAAGACGAGTATGGCCAATGCGAAGATGGGAGAGAGTAGTCTCCCAACCTCGACACTGGTGACAAGAAGACGGCCAGTAGCCTATACTCGGATTAATAGATTGAAGTTTGTTACCGAGTAGAGTAGACCAATGTTGTTGCCAACGGGTGTGAAGGTGGGTAGCTATTGCAGCAAAATACAGTGGACCCCCGCTTAACGATCACCTCCAAATGCGACCAATTATGTAAGTGTATTTATGTAAGTGCGTTTGTACGTGTATGTTTGGGGGTCTGAAATGGACTAATCTACTTCACAATATTTCTTATGGGAAAAAATTCGGTCAGTACTGGCACCTGAACATACTACTGGAATGAAAAAAGTTCGTTAACCGGGGGTCCACTGTAGTCCGTAAATGGAACACCTCTATATGAAACTGGTAGGTCATGTACTGCTGACCGCGCAGCAGTGTCTGCCTGTTCATTGCCTTGTACGTCAACATGACCAGGGACCCAACAAAAAACAGTATCTTATGCTTGGAAGAGATGCGGCGTAGCCAAAGTTGGATACGGAGGACTAAGGGGTGAGGTGTATCAAATTTCTGTATAGCCTGTAAAGCACTAAGGGAGTCTGAGACAACCACAAATGATGACATAGGCATAGATGCAATACGGATAAGTGCTGCAAGAATGGCATACAATCCAGCAGTAAACATACTAGCTGAAGATAGTAAATGCCCTCATACGACGCTGTCCGGAAACACTGCTGCGAATCTTACGCCGTCAGAAGACTTAGAGCCATCTGTGTACACTGCAATGGCATGAGAATGAGAGTGGAAGTGGTCAAGAAAAAGAGAGCGGGAAGCTACCGTAGACAGTTGGGCTTTCGAGCAAGGGAGTGAGAAAAAACAGACTCGAACAGTTGGAACTTCCCAGGGGGGTAGGGAAAAGTGAGATGCTGCATGAACATAGAGAGGTGGTAATTGAAGAGAAGACAAGAGCGAATGTAGGCAAAGGGAGAAGGGACGGAGCAAACAGGGGCGGCAAACAAATAAAGAATGTCTACTAATATCAGTGACCATTCTATAAATGGAAGGATTGTGGAGATCGTGAGAGCATACATAGTAGTGAAGGCAATAGATAAGGATGGAACGTTCACTTCTGCATAGAGGCTCTCAACAGCGGAAGAGTGAAAAGCACCAAGGCATAAACGTAATCCTTGGTGATGGATGGGGTTAAGGCTAGAGAGAGTAGCAGGAGAGGCTGCTGAATAAATCTGGTCACCATAATCAAGTTTCGATAAAATGAGGGCAGAATGTAGGCGAAGGAGAGTTCGACGATCAGCTCCCCATGAAAGATGAGCAAGGGTTTTAAGAAGGTTCAGCCGGCTGTGACAAGTTGCCTTCAGAGAGGTAATGTGAGGTTTCCAGGATAACCTACGGTCAAACAGGCCTAGAAACCTGACTGTATCACGTTCAGGGATACGGGAGCCATAGAGGTACAAAGGATGATCGGAGATGACAGAGCGTCTAGTGAAAGTAATTTGGCGAGTTTTGGTACTGGAAAATTTAAACCCATGTGTGGTGGCCCAATTGGAAACACGATCGACCGCATGTTGGAGAGAAACTGTAATGAGGTGACAGTCAGCACCAGCACATGCAATACTGAAGTCATCAACATAGAGTGATAACCAAATATTGGATGGAAGACTAGAGGCCAAATCATTAATAGCAAGGAGAAAAAGTGTTGTGCTCAGAACACATCCCTGGGGGACACCTTCAGCTTGGATAAAGTCCGGGGAGAGCACATTATTAACCCGAACACGGAAATGTCTGTCGGTTAAAAAGTTCTTAAAAATATGGCAATAACTGAGTGGTTATTCGCAAAGGCATTACGAACATACGTATCCAAGCATAGTAAGGGGTCTATGGTAGAATGGCCCTTACGAAAGCCATATTGACGAGTGGAGAGACTGTTGTGTGTCTCTAAATACCACACTAA
This sequence comes from Cherax quadricarinatus, assembly GCF_038502225.1. Classification (NCBI taxonomy): domain Eukaryota; kingdom Metazoa; phylum Arthropoda; class Malacostraca; order Decapoda; family Parastacidae; genus Cherax; species Cherax quadricarinatus. Next base: position 10,428,860 of record NC_091365.1, on the reverse strand, counting down.
ACGTCTATTTACCAGGCATTTCATCACTTTGCAAACTGCACTGGTAAGAGCAATGGGACGATAGTGGGAGGCTTCATGTCCCATAATACCCGGTTTGTGGAAAGGGAGAACAATGGCAGATTTCCACAGCTGTGGAAGAACTCCCTGTGACCAAATAAGATTGAAAAGGCGTAATAGGACTGCAAGGGCTGACTGATGTAAATGTTGTAGCATACGAATATGAATGTCGTCGGGCCCAGCTGCCGATGATCGGCAAGCTGAGAGTGTTGCCTCCAGTTCCTGGAGTGTAAAAGGCACATTATACTGCTCTTCTCTGAGAGAAGAAAAGTCCAAGGGTGCTAACTCTCTGGCAGACTTTGAGGAAAGAAACGAGGGGCATAGATGGAGCCCCTGAGAAATACAGACCAGATGATTGCCAATTTCATTGGCAACATCTAGTGGGTTTGCTATATCAACACCGGCAACCCGCAGAACAGGAGCCGGGTCAGAAGAATATTTACCACTCAGTTTTCGTACTTTTTTCCAGACTGCACCCATAGAGGAAGCAGAGGTGATGTTGGAGACATAATCTCGCCAGCAAGTGTGTTTAGCGTCACGGATGACACGGCAAGCAATCGCACGCTTCTGCTTAAAATCAAGAAGTCTCTCCATGGTTCTACTGTACCGGTACCTGCCCCACGAAGTGCGTTTCAAACGTACTGCACAAGCACAAGCAGGAGACCACCAAGGCATGCATTTCTGAGAATGCCTTCCCAAAGTTTGGGGTATACAATTAGAAGCTGCGGTTAAAACGGAGGATGAGAAGAGGTGTAAAAGCTCATCAATGGAGGACGAAGAAGGAACCTCACTAAAAACAGTTAGTTGTGAGTAAAGGTTCCAATTTGCCTGATCAAATTGCCAGCCTGGGTTACGAAGAGGTGGTGAATATGAAGAGGAAGTAAGAATGATTGGGAAATGATTGCTGTCATGTAAATCCGGGAGAACAGACCAGGTGAAGTCTAATGCGGCGGAGGAAGAGCAGACTGAGAGATCGATGCAAGAGAGAGTAAGAGTCCGAGGATCAAAATGGGTGTGAGTACCTGTATTTAAAACATGGAGGGGGTGGGTAGCAAGAAAAGCCTCTAACTGAATGCCACGGGAATCACAGTGAGACCCCTCCCAGAGGAAATGATGGGCATTAAAATCACCAAGTAACAGAAGTGGTGGCGGTAATGACGAAACAAGAAAGGCAATATCTGGGGTAGATAATGCCCAAGAAGGAGAGAGATACAAAGAACAGAGTGTATACCACCTATGCAAGTGGATACGGGCTGCTGTGTAATGCAGCGAAATACAAACAAATAGCTGATGGTATGGAATATCAGTGCATAGAAGAAGGGCACTTTCATTAAAGGTCCCATCAGGAAAAGGATCTGAAGAATACAATAAATTATAGCCTGAGATAGGATAGATAACAGCATTGTGTAATTTTGGTTCCTGTAAGCAAACACCAACAGGGGAAAACTGTGAGAGCAACATCTGAAGCTCACCCCGATTACCTCTGAGGCCGCGAATATTCGACTGTAAATAGGCCATGATTGGCAACGATAAAGATACCTGAAATCCGCAGGTAAGGGTACCTACGGACTAGAGGGGTTAGAAAAGTCCACATGTGGTGGCAAAGGAAAACGTTCAAGTAGTGAAGGAATGGTGCGTTGTGAAGAAAGGAGTTACGCAGATGGAGAAGAGGAAAGAGAAGGAACAGAGGGTGGATCAGTGTCCATTGATGGTTTGGTCTCTGCAATATATTCAGAGATTGCTTCAAGTGTTTTGGAGTTCAGAGATGTCGTATGGGAGACAATATTGGAGATGGAAGGAGGAGGAGTTTGAGTAAAGATTGGAGCTGTAATGGACTGTACCAAGGTAGGGGGGGGGGGCAAAAGGGTGGAGGGAACTGGAGAAGTGTGGGAGGGGACAGAAGAGGCAGAAGCCTGGGAGGTGGCAGAAGAGGAAGAAACTTGGGAGGGGACAGGGAAGGAAGGCACAGTACGACGAGGAGGATGAACCTCCACACTTGTAACAGAGCCAGTGAAAGGGGAAGACTCAGGTACAGAGACCGGGAAGGTAAAATGTGGAGGTGGATGAAGGAAAGGAGGGGTTAAAGGAGATTTTTTGGGCCTCTGAGAAGTAAAGGGACAATTGGGAGGAGGTGTCGTATGACGTCTTGTCGATACCGGGGTTTGTGAGAGAGGACACGAAGAAGTGAGGACAGACTGAGGAGTTGAAGTAGGGACGTCTGAGCCCAGGACAGCAAAAGAATTAGATACAGGAGTGACTATGGGACTGGCAACCGCAGAGGAGGCTGCAGAAGATGTGACCCCAGAAGTGGGGGGACGCTCTGAAACACGAGAATAAGAAACATGGGGCAGTCTGGATGGGAGAGGGAAGGGGGGATTGGGGGGTAATTAGGCTCGGTCTGAGGAAGGAGACCGACAGGTCTAATTCCTCAGACCAAGAGCCTCTTCACCATGCCAAGGAGCCCCCCTCGAAGAGGAATGACTAGTGAAAATTCATGGGATAATGAGTGAATTGAGCCAGCCCACTTGTTTGTTTTTTTTGCTGTTTGTTCAAGCTTGTCTAAAGCACTTGGTACCTTTTACTTTAGCTAACACAAGCACTAAACGGCTATCAAGTTTTAATGATGGCAGTGATGTAAAGATCAAGAGGAAGAGTGTTACGCTAAGTACCAAACTGGACATTTTTCAGTGAGCTGATGCTGGTTAGAAGGTATGTGATGTGATATTGTAAAATATCTTGGCCTGGTTAAATCAATGGCCTATGCCATTTTGGGTAAACATGAACCAACTGCAGAAACTGCTAGCTGTGCAAATCCTGTTGCTGCTGGTTTTGTTACTCACAGACAGAATAAACTGTTGGAAAATAGGGTGTGGATTGAAGATCAGATCCAGAAAAACATGCCATTTAACACAACGATTCTTCAACTAGGGTTAATGTTTTTTGAGAATCTAAACACAAATTGAAACTGAGGGTACATAGGACATGACTTCCAAGGCCAGTAAAGGATGGTTAGACAGGTTTAGGAAGTGTGGGAACTTGCCCAACCTGATATTGTAATGAGTGGTGAAGCTTCTAGTGCTGATGATGAAGTTACTTCCATAGACTGATGTCTTAAAGAAAATAATAGAGGAAGGTGGCTAAACACCTCTGCATGTTTTCAACACAGATGAAACTGTGCTGTACTGCAAGCATATGCTATCAAGAACCTTTATATCAAGATATGAGAAGTGGATTCCAGGATTCAAACCAGAAAGAACTAAGTAACTATTCTTCTAGGAGGCAATGCAGCTGGGGATTTCAAGCTAAAGCCTCTCCTAGTCTACAACTTTAAAAGCCTCAGAGCTTTTAAAGCATTCAACAGTGATAATCTCTCTCTAATTTAGTGTGCCAACACAAAAGCATGTGTAACCACAGTTTTTAAAAACTGATTTATGGCATATTTTGTCTTGTTATAAAATACTGCACTGATAACAGTAAGGTATTCAGCAAAACAATCAGTTCAATGTGGCAAATATTTCAAAAAGGATTTAGTGTGTCAAAGAAGCTACAGATAACTTTAAGTGCATTGGCCCAAGGAAAGAATGAAGCACTGCCTTTGTTACTGTAGAAAAAAACAGTCTTGAGCCCAATCCTAAATGTCAATTTTTTTTTAGGAGTGTTAGTTCCTCTATATCCAGCACACATTTAGTTGACAGAGAACAGCTGTCCACATTCAGGACACATCCAGTTGGTACTGACAGCCCTCCTAAAGTAATGAATCATGCAACAGGAACTCAGCTTTCACTCCTGTATCCTCCAACAGCATTGTGTCCTGATCAGATTACTCAGATGAGGAAGCTGATGACCTTTTCCATTTCTTTCTCTTCCACTAATTTATTCATTTATTCTTTTCCAATCATATTCACTCCACTCACTCACTCTCTCTCTCTCTCTCTCTCTCTCTCAGTTCTGTGTATCTTAAGTCATTTAAACAATTCTCACCTAAATTCCTTTCTTCCTCTCCAATGCAACTTTTCCATTCCTGTACCTAACTCTCTCTCTCCCTCCACCAATACAGTATATGCTGATACTGGTTTCAATGAACACTATGACATATAGGTATGGCTAATATGTATTAATACGTCAAAAACACTGGCTAGTAAGACGTATATATACGACCGAAACAGTTGAAGGTTTAAATACTTGTTGTGGTGTGCAACCAACTTTGTTTTTATTACCTGCAAAACCTACTAAGGTTAGCAGTCTCAGCCTCGCCAGCAACTCAAATGGATGCAAGATATGTTTCATAGATTTGCAGCAGACAGGAGTTGCAACAAGCACACTAAGAGATGACTCAATAAGTGTAAAAGAACCAAGATTTTTCAATGCTCTCCCTTTTATATTACCAAAAGACTCCTAGCAACCTGCAAGAATGAACTTGATTAATTCCTTGAGTAAGTTCCTGATGAGCTAGGCTGCGATGCCTATTTTGGACTACATGCTGCTAGCACCAACAGCCTGTCTGATCAGGCCATCAACCAAGATGTCAGGTCTAGGACTAGACAGTGGGGGCAATAATCCCTGGAATCTACAGCAAGTATGTATACAGATATCAACAGACACAGCTTTTGGTTAAAGAGCCAAGGGTTATATCTGATCAAAAGGACTACTGCTGTTATAAGTTTCTGCTTATAAGGCTACAGCCACACCAACAGTCTAGAATGGCTGTTAATTGTAATTGAAAAAAGGTTGAGACTCTTACTGTAGCTTTCATAGTCCAGAGGTCAACGTCAAATTTGAATTCATTGCCAGGAATTACAGGGTGTTGACTGGGCTCTAAAATCAAATCTTTATGTATATTCTAGGGTAAATACCTTTGTTATAAGAGCTTAAGACTAGCATTTGCTGCACCTCTGGTTCAGGACTCGCCCGTTCATTGAAAAAGCTACATTGCTAATTTAACTACGAATTTTCTGAACATGCGATTTTATCTGATCCAGAGGATTCAAAAAATAAATGTGTTAATCCTTACTGTCTCATGCTAGCTACATTAAACTAAATAAGATAATCATCACTTCTAAACTTAATTTTTATCAAAACTTCAAAGTATTATATATTTAAGCTGTGTAATATCAAAACTATTGTTGTGCTACAATTACTGTACATAAACATTATAAGTATAGGAGACAAGTTTAGTGTAAACAACTACAACACCGATGGTGCCATGAAAGCTACTAACATACATCTGGAGAACTTGCAAAGAAAATAATACTTACTCTTTTATTACTAGATTTGATCTTCTTTCAGGATCACCGTTCATTATCCTAAGAGGACGCATTGGGATCCCCTCATCGTCCTCACCCAGGGATTGAGAGCTACAGAGGAAGAGGGCAAGTAGGAGGGGAAATGAGCAGAGGGTCACATGCAAAAGGCAAAACATCACTGCTTGGATACTGTACTGTCTTATCAAAATTTACCTGGTGCAATACTGTATGATACAAGATAATTAAACTGTGCATATACTGACATGCATATACAGTATATAAGCATTATGTAGATTTGAATGTAAAAGTATATATGTATATATATATATATATATATTTTTTTTTCTGTACAATGGTTGTGATGAACTAAAGAATGTTCAGCCTTTCAGTTATAGCCCTAAAGAATGTCTAAAGCTGCTGATTAACATATTTTCACTTCACTGTGTCTTCTGACAATTTCCTGGTACCAAGTCATCAATGGCTAATAACTGGATATAACTACATTCTCATGTAATAAGCTATTCAAAATAGTTAACCTTTTCTGCTCTGCACTTATCCAGTTGAGAGAATCTCTCCCTGACACTGCACTGGTACAGTCTATGTGAGATTCCATTTGCTTAGCACAAGAACATTATCTAGGAAAAAAAAAAAAAGGCAGTTGCCTTGTATTATCAGAGATAATCACAACACTTTCAATTCCTAAGAGGAGAGTTAAATATTGCCTCAAATATGAATTTGAAATCCTATTCAAAATATAAGGGATAAAACTACATAATCATCTATTATAGACAGACACATAGTCATCTAGTAAAGACAGGACATAGTCATCTAGTATACACACACATATAGTCATCTAGTATAGACACACATATAGTCATCTAGTAGAGACATACATAGTCATCTAATATAGACAGATCCATAGTCATCTTTTATAGACAGACACACAGTCACCAAGTATAGACAGATGCATAGTCATCTATTATAGATAGACAAGGCAGTAAGTTTACCACGAGTCCATTTTTTTTAACATGCTATCTATCTCCCATAGAGGATGGGTGACCCAAAAAAAGAAAAAATACTTTTACCCTCACTTATTCAGTCACTGTCTTGCAAGAATTTGCTGACATCACAGTTCAGATGGCTCTCTGTCCTGTAACATCATCCCCTCTTGGACTCGAATCCAGCTAACCAGTTTCCCTGAATCCCCTCATAAATGTTAACCTGCTTACACTCCTGCGCATCATTTCATAAAAACCAGGTGTTTCACTCACTCCTAACAGACTTACATAGGCCTGTTAGATGTCCAAGCCACTAGTGGTCAAAACTTCCTTTACCACCCTTCTTCCAATTATTCCTGGTATGACCCCACTACCTCAGATTTATACACCCTCATAGTCAATATAATTTACTCCATCCTCTCAATGTCCAAACCACTTGAACCCCTCCTCAGCCCTCTAAATAATACTTTTGATACCCCCCACACCTCTTAATCTCCAATCTGCATAGCATTCACACCACACACTGCCCTCAAACATGACATCTCCACTACCTCCAGTCTCTTTTTTGCTGCAATGTTTAAAACCTATGCTTCACACCCACACAAATGTTAGTACCTTAAGACTAAACTCACTAAACTCTGGTACACTCTGCTTTTTGCCTCCATGGATAAATTTCTTTGTCTCTACAGATGGCCCACTGCACCTGCCATTTTTTCATCCTAGTCAAGTCTACGGTTTACCTCATCTGCAGATAAGTTGCCTCCCAAATATTTAAACACATTTACTTCCCTCTATACTCTCCCTCCAATCTGTTATCTACTCTTTCATTGCCAAGATTTTCTGTTACTCTCAGCACCTTGCTCTTTCCTATGTTTAACTTAAATTTACTTATTTTAGATACCTTCCCAAATTTTTCCACCAACCTTTTAATCTCACACCTCACACCTCACCCCAACACCTTGGCATTCACTTCTTCTACAACCCCAACTATAAATATGTTCAGCATATTTATAGTTGCTTTATAACTTACTCCTAGCACTCCAAACTTAACTACTATGCCCTCTAAAGCAGTTCCCCCACTTGAGCATTTAGGTCCCCCACAACAAATATTTTCTCTCTTGGTTGAAAACTTCCTTAACATTTGCTTAACACCTAAAATCTCTCTCTCTCCTCTACATACTCTCTTCCTCAGGTTCTAAAATACTTACTATAAAGCACTTCTTATACTCCACCCTTATTCTCAACCATGTAATTCTTTAATTTAAACACCTGTACTCCCTCTTCTCCTGTCATAGTTGGCATTTAATATTACTGCTACCTCTTCTTTAGCATTAGTTATCTCAGCTACACCCAATTTAACCCCATTTACTCTCTCCTACTGAAATTCTCCTTTCCCTTTTATCTTTGTTTTCCTGAAAGCTAACATCTACCTTCTTTTCATTCATTATTTTCAGAATCAATTCTTTCTTCTCATCTGCACTGCACCCACACACATTTAAACAATCCAACTACATCCACGCACAACCCAATTACATTCACACACATTTAAACAATCCTGATAAACTAATGCATACCTAAACAACCCAACTTCAGAATTTCCTTAGTTTTCATTTTAGTAATTTATACAGGAGAAGGGGTTACAAGCCCCTTGTTCTCAGCATTTTTGCCACCTTTTATGATTTGCATTGCTTAAAAAGGGAGCATTCTACTCCTTTTCCTCATGAAGACAAAAGGAAACACTACAATTGCAAGACCTATTAAAAAATTAGATGGAAACTTAGATGGGTGTGTATATAGTACATACAAGTACATGTATAACTGCATATGTAGTATGAACTAGGTGTAACAGTTGAATTATTATTATTATAATCATAAAGAAACACTAAACCTACTAGGGTCATACAGCACTGCAGGGCAGGAATTGATGCAGGATTAAAGGATAAGCAAGGGTGGAGAGGACAACAAAAATAAAGTTAGAAGGGCTGTTAGGAGTGCTAAAGGAAGGATTATCAAAGTTTGTGTAATAAATCAATTGCTGTCAAAAGGGCAAAGAGGAAGTCTGTGTCAAAGGTGGGGCCATCAGCAAGGAAGGAAGATAAAGTAAGAGTGTTAGAGCAGTGACAACATCAGAGGAAAATTCTACATGCTTGTTGATAGACAGGACAGTCCAATAGAATATGGGAAATTGAAACAGGAACTAGACAAAAAGGAACAGGGTGCCTCTCCACGAGATACCCATGAGTTAGACGAGTGTGTCTGATGTAAAGATGAGAGAATGTTGTCTCCCAGCCTCAGTATCAATGACAAGAAGAAGGCCTGAAACCCAAACTGTACATACCATCTTACATGTTTATAAGACAAAGAACACCAGCAATCCTACCAGTGTAAATCTGGTAGGGTGGTAGTACCTTCCAGAGTGGTTGCTGTCTACCAAAATATTACCTATGATGTGCCTGGTAAAATAACTAAAGAACTACCTCTTGATTTCAATAAATGTCCAGAGAATTTCCAATGCCAAAATGTAGCTATGTTAGGATCTTATTACAAGCGAATTAAAGCATAGGCTCCCTGAGAGCTGCTTGTTATGTTGAAATTAAAGTACTAAATGATTGATTTCACTGTCCCAGTGATGACCCAAAAACAATAACAGAGGACCATTCTTCAATCCTGTCCATAGTCTCTATGCTCTACAGGGGTACTAATCAACCATGAAAGAACTCAGTATGATGTCTTCCAAAGCTCACCCACATGGCAAAAGAGGTATGTCTTGCTCCTTGGCACTGACAACACCAAGTTTATATGTCCTGAAGTGCATTTATAAATTACTTGCATCCATAACTACAAGGCAAATAAAACCTTAATTATATGGTGGTACAGTACTACTTCCTACATGTTCTTCCTAATGCAATAACAGGAAATCCACAATGACCCTAACTTCTTTAACCTAAATGGCCAAGCATCTTTAGATATTGGTTGGGCACGTAACCAATAAATGCCCTGTCTGGTACAACTAGATAATAAAAACAAACTGAAACAGGGAAACCTCAGAATACAGATTTTTAGTCATGGTGTTACATGGGCTAAACAAGTATAAAAAGGAAATATAGCACCAAAATGACAGGATGGGTAATCTGAACTAAGACCAGGTACAGATCATTTCATAAGCCAGGGAACTGGTATCATTTTAACTAGCATAACTTTTTCTGTCATTTTTACAGAAGAATGGTTGGCTATATATATACAGTATTCTCAGCAGGAAAACAACAATCAGGGATTTTTGGCCCAGCAGGGAGATCAAGATTTCACTCCCTTTTAGAGGATGTAATTTCAGGGCACAAAAGAGGTCCTGTGTAAGTCTGGATGGAAAATAAGCAGGTAATACAGCCACAGTTAATTGAAGCCACATGACAGAGTAGGTAGGTCAGAGTATACACTGTCTAGAGAGGCTTTCTGTGCCTTCAATTCTGCCAGGCACCATTGCTCAACTCTTGTATCTACACTCCCTACATGTAGCTTACACAAAACAGATATCTCTGACCAGTATGGCTTCATATTATAGTGGGAATCTTCTAGCAGTTAGGAGAACACAAAGCTTACCTATATGAATGAAAAAATGATAGAGGGGTCCAAAACTAATGATTCATGGCCATAACTAATAGGCAATGATTTTTATTGCAGTTCATCAATGCAGTATAGCATAACAGATTATCGAGCCTACCCCTCTTCTTAGTGCAAACAGTATTTGATGAGAGGAAAATTTTTGTTAAAAGTTTCACACCAGACATATGCCTTTGTTCTGCACTGAAATTACCACTTTTATTTCCCCATACTTGGAAAGTTATCTGCATCAAGAATTCTCTTGCTTCATATTTGCTATTTTGTTCGTTAGAGCATAAAGAACCTTCATAGTAGCAGAGAATTAGTAAGAATTATCTGTGTGTATTTTTGTTGTAAATAAATGTAGTTAGTTAAGATGGGGTCTCTATTTAAGACCTGTCAGTTGACCCCAAAATTATAAAATAAGCATACAAGTTTATTTTCTAAGAAGATACTTTTATGTTACAAAGAATGATTAACAGTAGTTGTATCATACATGGAAAAAGCTCATAGTTATGCAAAGTACGATTTGTAACATGCACCCTATTAAATACTGTTTAAGTTGATACAATGTCTGAACTATTTTGTGTTAATAAGGATATGCATACTGTAGCATGAGTGGAAGAAAAACAGCATTTATATCCGAATACTTCTTCCAATCCAGTGATATGTCAGTTGTATATTTGAGGTAATAAAAACCCAGAGGGTATGGTTAAGGAAGAAACTTATACAGTAAACTCTCGATGTAAAGTATTTTGGAAATATGGGACAAAATCTAATGGGTCAATTGTACACAAATAACTCGCACACAGAAGTGAGGAGTTTACGATGACATTTCGGTCCAACCTGGACCATTGTGTATTGTTCCAGTCACGGTATTGTGCCTTTTTTGTTATTTATGGGTCAATTGGTTTGAAAACAATGGATAAAATCTGTTGGCAACAGAGGTGTCTATTACTGTTAATATCACAGCAAAGGAATCTCATCTCTATCCACCACAATCACCATTACCGATCATTCCTCCTTCCCCTTAGTCTATTAAATCAAGGGATTACAGTGGATCTTTGGTTGCTGAACTTAATTTGTTCCAGATGTCAGTTTGACAACCAAACCAATTTTTCCCGCAAAGAATAATGTAAACAGAATTAATCTGTTTCAGACCAAACATGACAATATCATACTTTATTAATAATAATGTACTGACTACAACACAAAACAATGTATGAAATTATACAGCACACAGAAACTGTAAAAATGAATACTAAATGAAAATTTAACTGAAATACTGTACAGTAAATGAAAATTTAACTGCCTCTTACCTGTCAGAGCTTTTGGCAAAATTCTAGTAGCTTCAAATATTGTGGGAGAAAGCTGATAGGCCTACATGTAAGACTAAAGGTAGCTTGAAATTGAGCTCAAAGTAGAGGAAATGTTCAATTTTTGCCAATGTTCAAGAGTAAACAAATCACGTCATGCATTCAATACACATCAACTGGTGGATCTAATATGCATTCACGAATGTGTTAATATTATTTATACAATTATGACAATTATGCTGTAGTCTGAATAACAGTAAATCTTCAATTTTTTGTGTGAATAAAAATTCAAAATGGAAAGCAAGCATAATGTAAGAGGGTCCTGGAGAGGTGACTAATGAACAGATAAAATGTTATTTTAGTGCCAGGAATGTCTGCACTGTTTATGCTGGACCCTATTTCGAAATTGGCCTAACTTGAATTTTGTGTGAAATTGCCCAAATTAATAATTTCAAATCACTTTATTGGGTAGTTGAAATAAGTAAATGGGCAGTTTCTTGTACTCATTTGATAGAATAAAAAGAGTTCTAGTGAAACAGCTATGAGTTTGGTCAACCGGAACAATGGAATTGACCCAAAATAGGGGTCAAAGTGGGCAAAATCACCGATGCATAAATATTGTCGAGACCACTAACTTCGGATGGCATAATTCCATAAGTTTTCCATAAAATTTCATACTTATGGTTTCATTACCTTCACAAGATGCACAGCAAGAGCTGAGATGTTTACAGCACGTGCGTTAGTTGCTATACTGACCGAGACCCATGCTGTGGACTCTGGTAATCACTTGATCTGAGCATTGTCGGTCAACAACCAAGATCATGTACGAAAACCAAATAGAAGAAATCGGTTTGAAAACTGATTTGTTGGACAACTAGTCCATTCGACAACTGAGGTTCCACTGTACTTCTATTTCTCATTGTGGAAGGGATCATACAGATTATGATTTATTCAGAGGTCTTTTAGAGGGATTAATAGTTTCTTCTAACTTGGGGAAAGCTGTACAAGGACATCAGTGCTGAGAGAAGTGGGCACTTTTCACCAACCTCATTAGTGAGGATGCACTGGATGCCAAATTTTGGTCAAATTTATCAATGACTAGGGCTGCTATAACTTTCTTTTAGCTTATACAATGTATAGCATATCCTAGGCAAATGTTTTTGCTAGGGATGTGCATTTTAGAAAGTCAGTCAAATTCAGATTTTGATTTTTGTTATCTCTATAAAAAGTGACAATAGTCAGGTAATGGTAAACTTACCAACAAAATGTTAAGTAAATGAACATAGATGCAACTAATGTGACATTTTATTGTGGCAACAATAAAATGTCACATTAGTTGCATCTGTGTCCATTTACCTAACAAAAGTTAGGTAGACTGGTTCCCTGTGATTTTACCATTCTTTAGCTACAGCTCAGTCTTTTATTAACACAAAAGTATTATGCCTTCATTTCATTATTCAAGTAGGGTTGGACAGGTAGGTAAGAATATTTCATATTACCATAACATTTATATTCCTATTTATGTGACATTCCCATTACTTTCCTACTTCTATTCCTGTTTTTGTAGCCTTATCTTTTGTGCTGTGTGTGCCTTTTTCATGTCTAGCATTCTGTGTATCTCAGTCGTATACTGTATTTTTTTACCATAGCATTTTTTCATTTTATCTTATTTCCTTTTTTGTGTCTGTTTTCCTGTATTTCCATATATTTGTGCTTTTGTGTGTCTCATGATTACTTCCCTAAACAGTGCACAATTTCTGTTATTGTTTTAGTCTGTATTTAGTCTTTATTCTTGTTTTACCTTATTCTACATGTTTTATCTCATGTCAAGTGGGGTATTATGACTTAACCTAGCTCTGCCCACCTTTTCTACTAATTGATAGTTCCAAGCATCTATGTAGCACTAGGTATAATTTGTCTTTGAGCTAGACATGTCTTTAATCTTCCTGTAATTTCTTCCTTTCACTTTAACTTGTGTGTATCATTTCCTTTTGCTTCATTTATTTATTTGTCTAGTACATCCATACATCAAGGGATCATATTAGGGGTTTGTTTGTTTCTACCCAATCCAATGTGTTCACTTAGCAGTGGAAAGCAGGTAGTTTTTCTTAATGTGTGTAATATCAATGTACAGTGGTACCTTGACTTATGAGTTTAACCCTTCGACTGTTTCGGCCGTATACATGTATATACATCTTACGAGCCAGTGTTTCGGATGTACAGTGGAACCTCAAATATCGAACTTTCTTCGGTCCAGAAGGCTGTTCTAGTGCCTTTACTGAATGAATTTATTCCCATCAGGAATAATGTAAATTAGATTAGTCCATTCCAGACCCTCAAAAATACACTTATAAAAGCACTTACAAAAATACACTTACATAATTGGTTGTGTTGGGAGCAGTTCGATTTTTGAGGTTCCACTGTATATACAGTGGACCCCCGGTTAACGATATTTTTTCACTCCAGAAGTATGTTCAGGTGCCAGTACTGACCGAATTTGTTCCCATAAGAAATATTGTGAAGTAGATTAGTCCATTTCAGACCCCCAAACATACATGTACAAACACACTTACATAAATACACTTACATAATTGGTCACATTCGGAGGTAATCGTTATGCGGGGGTCCACTGTATACTCAATAATTCTAGTGGCTTCAAATCAAGCAGAAGAAAGCTGGTAGGCCCACAGGTGAGAGATTGGGTCTGTGTGGTCAATGTGCACTGCATAAAAAAATCCTGCAGCATGCAGTGCATAATGAGAAAAAAAAAACTCCGACTGTGTTTTTGGATTAAAACGCCGACTTTGAGAAGTATTTTTGTATAGTATTTATGGTTGTATTCTCGTTTTCATGGTCTCATTTGATAGAATGGAAAACCTACTACAGAAATAGTGGTGATTTTGATTAGTTTCATGATGAAAATGACCTTGAAATTGAGCTCAGAGTAGCAGAAATGTTTGATTTTTACCAATTTTCAAGAGTAAACAAATCACACTACACATCCAATACATGTCAACTGGGGCATCTAATATTCTTTCTCTAGTGCACTGATATTATTTATACCATTTTTACAATACTGAAGTAGTCTGCATAGCAGTAAATCTTCTATTTTTTGTGTGAATAAAAAATCAAAATAGAAAGCAAGAGAAATATAAGAGGGGCCTGGAGACCTGACTAATGAACAGAGGATATGTTATTTTAGTGCCAAGAATGTCTGCATTGTTTATTCTGGACTCTATTTTGAAATTGGCATCTTTTTTAATTTGTGTAAAATTGGCCAAATAGCCAATTTCTGAACACTTTATTCGGTAGTTAAAATCGGTAAGTGGGCAGTTTTTTGTATGCAATTGATAGAAAAAATGGAGTTCTAAAGAAATTGCTATGAGTTTTGTCAACTGGAATTGGCCGAAAATAGGGCTGAAAGTCGGCAAAATTGCCGATGCGTATATATCACCAAGATTGTTAAGTTCGCGGGAGCATAATTTCATAAGTTTTCGATCAAATTTCATACTTTTGGTGTCATCAGCATCGGGAAACGATTCTCTATCATTTCATATTTTTTTTTTTGTTTTTTTAAATATTTTGCGACAGAAGGACAGTTTCAGAAAGGGGCTTGCAACAGTCAAAAGGTTAATTCGTTCCATGACCAAGCTCGTAATTCAATTTCCTCGTATATCAAATAAAATTTCCTCACTGAAATTAATGGAATTGCCATTAATCTGTTCCAGCGCCCCAAAAAACCACTCCAATTTTTTTGTTATGGGTTTTTAAGTAAGAAAAATGTATTTATAAGTAAGAAATGATTTTTGCCTTTTTTGCCAGCAATGTTTTAGAGATGCTGGAGTATTATATATGAAACTCCTTGATGCATACTGTTAAGATGAGTGTCACTCCACTGCCAGTGGAGTGACACTTGTGGAGTGACATTTGATGATTGTGCACTGCCTTGGCTTTATTTTTCACTGTTACACATAAACATGTCTGTCAATCTGTTTGCTTCTGTATCTGTCTATCTGTCATTCCACTGCCAGTGGAGTGTCACTCATAGAGTGACATTTGATGATCGTGCACTGCCTTGAATTTATTTTTCACTGTTACAAATAAACATGTCTGTCTGTCTATTTGTCTGTCTGTCTAGCTCTGGCTATGTTTATCTCTGTCTCTGCTTATCTGTCTTTCTGTCTGCCTGTGTTTCTGTCTTCCAGTCTCTATACTTGTCTCTCTGTCTCAGAGAGAGAGTCGCTCATGAACCAACAGGTATTACACACAATACGGAGTCAGTCATGTCTGATTCCTGAACAAGTGAAAATGTGTATTACTTGCCAGTCATGCTTATTATGCCTTATATCTACAAGCACAGTATAGCACTTTGTCTGGATTTTTTGGGTTATCCTAGGTAATTTACACTATGTATAACTGTATTTATGTGTACCTGTGAGACAGAGATAGACAGAGAAAGGGAGACAGAGACACAGATACAGAGACAGAGATAGATACAGACAGTAGGAGATAGAGACAGCCAAAGCAAATCAGCCAGCCACCCAACCAGCCGGCCTGCCGAGCATGTACTACACACGTTCCAGAATTGTTTCTCTTTACTTAGGGCATATATTATAGAACATTCTGGCAGGATGACACTACTAGTGGTATCAAAATTGAAAGGATGTTATACATTGGCTATTATCAAGGTTTTTGATATTTCCTCTCTCCTGCGAGTGGCAGCATATCTGAAGCTTGCTCGTAATTCAGATTTTGGCTCGCATCTCAAAGCAAAATAATGACCAAGCAACGGCTTGTAACTCAGAAAACTCATAAGTTGGGGCACTCATAAGTCAAGGTACCACTGTATTTTTGTTATAGTGAATTGCAAGGATTAGCAGTTATCCAAGTTTTAGTCTAGGATAGCAGCTGTGAGCTTAGGTCACAGAGAAAATGCACCACACAATATTGTGTGAAAGTTCCTTGCCCTTCTCACTGACAGTTTCATAGTAGTATCCCTTTTTGTCTCAGCCGAGCCCACAATATCCCTCTACAGATGAGTCTATTCATTAACCATGCTTCTCAACACTTGCTCCAGGCTCATTTCTACCTGGGTAAAAGGGTTTAGTATATCAGCAACCACCAGGCAAGGCATTAATACATAAAATTAGGATCCACAACACCAGACTAGCATTTGAGTCCTTGGCAGTAACTGCTAAGGTTCTGTAGAGCTCATCACGAAGGTCTTGAATGTTGAGTATTGTTCCCTTTGTGTCATTATGGTATGTGTTTTTTTTTTTTGTGTGTGTGTACTCAATTATATGTGGTTGCAAGGACTGATTCACAGCTCCTGGCTATGTGTGTGTGTGGGGGAGGGGGTTGCCAAATAAGCCAAACTCTCTAAAAAATTGGAGTCCCCCCCCCCCCAATTTTTTTTATAGATTGACTGATATTTTTTCATTGATAGTGAAATAATAATTTTTATTTTTAGACCAAACCTAACTTAGAAATCTCACCTACTCTAACCTAAAATAATGTGCAGTGGAACCCCAGTTACTGGCCGTAATCCGTTCCAGAAGGTTGGCCTAAAACTGAATCAATATTACCCATAAGAAATAATGTAAATACAATTAATTTGTTCCAGATATCCAAAAATATTAACAAAAAATAAATTTTTTAAAGATTAACTATAATTTTACATACACAAAATAATGAGAAAGAAATACAGCAGTAATTTTAATAATAAATGAACATTACATACCTTTCATTGAAGACTTTTGTTGGCATATGGAAGAAGGCGAGGAGGAGTGATGGGGGACTGATTATTGTTTGGAAGGGGAATCCCCCTCCATAAGGACTTCAGGTATCAAAGCCCTTTCTCTGGGTTACTTCCCTTCTTTGTCTTTTACTGGCACTAGGACCAGTATGAGTCACTGTATCCCTGTTGCACAAAAAATCTGTCCAGAGGTGTCTGTTTCTGGCATCTCTAAGATTTGCCTGAAGTGGGACAAGGTTTAGTCACTGAACATGTTGCAGACATGGCTTGCAACAGCTTCATTAGGGTGATAATTCTCCACAAAACTTTGCAGCTCAATCCACTTTGCACACGTCCTTAATCACTGAAGAAATCGCTTTTTTTCAAGTGTTCCTGTATGGAACTAGTGACCTAGTGCAGTAAGCCTCACAAACACTCCATTTTCTCTTATCCCAAGACCTTGGAGCAAAAATAGGAAGATATGTTCAGAGTGGTAATTACTTTATGTTGCATCTGGCCGTAAACACCCGTCATATGACATATTTTATTCATTCTAGAGTATGTATCATGTTTCTATAAGTAAGTTTATTTAGATTTGCCCACATATAGTTAGATAGATCATCATACATAGCATTTACATGGTTACACAGATTATCGTACATAGCAGCATGTGTGTAGAGAACCTAGGATAACCCAAAAAAGTCAGACAGAGTGACTTATTTCCATATATTTCTATGTTGTTTATATTGTTTATTACGAGTTCTTTCTTGAATTCTATTGATTTTCTCACCTTCTTTACCAAAGGGCTGGCACTCTGAACTTTCTTTGGCCCCATGATGGCTTATTTCACAGTCACAATCAACAAAAAAAAAAAAACACCAGAAACAATGGAGGAAGCTGCGAAGTATTCCTAATCCAACGAGAGAGACGCACAGACTAAGTGTGATATGCATGAGGAAGAGCACCGCCGGTAAGTGGTGATGCATCTCATACGGCCTATTTCCGAGAGCATGGCCAATATCCGGAGCAAAATTTTGCCAATAAAAGTACTTGATTTCCAAATTGGCCGATTTCCGCAACAGCCAATAACCGGGGTTCCACTGTATTAATTTTAAGCCAATGTATGAAAGTATGGCAATACCAACACTCTTATATAGGGTGTGAAGTTTGGGTTGTGAATTTGCAACAGGGAGGTAAGAGGCAGTTAAGATGCTGTGTCTAAGGGCAATTTGATTTTTTTATTAACATATTGGCCATTTCCCACCAAGGCAGGGTGGCCCAAAAAAGAAAAACTCTCATCATCATTCACTCCATTACTGCCTTGCCAGAGGCATACTTATACTACAGTTATAAAACTACGTACAACATTAACACCTCTCTTTCAGAGTGCCAGCACTGTACTTCCCGTCTCCAGGAATCAAGTCTGGCCTGCCAATTTCCCTGAATCCCTTCGTAAATGTTACCTTGCTTACATTCCAATGGTACATCAAGTCTTAACAACCATTTGTCTCTATTTGCTCCTACCTAACATGATGCTCACGCACGCTTGCTGGAAAAACCAAGCCCCTTGCACATAAACCCTCCTTTACCCCCACTCCCTCCAAGCTTTCCTAGGCCGACCTTTACCCCACCTTCCCTCCAATACAGATTTATACACTCTCAAAGTCATTCTATTTTGCTCCATCCTCTCTACATGTCCAAACTATCTCAATAACCCCTCCTCAGCCCTCTGGATAATACTCTTGGTAATCCCACACCTCCTCATTATCTCCAAACTACAGATTCTCTGCATTATATTCACACCACACATTGCATACATGTATATACATACATGTATGCATACTTATATACATAAATATATACATACATAGGAGCTAGGAAGGAAGGCAGAGGGAGGAAGAGAAGAAGGGAGGCAAGGAGGGAGATATGTAGAAAGAGGAAGGCAAGGAGGAAGATGGGTAGAGAGAGGAAGGCAAAGAGGGAGATAGGCAGAGAGAGGAAGGCAAGGAGGGAGGCAAACCTTGTCTTGCCTGTGCTGCCTGGCCCGGTGGCCTGGTGGCTAAAGCTCTCACTTCACACACAGAGGGCCCGGGTTCGATTCCCGGCGGGTGGAAACATTTTGACATGTTTTCTCATACCTGTTGTCCTGTTCACCTAGCTGCAAATAGATACCTGGGTGTTAGTCAACTGGTGTGGGTCACATCCTGGGGGACAAGATTGAGGACCTCAATGGAAATAAGACAGTCCTTGATGACACACTGACTTTCTTGGGCTATCCTGGGCGGCTAACCCTCCAGGGTTAAAAATCCGAACGTAATCTTATTTTATCTTGTCATGTCCTGATCTCTTTGATCACTGAACCTAAATCCATGGGCAGCTTTAAAAACAAGTTGGACAAATGAACGAGTGAGAAGGTTGGGTATGAGTAGACCCTGCCTAGCATTTGCCAGAAGACCTACTGCAGTACTCTAGTCTTATATAATGGTTGGGTGTGAGTAAGACCCACCTAGCATGGGTCAGTACGTCTATTGGCCTATTTTTCTTAATCAATGGTCACATTTTCATTTCTCTTCGTCCTCGAGTTTTGGCCAGAATGTATTTTGAATCAGAACCACTTAACCCCTATTAACCCTTTCAGGGTTGGTGCCATACTAGTACGGCTTACGCGCCAGGGTTGGTGCCGTATTAGTACGCATAAATTCTAGCATCCTCAAATCAAGCAGGAAAAGGCTGGTAGTCCTGGATGTGAGAGAATGGGTCTCCATGGTCAGTGTGCGCGGTATAAAAAAAATTGGGGACCCAGTGGAGCATTGTGGGAAAGCCATTTTGTTACACCTTGTTCACCATGTCTAGCAGTAAGAAACTCCTCCATCCTCGGCTAATTGGGGCTCTTTTGTTCCCAAGTGACAGTTCAAACACAGATGGAAGTGTCAGTGAGGATGAATTTCATGGTTTTAAGGAGTTTGTGACCAAAAGCAAAGCTCAGGAAACCAACCTGAAGGAAGGAAGGAAGGAAGGAAGAGATGAGAGGAAGGAGGGAAGGAAGGAGGGAGGGAAGGAAGGAAGGAAGGAGGGAAGAAAGGAAGACCATCAACCTAGGATAACTCAAAAAATTCAGACAGTGATTTATTTCCATGTGGGTTGGTGGGGTGGGGAGGAAGGGATGGGTGTTGACATCAGTGAGGGTGGTGAGTGGTGGTGTTATTTGTCATTGTGACACTAATTAGGCCGGTGACTCAGCATATTTACAAGTCCACCCCCACACAACAACTACGAGCTTTACAGAAGCTGTAGCAGTTCTGGGAAGTGTCCAGTGACTTTATATGTGTATATATGTGATAGAAAAATAGTAATAAACAACATTTTTTATTGTTGGTTTGTGTAAACATGTTTTGTAAACAATATAATAACTGTTTGTGCAGTTACTGTGTAGCAGACAACGAGTAAATATACATTCAGTATACCTTATATTGGTCTCACAGGCCAGAAAAGTTATTTGAAGGAGGGAAGGAGGGAAGAAGGGAAAGAGGGAAGGAAGGAGGGAAGAAAGGAGGGAGGGAAGGAAGGAGGGAGAGAAGGAGGGAGAGAAGGAGGGAGAGAAGGAGGGAGAGAAGGAAGGAAGGAAGGAGGGAAGGAAAGAGGGAGGGAAGGAAGGAGGGAAGGAAGGAGGGAAGGAAGGAAGGAAGGAAGGAAGGAAGGAAGGAGGGAAGGAGGGAAGGAAGGAAGGAAGGAAGGAAAGAAGGAAGGAAGGAAGGAAGGAAGGAAGGAAGGAAGGAAGGAGGGAAAGCAGGTAGGAAGAGATGAGAGGAAGGAGGAGGGACAGTAGGTAGGAAGGAGGAGGGATGGTAGGTAGGAAGAGACGAGAGGATGGAATGAAGGAAGGTAGGTGTGTGGGGAGGAAGGGATGTGTTGTGGAAGACAGTGAGGTTAGTGAGTGGTGGTATGACGCATCATTGTGACACACGACACACTGGTGACTCAGCATAGTATTTACAAGTCCACCCCCACACTACTACAAGCTTTCAGAACCTTTTGTAGTTATAGGAACCTGTCCAGTGACTCTATATGAGTATATATATGATAGAAAAATAGTAATAAACAACATTTTTTATTGTTGGTTAGTGTAAACATGTTTTTTAAACAATATAATGACAGCAAAGTTTGTGCTGTTATTGTGTAGTATACAATGAGTGAATATATACCAAATAGTCTTTATATTGGTCTCAGAGGCCATAAAAGTTACTTGAAAAAATAAAATAAACTATTACCAGGTGACTGGCAGTCAGCAATGTTGCCATATATGGTTCAATTTCTGTCAACTTCATGCCTCCATATCTCGGTAAGCATTGAGGGCAAAAAAAATTTTTTAGCCTATAAAATTTATAAAAAAAACTCTATCTTTCCATAAGAATTTTTTTTTTTTTTTAATTTTTACCGACCCTGAGAACAGGTTTGGGAGAGGGCCTGCCGACCCTGAAAGGATTAAAGTCCCTCAATCACAAGGGCAGATTTATCCACGAGATATATGAAAAATTAAGGATTCTTTGGCAAAATATCAGGTGTCAACTTATACATGGAGTTGGGCTATACTTGACAATAGATGTATTGTGAACAACAAGGGGCCCCAACACTGACCCCTGTGAAACACCACTTGTAATAGGTCTCCATTCTGATTTCTTCCCATTTATGCAAACACTCTGTTGCCCATTGATGAATCATGCTGTGATCCAGGAGATAATTTCTCCTTGTATTTTGTGCTGCTACTTTCGACAGCCTCCTGTCTGGAACTCTCAAATGCATTACTAAAGTCCAAATACACATTATGACATCAATTATCATGGTGAACCACCTCAAATACCTTAGCAAAAAAAATTAAGTCAATTCTTAAGGCAAGAATGCCTCTCTGCTATATCATGCTGAGATTCATTGATCAAATTACATACATCTTTTGAGGTGGTTTCAAACTGCATCTGCAATTCTGTGTTATTAGCAAAGTTGCAGTTTGTTTACTGAGGAAGAACCTGACACATCTAAAAGCACTGCTCTGAGAGTCTGGAGCAGCTGATGATGCCATATTGTCAGTTGCATAAAGTACCACAGGGTAAAAACAGACCAGAGATTCATCAAAGAATACTTAAGCACTCTAGTACAACCATCAACTACTGACAACTCAACACAAGATCCAAAGTCATCTACTTTAATCCATGTTGGTAGAATTACCGACTATATGTAAAGTAAAAGGACACAAATGCAACTAATGTGATATTTTATTGTGGCAGCATTTTGCTCTCCTGGAGCTTTATCAAGCCATTACGTAAAGGCTTGATAAAGCTCCTGGAGAGCGAAACATTGCCACAATAAAATGTCACATTGGTTGCACTTGTGTCCTTTTACTTTACATACTTTAATCCAGTAGAGTAACATTAACCTTCTCCAAACACTTCCATGTCACCAAGCAATGATAATTAGAGTGTAAGATAAGCTGTAGTAATTTGTATCATGAAGAAGATTATAAAAATAGTTGTTAACAAATATGGATGTCTGCCAAATATAAATCTGATTTCCTACATGTTCTTCACTTCACATAACACTAATTTTCGTAAGGCCCTGATATTCAAGAATGTATTCCCTGCGTCTTGAGGGCGTTTGACGTATAGAATGTGCACCCAGACACAAAGGCAGCTAGAGAGGAGTGAAGTAGAGGAATTACACCTGTCCACTACCCCAGGCTGTCAGCAAACAGAAGTGGGCTGGATTTTAGCACCCTGGGACCAACAGGTGGATAAAATCACATACAAAGAAACTTTTCGCATCATAATGAAATGGCCAATGGGAGCTAAGAACTCCATGATGTCATGAGGTTTATTATTTTTTATTATTAACACATCAGTGGCTTCCCACCGAGGCAAAGTGACCCAAAAAAGAAGAAACACTTTCATCATCACTCAGTTCATCACTGTCTTGCCAGAGGTGTGGTGACACTACAGTTAAAAAATTGCAACATATCTCCACCCATCCTTCAGAGCACAGGCACTGTACTTCCCACCTCCAGCACTCAAGTCAAGGTAACCAGTTTCCCTGAATCCTTTCATAAATATTACTTTGCTCACAATCCAACAGCATGTCAAGTCATAAAAAACATTTGCTGTCACCTCTCTCGTATCTAACACACTAATGCACGCTTAATGGAAATCTAGACCCCTCCACCTAACAACTCTCCTCTTCTATTTTTAACTGTCAAATCCATTTGTTCCCTAGGCTTTCTTATTATGAAATCTATAAAATTAATAAATTTGTTATTGAAGTGAAACCTATGTATATAGATATGAAATACTGTAATAAACTTTCAAAGAATTCCTTTATATATAGGCAAAATTGCCTACAACAGCCCAAATCCATGTCTTGTGGTTTAGCTATTAAAAGTTCAATAAAGTCAGCAATAATCTCATATATGAAAGGGCTGTCACATCAAGATATATTGTACTGTACAAGGTAAAGCTGTCTGAACATGCCTAGACAAAGGGTCAGAATATGGAGGGTCACAGCAGCATTAAATAATTCCAGGGACACGGGGAAAGTTTATGCAGTGTTTAACAGTACCATCCTTCAATTTATCACCGTTTCTGTTGATCTGTTCAACAATGTGTTAGGTTAACTGACACCTAAAATTAGTGTGAATCAGACTAGTTTAAGCAAAATGAAATAAACAAAATCAGGCACTATGAAACTGAAGAAATGTTTCTATAAACAGATTCAGAGCATCCTGTAAGACAGTTCACATTTGTAAAGCAAAAACTCATCATCAAATCAACTGTGTTAGAAGGGGGACAGATTGAAGAGGATGACAGATTCAAGATAACATCCATTCACCATACAAAGGAAGAGATGAGTAACAATCAACCTATTAAGGGCTCAATAATTTTTAATTTAGCTGTTACTTGTATTTCTATGGTCTGTTCTGGGAGAGAAGAGAGGAACTTATCTTGACTTAGAAACATTTAATGACCCTATAAATTGATGTAAATGTACCACACATGGCCCATTACTTATATCAATAATAATTTCCAGTATTAGTTTTTTTTTTTACACGTCAGCTGTTTTCCATTGATGCAGGATGACCCAAAAAGAAAGAAAAAACTTTTATCATCATTCAACATTTTCACCATCACTCATACATAATCACTGTCTTTGCAGAGGCGCTCAGATATGACAGTTTAGATGTCCCTCCAAACTGCCAATATCCTAAACCCCTCCTTTAAAGTGCAGGCATTGTACTTCCCATTTCCAGGACTTAAGTCTGGCTAACTGGTCTCCCTGAATCCCTTCACAAAATATTACCCTGCTCACACTCCAACAACTCGTCAGGTCCCAAACACCATTCGTCTCCATTCGCTCCTATCTAACACGCTCATGCAAGCTTTCTGGAAGTCCAAGCCCATCATCCACAAAACTTCCTTTACACCCTCCATCAAACTTTTTCAGGGATCACCTCTACCCTGCCTTTCTTCCTCAGTAGATTTATATGCTCTCCAAGTCATTCTACCTTGTTCCATTCTCTCTAAATGACCAAACCACCTCAACAGCCCCTCTTCTGCCCTCTGACTAATACTTTTAGTAAGTCCACACCTCCTCCTAATTTCCACACTATGAATTTTCTGCATAATATTTACACCACACATTGCCCTTAGACACAACTCCACTGACTCCAGCTGCCTCCTTGCTGCAGCCTTCACAACCCATGCTTCACACCCATGTAAGAGTGTTGGTACAACTATACTGGCATACATTCCCTTCTTTGCCTCCATGGATAACGTTCTTTGTCTCCACAGATACCTCAATGCACCACTCACCATTTTTCCTCCATCAATTCTATGGTTTACCTTATCCTTCATAAATACATCCACTGACAAGTCAACTCCCAAATACATGTATCTGAAAACATTCACTTCTTCCATACTCCGTCCCTCCCTTTATCTAAATCATTTGATACCCTTATCACCTTACTCTTATCTATACTCACTTTCAACTTTCTACCTTTACACACCCTCCCAAACTCTCCCACTAACCTATGCAACTTTTCTTTAGAATCTCCCATAAGCACAGTATCATCAGCAAAAAGTAACTGTGTCAACTCCCATTTTGTATTTGATTCCCTTTAATTTAATCCCACCCTCTCCCCCAACACCCGAGCATTTACTTCTTTTACAACCCTATCTATAAATATGTTAACCCTTTCAGGGCTGGTGCCGTACTAGTACACAAATTCTAGCGACCTCAAATGTAGTGAGAGAAAGCTGGTGGGCCTACATATTAAAGAATGGGTCTATGTGGTCAGTGTGCACAGTATAAAAAAATCCTGCAGCACACAGTGCATAATAAGAAAAAAAACTCCGACCGTGTTTTTGGTTTAAAACAGTGATTTTGCAGTGTATTTTCATATGCTATTTATGGGCGTATTCTAGTTTTCCTGGTCTCATTTTAGAAAATGGAAGACATATTATGGAAAATGAGATGATTTTTATTGGTTTCACAATGAGAAGTACCTTGAAATTGAGCTCAAAGTAGCAGAAATGTTCGATTTTTGCCAAAGTTCAAAAGTAAATAAATCAAGCCATGCATCCAATACACGTCAACTGGTGAGTCTAATATTCTTTCATAAGTGCGCTGATGTTATTTATACCATTTCTACACCATTTCTACACTAATGCAGTAGTCTGCATAACAGTAAATCTTCTGTTTGTTGTGAGAATAAAAATTCAAAGTGGAAAGCAAAAGAAATGTAACAAGAGGCCTGGGGATGTGACTAATGAACAGAGGAAATGTTATTTTAGTTTCAGGAATGTCTGTCTTGTTTATTCTGGACCCTATTTGGAAATTGGCATCTTTTGAAATTTGTGTGAAATTGGCAAAATTGCCAATTTCGGACCACTTTATTGGATAGTTGAAATCGGTAAATGGATGGTTTCTTGTACTCATTCGATAGA
Organism: Cherax quadricarinatus; assembly: GCF_038502225.1. Taxonomy (NCBI): domain Eukaryota; kingdom Metazoa; phylum Arthropoda; class Malacostraca; order Decapoda; family Parastacidae; genus Cherax; species Cherax quadricarinatus. The sequence goes on along the minus strand of NC_091365.1, from coordinate 10,402,931 downwards.
AAAAATGGAGTTCTAGTGAAATAGTTATGATTTTTGTCGACTGGTACATTGGAATTAGCTGAAAATAGGGCTCAAAATGGGTGAAATTGCTGATGCGTAAACATCGTCGAGACCACTAACTTTGCAAGAGCATAATTCTGTTAGTTTTTCATCAAATTTCATACTTTTGGTGTCATTATGATCGGGAAAAGATTCTCTATCATTTCATAAGAAAAAATCATTTTTTTTTTTTTTTGAAAATTTTCCGACCCTGAGAACAAGTTTAGGAGAGGGCCTGCCGACCCTGAAAGGAGTAAACAACTATGGTGACATTACACATCCCTGTCTAAGGCCTACTTTTACTGGGAAGTAATCTCCCTCCCTCCTATACATACATCTGAACCTGAGCCTCACTATTCTCATAAAAACTCTTTACAGCATTTAGTAACTTACCACCTATTCCATATACTTGCAACATCTGCCACATTGCTCCCCTATCCACTATCACATGTCTTTCCTAAATCCATAAATGCAATGAAAACTTCCCTACCTTTATCTAAATACTGTTCACATATATGCTTCCATGTAAACACCTGATCCATACATCCCCTACCAACTCTAAAACATCCTTGCTCATCTGAAATCCTGCTCTCTGTCTTACCTCTAATTCTTTCAATAATAACCCTACCATACATTTTACCTGTTATACTCAGTAAACTTATTATTTTTTATTTTTTTTTTATTAACACATCAGCCAATTCCCACCAAGGCAGCGTGGCCCAAAAAAGAAAAACTTTCATCATTATTCACTCCATCACTGTCTTGCAAGAGGCATGCTTTATGCTACAGTTATAAAACTGCAACATTAACACCCCTCCTTCAGAGTGCAGACACTGTACTTCCCATCTCCAGGACTCAAGTCCGGCCTGCCAGTTTCCCTGAATCCCTTCATAAATGTTACTTTGCTCACGCTCCAACAGCACATCAAGTATTAAAAACCATTCGTCTCCATTCACTCCTATCAAATACGCTCACGCACGCTTGCTGGAAGTCCAAGTCCCTCACGCACAAAACCTCCTTTACCCCCTCCCTCCAACCCTTTCTAGGCCAACCCCTACCCCACCTTCCCTCCACTACAGATTTATACAGTTTCGAAGTAATTCTGTTTTGTTCCATTCTCTCAACATGTCCGAACAACCTCAACAACCCCTATTCAGCTCTCTGGACAATAGTTTTGGCAATCCCACACCTTCTCCTAATTTCCAAACTACGAATTCTCTGCATCATATTCACACCACACACTGCCCTCAGACATGACATCTCCACTGCCTCCAGCCTTCTCCTCATTGCAACATTCATCACCCATGCTTCACACCCATACAAGAGTGTTGGTACAACTATACTCTCATATATTCCACTCTTTGCTTCCACAGACAAAGTTCTTTGTCTCCACAGACTCCTAAGTGCACTACTCACCCTTTTCCCCCTCATCAATTCTATGATTCACCTCCTCCTTCATAGACCCATCTGCTGACACATCCACTCCTAAATGTCTGAATACATTCACCTCCTCCATACTCTCTCCCTCCAATTTGATATCCAATCTTTCATCACCTAATCTTTTTGTTATCCTCATAACCTTACTCTTTCCTGTATTCACTTTTAATTTTCTTCTCTTACATACCCTACCAAATTCATCCACCAACCTCTGCAACTTCTCTTCAGAATCTCCCAAAAGCACAGTGACATCAGCAAAGAGCAACTGTGACAACTTCACCTTTGTGTTTGATTCTTTATCTTTTAACTCCATGCCTCTTGCCAAGACCCTCGCATTCACTTCTCTTACAACCCCATCTATAAATATATTGAACAACCATGGTGACATCACACATCCTTGTCTAAGGCCTACTTTTACTGGGAAATAATTTCCATCTTTCCTACATACTCTAACTTGAGCCTCACTATCCTCGTAAAAACTCTTCACTGCTTTCAGTAACCTACCTCCTACACCATTCACCTGCAACATCTGCCACATTGTACCCCTATCCACCCTGTCATATGCCTTTTCCAAATCCATAAATGCCACAAAAACCCCTTTACACTTATCTAAATACTGTTCACCTATATGTTTCACTGTAAACACTTGGTCTACACACCCCCTACCTTTCCTAAAGCCTCCTTGTTCATCTGCTATCCTACTCTCCATCTTACTCTTAATTCTTTCAATAATAACTCTACCATACACTTTACCAAGTATAATTCAACAGACTTATTTCCCTATAGTTTCTGCACTCTTTTTTTTATCCCCTTTGCCTTTATATAAATGACCTATGTATGCTCTCTGCCAATCCCTACATACCTTACCCTCTTCCTACCCTCTTTACAATCTCTTTTGTCCCCCTTCCATTTATATACACGCTCTCTGCCAATCCCTAGGTACCTTTCCCTCTTTCATACATTTATTAAACAAAAATACCAACCACTCCAACACTATATCTCCCCCAGCTTTTAACATTTCTGTCATGATCCCATCAGTCCCAGCTACTTTACCCCCTTTCATTCTACAAAATGCCTCACACACCTCCTCCACACTCACATCCTGCTCTTCTTCACTCCTAAAAGATGTTATACTTCCCTGGCCAGTACATGAAATTACTGCCTCTCTTTCTTCATTGACATTTAAAAATTTCTCAAAATATTTCTGTTATCTACCCAATACCTCCAGCTCTCCATCTACTAACTCCCCTACTTTGTTTTTAACTGACAGAGCCATTTGTTCCCTAGGTTTTCTTAAACTTATTTATCTCACTCCAAAATTTTTTCTTATTCTCAGCAAAATTTTTTGGCAGTGCCTCTCCTACTCTATCATTTGCTTTCTTTTTGCACTCTCTTCACCTTTCTTTTACTCTCCATATACTCTGCCCTTCTTATATCACTTCTTTGTAAAAACCTCTCATAAGCTACCTTCTCTTTTATCACACCTTTACCTCATCATTCCACCAATCACTCCTCTTTCCTCCTGCACCCACCCTCCTATAGCCACAAACTTCTGCCCAACATTCTAATACTGCATTTTTAAAACTATCCCATCCCTTATCAACCCTCCCCCCCCCACTACCCATACTTGTACTAGTCCACCTTTCTGCCAAAAGTTGCTTATATCTCACCCTAAGTTCCCCCTCCCTTAGTTCATGAACTTTCATCTCTCTCTTACTTACTGTTGTCATTTTCCTTTTATTCCATCTTCAACCTCCCCACACTGGCACTAGCCCACCTTTCTGCCAAAGGTTGCTTATTCTTCTTTCTTCTTTCTTTCAACAAACCGGCCATATCCTACTGAGGCAGGGTGGCCCAAAAAGAAAAAAAAGTTTATCTTTTTAAGATTAGTAATTTATACAGGAGAAGAGGTTACTAGTCCCTTGCTCCCAAAAAGTTGCTTATATCTCACCCTAATTTCCTCCTCCCTAAGTATATAAACGTTCACCTCTCTTACTGTTGCCATTTTCCTTTTGTCCCATCTACCTTTTACTCTAACTGTAGCTACAACTAGATAATGATCCAATATATCCATTGCTCCTCTATAAACACACACATCCTGAAGCCTACCCATCAACCTTATATCCACCAATACATAATCTAACTACTTTCATTACATGCTATATCATATCTTGTATACTTATTTATCCTCTTTTTCATAAAATATGTATCACCTATTACCAAACCCCTTTCTACACACAGTTCAATTAAAGGCTCCCCATTTTCATTTACCCCTGGCACCTCAAATTTACATACTACTCCTACTCATATATCACTAAAGTAAACATATAATGTTTCAGTCATAAGAGGCGACTAAAGTGTTCAGAACAAGGGGCTAGTAACCCTTTCTGCTGTATAAATTAATAAATGTAAAAAGAAAAACTTTACATTTCTTCTATTTTGGGGGTCCCTGCCTTGGTAGGAGACAGCCATTCTGTTAAAAAAATGTCTGAGATATTCTTGATAACACAGTATTTCTAATGTCAAATATAATCAAAGAGTAAAAATAGTAAGTCCCACTGGTGAATTTATGAGTCTGAATCGAAGGGGAGTTATAGGGAGGGACAAAGCTCTTATAATCTAAAATAAATTTCACAGTGCTACAATCACTGGAAGCTTAAAACAATTATATGGCAAACTAAACAGTGAAGGTACAACACAACGAGCATAGCTCTGCTTCACTTCTTTAACTACAAACAGGTGCTCACAAAAATCACAAATATATACAGTATAGTAACCATGCAAAATAAAAGCTTATTCTGCAATGACCAAGTTTTATAGTAGTCTGAGTTTTCCCACGAATAGGGTTATAATAGCACAGCACCAGATACCACACTGCAGTTAAAGACTAAAGGTATAGAGGAAAGGACTTTGTATGTAATGTGGTCTGAATAAGTAGGCTGTATAGGATGATGGTTAGTTTATAAAAAATAGAAGGTGGTAATTTGAAATAAAAAAAACAAAATGAGTGATGGAATGGATCAATGATCAAAAGTGATTAAATTAAAAAAAATGTAGAATTCAAAAATGTGAGAGTCATTTAATAAAAATGTTTATGTTATATAACAAACTAATTAGAAGAGAGAGTACAGCTATTATCTTACACAAAGAAAGGTAGTAAATGAGCTGTGAAATAAAGGAGAGACTAATTAACCCTTAAACTGTCCAAATGTAGATCTACGTTTGCACGTGTAGCGCTCCAAACGTAGATCTACTTTTTTTCTTTTTTACATAAGAAACAATGTAAAATAAAAAATGGATCTGCATTCAGAGCGCTACGCATGCGAACGTAGATCTATGTTTGGACAGTTTAAGGGTTAATGATAGTGAAACTAGGAAAGTCATAATTTACATAACCTCAAAATTTCCCTGAATTACTATAAACTTGCCTCCAACATTTCCTGGCATGTAAAGGTGCAACAGAAGTTTCTGCATTATGAATCATTATAAGCTATAAGTGAGACAACAAACCTTGTAGACTAATGAAAAATAAATATAATCAATAAAATGTTGTGGAGAGGCTTGATAAGCTATAGATCATTGCAATATGGATGCTTTCATACTGGGTATGTCCAATACAGTATACCTTGTGTGACATAGTTATGGTACAGAAGTTTTAATTTATATTAGAGTACTTGAATAAGCTAAGCATTTTTAAATATAAAAACAGAAGTGGTATCCTGTAGTACTTAACTAAACTGCAACAGATTGTAGCTATATTTTATTGGATATGAATAATATGTATTTTTCAGTCTAGTACCTTGCTGATGAACAAGCCCAGGACACTAAACTTTGCACCACTGCTGCCCCACACCATGGCTGGATCACCTATGCTAAGCAGGGAGTGCTAAAAGTAGGATCAAGCAAGTATGGCTTTTCAATAATATTGTTAACTCTATTTCTCTATCAAAAACATCTTGAAAGACAGTGCTATCGAAGTCATAAGACAAACAGGCTGACTACATAATACTGCTTACTACCAAACAAAATCTGAGAATATTAAACTCTTGGGGTCTTTATGGTGAACAGAAAAAGGGTTCTGACATTATATGGACTCATTTCATGACACAGATAAAGCATAAAGCAAGTTTTCAAGTGTCAAGTCTCTATCTCCAGAAGCAAAGACAAAATGAAGAGTATTGATAACTTTGAGCCTTGAGGTAAACTTTAAGCAAAAAGTACAACTTCCAAGATGCACAAAAACTTTAAGAGAGAGAGAGACTGAACAAATTATATCCAGCAACAGACATGCTGAACTTCAAAAAAGACTTACTAGTCAATGACAAGACTCTCAGTCAGGTACTACAATTCGGCAAAACGTTTGAAGTATCTGCGGAACATATGAAACGGCTAGCTGGCATTCAGAGTGATAAGATTCACAAGCTACTGAGATCCATGTATTCAAGGTATAGTGGTTGACAACATCCAGCCAATGCCAAAGAAAAAATTGACATCTTATTGTCAAACAGTATTTATTACAATAAGTCCAAAAACCCAGCAGTTTAAAAAACAGAACCAGAAATTCACCAACATCCACATCCACATGCTGCTGAGGGCAAAGAGATTCAAAGAAAGGTTAATCCAATGTTAAAATTCTGCAACATCCAGTCACCTTCATGTTATGCTCTATACATCAGGTGAAGAATAAGAATGATCTAGTGGAGGAATTTTGCCAAATGTTTATAAGTAATGTATTGGTCCCAGACACTGAAAGATTATCAATGGTTTATGTGGTGAACCTTGTAGTCATGAATGGCAAAACTAAGGATAAGAAAATCTTGTCAAATCTAAAATTATATGAAAATACAAATGCCCACATAACACCTAGTTAGGATGTGTTAAAGAATGTTTCCTGAAGCACTTAATGCAATAAAAAATACAGCAGTGTTTCAAACAACAACAACACTGTGATAGCTGAAAAGCTACAAATATTTCACAATATTGTTCCATCACGTTTCCCTGAAGGAACAGACAATGCCAACTGACTTAACCCTTTCAGGGTCTAGAGGCCAAATTTCAAAGTGTGCACCAGGGTCCAAGAATTTTCAAAAAATAATTTTTTTAGTTTTTCTTGTGAAATGGTAGAGAATCTTTTTCTGAAGGTAATAAAACAAAAAGTACGAAATTTGATGAAAAATTGACGAAATTATGCTCTCACGAATTTTGATGTGTCAGCGATATTTATGCATCGGCAATTTTGTCGACTTTGGCTCCCATTTTAGGCCAATTACCTTATTCCAGTTGACCAAATTCTTAGCTATTTCACTAGTATTACTTCTATTCTATCGACTGAGCACAGGAAATCTCCCTCATATGTCTTTGACCCCCTCCTCATTACTTATATTCTCTTAGGCTCACTTTTCTCACAATATTTGCCGATATCTTACCCTAACTGTCTTCTTTAATTTATTCACTTTCATTTCACTCTTACCAACTGGTGACATTCTCCTTGTACTGCCCTTCTATAAAAATGCACCAACTTTTTCTTTATACATAAATCATTTATGTATTAGAGAATGATTTGGTGCATTTTTATAAAGGGAGAAATCTAAGTCATTTAGATTTCTCCCTTTATCATTAACCCCAGGCATGCCAAAATTGCCTACTAGTGCTATTTTATTTACAACAGTTTCTCACACTTTACCATATATGTATGTCCCAACAACAATTATTTTCTTACTTGGTTTGAAATTTCCTAATATATATATATACGTATATAAATCTATAGGGGAAGGAAGGAGGGGTAGGGGTCGTCCTCGAAAGGGTTGGAAAGAGGGGGTAAAGGAGGTTTTGTGGGCGATGGGCTTGGACTTCCAGCAAGCGTGCATGAGTGTGTTAGATAGGAGTGAATGGAGACGAATGATACTTGGGACCTGACGATCTGTTGGAGTGTGAGCAGGGTAATATTTAGTGAAGGGATTCAGGGAAACCGGTTATTTTCATATAGTCGGACTTGAGTCCTGGAAATGGGAAGTACAATGCCTGCACTTTAAAGGAGGGGTTTGGGATATTGGCAGTTTGGAGGGATATGATGTGTATCTTTATATGTACAGTGGACCCCCGCATAACGATTACCTCCGAATGTGACCAATTATGTAAGTGTATTTATGTAAGTGCGTTTGTACGTGTATGTTTGGGGGTCTGAAATGGACTAATCTACTTCACAATATTTCTTATGGGAACAAATTCAGTCGGTACTGGCACCTGAACATACTTCTGGAGTGAAAAAATATCGTTAACCGGGGGTCCACTGTATATGCTTCTAAACTGTTGTATTCTGAGCACCTCTGCAAAAACAGTGATAATGTGTGAGTGTGGTGAAAGTGTTGAATGATGATGAAAGTATTTTCTTTTTGGGGATTTTCATTCTTTTTTGGGTCACCCTGCCTCGGTCGGAGACGGCCGACTTGTTGAAAAAAAAAAAAAAAAAATAATAATAATAATAATAATATATATATATATATATACGTATATATATATATATATATATATATATATATATATATATATATATATATATATATATATATATATATATATATATATATATATATATATATATATAATTTGGGTAATAGGTTGGTAAACAGCAACTGCCCAGGGAGGTACTACCATCTTGCCAAGTGAGTGTAAAACAAAAGCCTTTAATTGTTTTACATGATGGTAGGATTGCTGGTATCTTTTTTCTGTCTCATAACATGCAAGATTTCAGGTACGTCTTGCAACTTCTACTTACACTTAGGTCACAGTACACATACATATACACACCCATCTGGGTTTTCTGCTATTTTCTTTCTAGTTCTTATTCTTGTTTATTTCCTCTTATCTCCATGGGGAAGTGGAACAGAATTCTTCCCCCGTAAGCCATGCGTGTTGTAAGAGGCCACTAAAATGCCAGGAGCAAGGGGCTAGTAACCCCTTCTCCTGTATATATTACTAAATTTAAAAGGAGAAACTTTCGTTTTTCCTTTTGGGCCACCCTGCCTTGGTGGGATGAGGCTGGTGCGTTGAAAGAAAGAAGAATATATACATACAGTGGACCCCCGCATACCGTACGCATTGCATACCGTACAATCCGCATACCGGATGCTTTGATCGCTAAAATTTTGCCTCGCATACCGCCCAAAAACCCGCTCACCACCCTTCGTCCAAGACGCGTCCAATGTGCGGCCTGAGCCAGCCTCATATGTTCCGCCGGTGGCATTGTTTACCAGCCAGCCTCCGCGGTAACATCCAAGCATACAATCGGAATATTTCGTATTATTACAGTGTTTTCGGTGCTTTATCTGGAAAATAAGTGACCATGGGCCCCAAGAAAGCTTCTAGTTCCAACCCTACAGCAATAAGGGTGAGAATTCCAATAGAGATGAAGAAAGAGATCATTGATAAGTATGAAAGTGGAGTGCGTGTCGCCGACCTGGTCAGGTTGTACAAGAAACCCAAATCAACCATCTCTACTATTGTGGGCAACAGAAAGGCAATCAAGGAAGCTGTTCTTGCCAAAGGTTTAACTGTGTTTTCGAAACAGAGATCGCAAGTGATGGAAGATGTTGAGAGACTCTTATTGGTGTGGATAAATGAAAAACAGCTAGCAGGAGATAGCGTCTCTCAAGCGATCATAAGCGAAAAGGCTAGGAAGTTGCATGAGGATTTAATTAAAAAAATGCCTGCAACTAGTGATGATGTGAGTGAATTTAAGGCCAGCAAAGGTTGGTTTGAGAGATTTAAGAAGCGTAGTGGCATACATAGTGTGATAAGGCACGGTGAGGCTGCCAGTTCGGACCACAAAGCAGCTGAAAAATATGTGCAGGAATTCAAGGAGTACATAGAAACTGAAGGACTGAAACCTGAACAAGTGTTTAATTGTGATAAAACAGGCCTGTTTTGGAAGAAAATGCCAAGCAGGACCTACATTACTCAGGAGGAAAAGGCACTCCCAGGACATAAGCCTATGAAAGACAGGCTTACTTTGTTGATGTGTTCCAATGCTACTGGCGATTGCAAAGTGAAGCCTTTATTAGTGTATCACTCTGAAACTCCCAGACCGTTCAGGCAAAAGAATGTCCTCAAGGAGAATTTGTGTGTGCTGTGGAGGGCAAACAGTAAGGCATGGGTCACTAGGGACTTTTTCTATGACTGGTTACACCATGCATTTGCCCCCAATGTGAAAGATTACCTAACTGAAAAGAAATTAGAATTTAAGTGCCTCCTGGTGTTAGACAATGCCCCTGGTCATCCTACAGACATGGCAGAGTGACTTTATGGGGACATGAAATTCATTAAGGTGAAGTTTTTGCCTCCTAATACCACTCCTCTCCTGCAGCCCATGGACCAGCAGGTTATTGCAAACTTCAAAAAACTGTACACAAAAGCTCTGTTTGAAAGGTGCTTTGTAGTGACCTCAGAAACTCAACTGACTCTAAGAGACTTTTGGAGAGATCACTTTAATATCCTCAATTGTGTAAACCTTATAGGTAAGGCTTGGGAGGGAGTGACTAAGAAGACCTTGAACTCTGCTTGGAAAAAACTGTGGCCAGAATGTGTAGACAAAAGGGATTTTGAAGGGTTTGAGGCTAACCCTGAGAGGATTATGCCAGTTGAGGAATCCATTGTGGCATTGGGAAAGTCCTTAGGGTTGGAGGTTAGTGAGGATGATGTGGAAGAGTTGGTGGAGGAGGACAATGAAGAACTAACCACTGATGAGCTGATAGATCAACTTCAACAGCAAGAGGCCAGACCTGAGGAAACTGGTTCAGAGGAGGGGAGAGAGAAATTGAAGAAGTTGCCTACTACAAAGATTAAGGAAATCTGTGCAAAGTGGCTTGAAGTGCAAACCTTCATGGATGAAAATCACCCTCACACAGCTATTGTAAGCTGTGCTGGTGATTATTACACTGACAATGTTGTGAAACACTTTAGGGAAGTCATAAAGGAACGAGAGGTACAGGCCACTATGGACAGATATGTTGTGCGAAAGAAGTCCAGTGACTCTGAAGCTGGTCTTAATGGCATTAAAAGAAGAAGGGAAGTAACCCCAGAAAAGGACTCGACACCTCAAGTCTTAATGGAAGGGGATTCCCCTTCTAAATACTAACACTCTCTCTCCCCTCCTCCCATCCCATCAATCATCACCAGATCTTCAATAAAAGTAAGTGTCATGTACTTGTGCATGCCTTTTTCAGTTTGTGTGTACTAAAATTAACATTTCATGTGGTAAAAAAATTATTTTTTTATACTTTTGGGTGTCTTGCACGGAATAATTTGATTTCCATTATTTCTTATGGGGAAAATTCATTCGCATACCGAACATTTCGCATAACAACCAGCCCTCTTGCACGGATTAAGGTCGCTATGCGGGGGTCCACTGTGTGTATATATATATATATATATATATATATATATATATATATATATATATATATATATATATATATATATATATATATATATATATATATATATATATATATATATATATATATATATATATATATATATATATATACAGTGGACCCCCGGTTAACGAACTTTTTTCATTTTAGTAGTATGTTCAGGTGCCAGTACTGACCGAATTTTTTCCCATAAGGAATATTGTGAAGTAGATTAGTCCATTTCAGACCCCCAAACATACACGTACAAACGCACTTACATAAATACACTTACATAATTGGTCGCATTTGGAGGTGATCGTTAAGCGGGGGTCCACTGTATGTATATATATATATATATATATATATATATATATATATATATATATATATATATATATATATATATATATATATATATATATATATATATATTCTTTCTTTCAACACACCAGCCGTATCCCACCAAGGCAAGGTGGCTCAAAAAGAAAAACGAAAGTTCCTCTTTTTAAATTTAGTAATTTATACAGGAGAAGGGGTTACTAGCCCCTTGCTCCCGGCATATATATATATATATATATATATATATATATATATATATATATATATATATATATATATATATATATATATATATATATAACACCTACCATCCGACTTACGACCTGCTCGATTTACGACCACTCAACTTACGACCATGTTTTTTATGCCAAATTTCTGGGAAATAAACAACTATTTCTGTTGTACACAGTGTTTATCCTAAACCTTACTGTATAAAATACAGTACTAACAGCATAAAAAGTAAAGTAAAACATGAAATACCAAAATAAAACAACAAAATGAAGTCATTACAAAAATTTTTTGTTGATATTAAGTAGTAAAGTTCAACTTACGACCATTTCGACTTACGACCGGTTTCTCGGAACCGAACTCGGTCGTAAGTCGGATGGTAGGTGTATATATATAAATAATATTTTTTTTTTTTTTTAAGAAGTCGGCTGTCTCCCACCGAGGCAGGGTGACCCAAAAAGAAAGAAAATACCCAAAAAGAAAATACTTTCATCATCATTCAACACTTTCACCTCACTCACACACAATCACTGTTTTTGCAGAGGTGCTCAGAACACACCAGCTTAGAAGCATATACATACATACGTATAAAGATACACAACATATACAGGTACCATCTGACTTACGACCGAGTTCGGTTCCGAGAAACCGGTCGTAAGTCGAAATGGACATATGTCGAACTTTACTACTGAATATCAGCATCACATTTTTGTAATGACTTTATTTTATTGTTTTATTTTGTTATTTCATGTTTTACTTTACTTTTTATGCTGTTAGTACTGTATTTTATACTGTTAGGTTTAGGATAAACACTGTGTACAACACAAATAGTTGTTTATTCCCCAGAAATTTGGCATAATAAAATATGGTCGTAAGTCGAGTGGTCATATGCCGAGCAGGTCGTAAGTCGGATGGTAGGTGTATATATATATATATATATATATATATATATATATATATATATATATTATATACGCTGTTCGGCACCCACGAGTTTCATGAAATCCGACTTTCGGCAAGTTTTTCGGCAAAATATTTAGCTTTGTGGTTCGTGATTGGACTTGTGATTCAGCGACCTTCTGGTACACGTCTGCCTGTCAGTGCGCACACAAAGCCAGTCTCCCGCACTATTCACACTCAAGTGTGCCATTGTTTACCAGCATGTGACCATCACCCCATGGGTTCATACAACACATTTCATAATAATTGTTTTTTGTGCTTGCAACTGCTAAATAAGCCACCATGGGCCCAAAGAAAGCTCCTAGTGCCAGCCCTTTGGTAAAGAAGGTGAGAAACACGATAGAATTCAAGAAAAAACTCATAGCAAAGTACTAGAGGAGGAAGAGAGAGGGGAAAATGTGCCTTCTGCAGTGATTCAGTGATTCTAAAATATGTATGATACTAAAGCAGCAGGTATTGATAAAGGCTATAGCTCCAGCCAGCGATGAAGTGTAGAATTAACAGTGTAGCAAGTAAGTTAAGCAAGTAAGCGATAGAAAAACAACATGAAAGTAACTCTCCAATGTTGTTGGATGTGTATAGGATCGCTGAACATACACCGCCCTGCTATCTTCCACTACCCTAAACCTCTGCCAACATCTCCTTCATCAAACTAACATCTCCTCCAAGGTAAGTATAAATATAAAAGTGTAAGTATAAAAGTAAATAAAAGTGTAAATATAAAAGGACACCAATGGAAATATGTCACTCTTGAATTTTTTGGGTTATCCTGGGTACTTTACACATATGCTGCTATGTATGATAATCTATGTATGTAACTGTATTTGTGTATACCTGAATTTATTTATTTATTTATTTTATTTATTTAATAATTTGAACACACAGAGGTACAAAAAATACAGGTAAATATTTCTTATTTATAAATTAAAATGTAAATATTTCTGATTTATAAATTACACACATTGTTTAAGTGGTGGTGGTGACCAAAGCCTCCACCGCCACCAACATGGCTTCTCTCAGTGGCGGCCCTTAAACCCAACAACAACACTCACACCATTTTCTCCTCTCATACATTATGACATATTTTATTCATTCTAGAGTATATATCATGTTTATATGTTATTAATATTGTTTATAATGTCATATCAGATGAATTGTGATAGATAAATAAACTGTAGAGATGATATTAGCGTCATATTGAAGCATAATAAACTCGTCTTCCTCTTGCCTCCTACCTACCTCCTACACCAACAAGAATCAATAAAGGTTAAGTGTGATGTTAAATGTTCATTTATCCATTTTATTAGTGCTTTATATTTGTCACTGTTTTCTGTATGTAAATCTATATTTTATCTTTAAAAAATTATTTTTTTGTTAATATTTTTGGCTGTCTGAAACGGATTAATTGGGTTTCCATTATTTCCTATGGGGAAAATAGATTCGCCAATTGTGAATTTTGCCAGTCGGCAGACTCTCTGTAACGGATTAATCACAAAACTCGGGGGGTCCACTGTGTGTATGTATGTGTATATATATATATATATATATATATATATATATATATATATATATATATATATATATATATATATATGTATATTCTCCATGGGGAAGTGGAACAGAATTCTTCCGTAAGCCATGCGAGTCGTAAGAGGCGACTGAAATGCCGGGAGCAAGGGGCTAGTAACCCCTTCTCCTGTATATATTACTAAATTTGAAAGGAGAAATTTTCGTTTTTCCTTTTGGGCCACCCCGCCTCGGTGGGATATGGCTGGTACGGTGAAAGAAAAGAAAGAATATATATATATATATATATATATATATATATATATATATAGATATATATATATATATATATATATATATATATATATATATATATATATATATATATATATATATGTCGTGCCGAATATGTAAAACTGGTCAATTAGCAAGAACTCATTTAACATTAAGCCCTTTCTAAAATTTTCTTTTATACGTTTAAAGATAGATTTTTTTCATTAATGTTGATGTAAAAATTTATAATTTTGCACTAAAAGGAACTTAGAAAACTTACCTAACCTTATTATAAGAAGAACAATTTATTTTAGCCTAACCCAACTAAATATATTTTAGATTTGTTTACAATAATTTAATACTAAACAAACACAGTGAAATATATTTTTTTCGCTAGGTTCAGAATGATTTTGGCGAAATTATTGCATACACAAATTTTCACTTGTCCTATATGGCAAGATGAGCGTTGCTATTTAAGCCAAGATCGCAAGTTCTGCCTATTCGGCACGACATATATATATATATATATATATATATATATATATATATATATATATATATATATATATTATATAGCAGGGCCCCACTTATATGGCAGGTTAGGTTCCAGGGTACCGCCGTAAAGCGGAAACCGCCGTAAAGTGGAACACCCTTTTTTTCCACTTATAAATGCATACAAACACTAGATAACAAGTTTACACTAACATATATTAAGTTAGCAATAGAACCAGGCATCAAAAAACAATAAAAAAGTACAATACACACATAGTGCACTCATTACTTACCTTAAAATATTTATAGTCTTAATCTAGGGTGAGACAAGTAGTATTTATTGTAAGAAATCAAGTGTGGTATGTATGGTAATAGCCAGGCTACCTTACCAGGCCACCCCACCCACACATACTATTCTATGATATTTAAGCATCCCAGAGCGATAAAATGTATATACAGTTCACTCATTACTTACCTTAAAATATTTGTAGTCTTAATGTAGGGTCAGGAGTAAGTAAATGAGATAAAACGAATAAATGAGAGAGAGAAAGAATGAGTACATGAGTGGGGACAGGCGCAGAGTTATGTAAACAAACCAGGCGAACGTAAGTTTTGTAAACAAACGAAGTGTACACGTCTGGTTTGTGTACAAGTTACATTGTGTACAGGTTGTCTCTACATTGATACGGTAGAATTAATAAAGAAGAACACTCCCATTCTCATGTAACATTATTTTGAGAAGAAATGAAGCTCTGAGTGAAGGCAATGGAAATAAGTCACACTGACTTTTTTGGGTTATCCTAGGTTCTCTACACGTATGTTGTTATGTATGATAATCTATGTAACTGTATTTGTGTATACCTCAATAAACTTACTTACATACATACGAAAGGAATAATTTTCTACAGTTACCCCCAGTAACACATTTTCTCTTATGTTAGATTAGAGAAAATGTTATTCTTGCCATCACTTATACAAGTTATGTGGCTCCCACATCTTATATTTATGTTTATTTATTCTATTGTGGGGTGTATTTATCATCTTTTTATGTTATGTATCGTGTTTATTATATAATTTTGAAAAAAAATATCATGGATGGATTAATGAAAATGTGTATATTAACGTAATATACGACATTTAATGAGACTCGGTGAGTATTGTTATTATTATCATTTCTAATATGGTGTCACTTGTGCAAGTCGTCTGCTACCACATCTCACATTTATGTTTATTTATTCTACTGTGGGGTGTATTTATCTTATTTATATGTTATGCATCGTGTTTATTATATAATTTTGAAAAAAATATCATGGATGGATTAATGAAAATGTGTATATTACCGTAATATACGACATTTAATGAGACTCGGTGAGTATTGTTATTATTATTATCATTTCTAATATGGCGTCACTTGTGCAAGTCGTCTGCTACCACATCTCACATTTATGTTTATTTATTCTACTGTGGGGTGTATTTATCTTATTTATATGTTATGCATCGTGTTTATTATATAATTTTGAAAAAAATATCATGGATGGATTAATGAAAATGTGTATATTAACGTAATATACGACATTTAAATGACTCGATGATTATTATTATCATTACTAATATGACGTCTGGAGACATAAGACACTTACCAATTTTAATGTGTACCTGCATGCCAGCACAGTATGTAAGTTTATTTAGGTACAGGTATACATAAGTATAATTATCAGAGTATATATAAAATATGAAATAACTTTTAAAAACATTTGAAATTTTGGAGTTTCCAGACAAAATGGAGAGACTTAGTGCTTACTGAGCTCATGGAGAATGTAAACAAACAGGGTGGGGCACGGTGATCGTATTAGAAAGTCAGGTGGGGGGAGCTGTATAGCGAGTTTTGGTCATAATTTGAAATGTCCGTATTAGCAGAACGCCGTAAAGTGAAACGCCGTAAAGCGGGGCCTTCCTGTATATATATACAGCAGGGCCCCGCTTTACGGCGTTTCGCTTTACGGCGTTCCGCTAATACGGACATTTCAAATTATGACCAAAACTCGCTATACGGCTCCCCCCACCTGTCTTTCTAATACGGTCACAGCGGCCCACCGAGTTTGTTTACATTCTCCCTGAGCACATCTCCTTATTATGTCTGGAAACTTTCCAAAATTTCAAGTGTTTTAAAGTTATTGTATATTTTATATGTATTGTACTTGATAATTAAACTTGTGTACACCTGTACCTAAATAAACTTACACACTGTGCTGGCATGTAGGTACACATTAAAATCACTAAGAGTCTCTCTACTCTTGATGCAATAATAATAATAATAATAATAAAAATAATAATAATCTCTTGGGCGCATTAATGTCGCATATTACGTTAATATAGACATTTCCCTTAATCTATGATATTTTTTTCAAAATTATATAAGAAACACATTATGTAACACACAAACATGATACATGCACCCACAGTATAAAAATTTATACAAATATATATGAGATGTTTACCAAACGGTTTGTAGAAGTGTCGGAAGAATTACGTTTTCTCTAGCCCGTCACCTGTTACTAGGGATAACTGTAGAAAAATATTCCTTTCGTATGCCTTCACTTTATAGTTATAATTCTGTACTAACTTGTACACAGTGTAAGAGTATTTGTTTCGTGATTTAATTATTATAATAATAATAAAAATATTATAAGGTAAAAGTTTCACAAACTCTTACAAATGTACATGAATGAACTAAAACTGGACACGTATTAATACCATCTATTTCGCCTGACCGAGTGATCGTCCACAACCTGTTCAGTTTGTTTGTTTACGCTGTCTGAGCTCGGTGTATCATTAAATGTTGTATATTACGTTAATACAGTGGACCCCCGCATAACGATGGCATCACATAGCGATTAATCAGCATACCGCTTGCTTTAATCGCAAAAATTTTGCTGCGCATACCGATTAAAAACCCGCTCACCGATTTTCGTCCGAGAAGCGTCCAATGTGCGCCCTCAGCCAGCCTCACATGTGCCGCCCGTGCCACTGTTTACCAGCCAGCCTCCGCGGTAACATCCAAGCATACAATCGGAATATTTCGTATTATTACAGTGTTTTCGGTGCTGTTTCTGGAAAATAAGTGACCATGGGCCCCAAGAAAGCTTCTAGTGCCAACCGTACACCAATAAGGGTGAGAATTCCAATAGAAATGAAGAAAGAGATCATTGATAAGTATGAAAGTGGAGTGCGTATCGCCGACCTAGTCAAGTTGTACAAGAAACCCCAATCAACCATCGCTACTATTGTGGGCACCAGAAAGACAATCAAGGAAGCTGTTCTTGCCAAAGGTTTAACTGTGTTTTCGAAACAAAGATCGCAAGTGATGGAAGATGTTGAGAGACTCTTATTGGTGTGGATAAATGAAAAACAGCTAGCAGGAGATAGCGTCTCTCAAGCGATCATATGTGAAAAGGCTAGGAAGTTGCATGAGGATTTAATTAAAAAAATGCCTGCAACTAGTGATGATGTGAGTGAATTTAAGGCCAGCAAAGGTTGGTTTGAGAGATTTAAGAAGCGTAGTGGCATCCATAGTGTGATAAGGCATGGTGAGGCTGCCAGTTCGGACCACAAAGCGGCTGAAAAATATGTGCAGGAATTCAAGGAGTACATAGACAGTGAAGGACTGAAACCTGAACAAGTGTTTAATTGTGATGAAACAGGCCTGTTCTGGAAGAAAATGCCAAGCAGGACCTACATTACTCAGGAGGAAAAGGCACTCCCAGGACATAAGCCTATGAAAGACAGGCTTACTTTGTTGATGTGTGCCAATGCTAGTGGTGATTGCAAAGTTAAGCCTTTATTAGTGTATCACTCTGAAACTCCCAGAGCGTTCAGGCAAAAGAATGTCCTCAAGGATAATTTGTGTGTGCTGTGGAGGGCAAACAGTAAGGCATGGGTCACTAGGGACTTTTTCTATAACTGGTTACACCATGCATTTGCCCCCAATGTGAAAGATTACCTAACTGAAAAGAAATTAGACCTTAAGTGCCTCCTGGTGTTAGACAATGCCCCTGGTCATCCTACAGACGTGGCAGAGCGACTTTATGGGGACGTGAGCTTCATTAAGGTGAAGTTTTTGCCTCCTAATACCACTCCTCTCCTGCAGCCCATGGACCAGCAGGTTATTGCAAACTTCAAAAAACTGTACACAAAAGCTCTGTTTGAAAGGTGCTTTGTAGTGACCTCAGAAACTCAACTGACTCTAAGAGAGTTTTGGAGAGAGCACTTTAATATCCTCAATTGTGTAAACCTTATAGGTAAGGCTTGGGAGGGAGTGACTAAGAAGACCTTGAACTCTGCTTGGAAGAAACTGTGGCCAGAATGTGTAGACAAAAGGGATTTTGAAGGGTTTGAGGCTAACCCTGAGAGGATTATGCCACTTGAGGAATCCATTGTGGCATTGGGAAAGTCCTTGGGGTTGGAGGTTAGTGGGGATGATGTGGAAGAGTTGGTGGAGGAGGACAATGAAGAACTAACCACTGATGAGCTGATAGATCAACTTCAAGAGCAAGAGGCCAGACCTGAGGAAACTGGTTCAGAGGAGGGGAGAGAGAAATTGAAGAAGTTGCCTACTACAAAGATTAAAGAAATCTGTGCAAAGTGGCTTGAAGTGCAAACCTTCATGGATGAAAATCACCCTCACACAGCTATTGCAAGCCGTGTTGGCAACCTGTACACTGACAATGTTGTGAAACACTTTAGGGAAGTCATAAAGGAACGAGAGGTACAGGCCACTATGGACAGATATGTTGTGCGAAAGAAGTCCAGTGACTCTGAAGCTGGTCCTAGTGGCATTAAAAGAAGAAGGGAAGTAACCCCAGAAAAGGACTTGACACCTCAAGTCTTAATGGAAGGGGATTCCCCTTCTAAACACTAACACTCTCTCTCCCCTCCTCCCATCCCATCAATCATCACCAGATCTTCAATAAAAGTAAGTGTCATGTAAGTGTGCATGCCTTTTTCAGTTTGTGTGTATTAAAATTAACATTTCATGTGGTAAAAAATTTTTTTTTTCATACTTTTGGGTGTCTTGCACGGATTAATTTTATTTCCATTATTTCTTATGGGGAAAATTCATTCACATACCGATTATTTCGCATAACAATTACCCCTCTTGCACGGATTAAAATCGTTATACGGGGGTCCACTGTATACACATTTTCATTAATCCATCCGTGATATTTTTTTCAAAATTATATAATAAACACGATACATAACATAAATACATAACATATGTGTAGAGAACCTAGGATAACCCAAAAAAGTCAGAGTGACTTACTTCCATTGCCTTCACTCAGAGCATCATTTCTTCTCAAAATGATGTTACATGAGAATGGGAGTGTTCTTCTTTATTTATTCTACCGTATCAATGTAGAGACAACCTGTACACAATGTAACTTGTACACAAACCAGACGTGTACACTGTTTACAAAACTTACCTTCGCCTGGTTTGTTTACATAACTCTGCGCCTGTCCTCTCTCATGCACTCATTCTTTCTCTCTGGTATGGTAGCCTGGCTGACTACCATACATACCACACTTGATTTTTTACAATAAATACTACTCATCTCACCCTATATTTTAAGGTAAGTGGTTCTATTGCTAACATAATATATGTTAGTGTAAACTTGTTATCTAGTGTTTGTATGCATTTGTAAGTGGAAAAAAAGGGTGTTCCACTTTACGGCGGTTTCCGCTTTACGGCGGTAGCCTGGAACCTAACCCGCTGTATAAGTGGGGCCCTCCTGTATATATATATATATATATATATATATATATATATATATATATATACAGTGGACCCCCGCATAGCGAACGCCTTGCATAGCGAACAATCCGCATAGCGAACGCTTTGTTCGCCAAAATTTTGCCCCGCATAGTGGACAAAAACCCGCTCAGCGACCTTCGTCCGAGACGCGTCCATTGTTTACCAGCCAGCCTCCGCGGTAACATTCAAGCATACACTCGGAATATTTCGTATTATTACAGTGTTTTCGGTGCTGTTTCTGGAAAATAAGTGACCATGGGCCCCAAGAAAGCTTCTAGTGCCAACCCTGTGGTAAAAAGGGTGAGAATTAGTATGGAAATTAAGAAAGATTTTGAAGGGTTTGGGGCTAACCCTGAGAAGCCTATGCCAGTTGTGGAATCCATTGTGCCTACTTCAAAAATTAAGGAAATGTGTGCACAGTGGGTTGAACTGCAAACCTTTATGGATGAAAATCACCCTGACACAGCTGTTGCAAGCCGTGCTGGTGACTATTTCAATGACAATGTTATGGCCCATTTTAGACAAATCGTAAAGGAACGGGAGGTACAGAGCTCTATGGACAGATTTGTTGTGCGACAGAGGTCCAGTGACTCTGAAGCTGGTCCTAGTGGCATTAAAAGAAGAAGGGAAGTAACCCCGGAAAAGGACTTGCTACCTCAAGTCCTAATGGAAGGGGATTCCCCTTCTAAACACTAACACTCTCTCTCCCCCCCTCCCATCCCATCAATCATCACCAGATCTTCAATAAAAGTAAGTGTCATGTAATTGTGCATGCCTTTTTCAGTTTGTGTGTACTAAAATTAACATTTTTTTGTGGTAAAAAAAATTTTTTTTCATACTTTTGGGTGTCTTGCACGGATTAATTTTATTTCCATTATTTCTTATGGGGAAAATTAATTCGCATAGCGAACATTTCGCATAACGACCAGCCCTCTTGCACGGATTAAGTTCGCTATGCGGGGGTCCACTGTATATATATATATATTTTTTTCAACAAGTCGGTCGTCTCCCACCGACTTATTTATTATTAGATAGGTAGATAGGTAGTAGGTTGGTAGACAGCAACCACCCAGGGAAGTACTACCGACCTGCCAGATGACTGTGAAACAGAAACCTGTAACTGTTTTGCATGATGGTAGGATTGCTGGTGTCTTTTTCTGTCTCATAAACACGCTAGATAACAGGGATATCTTGCTACTCCAACTTACACTTTGGTCACACTTCACAGACATGCATATGCATATATATATACATACATCTAAGTTTTTCTCCTTTTTCTACATAGCTCTTGTTCTTCTTTATTTCTTCTATTGTCCATGGGGAAGTGGAAAAGAATCTTTCCTCTGTAAGCCATGTGTGTCGTATGAGGCGACTAAAATGCCGGGAGCAATGGGCTAGTAACCCCTTCTCCTGTAGACATTTACTAAAAAAGAGAAGAAGAAAAACTTTATAAAACTGGGATGCTTGAATGTGCGTGGATGTAGTGCAGATGACAAGAAACAGATGATTGCTGATGTTATGAATGAAAAGAAGTTGGATGTCCTGGCCCTAAGCGAAACAAAGCTGAAGGGGGTAGGGGAGTTTCGGTGGGGAAAAATAAATGGGATTAAATCTGGAGTATCTGAGAGAGTTAGAGCAAAGGAAGGGGTAGCAGTAATGTTGAATGATCAGTTATGGAAGGAGAAAAGAGAATATGAATGTGTAAATGCAAGAATTATGTGGATTAAAGTAAAGGTTGGATGCGAGAAGTGGGTCATAATAAGCGTGTATGCACCTGGAGAAGAGAGGAATGCAGAGGAGAGAGAGAGATTTTGGGAGATGTTAAGTGAATGTATAGGAGCCTTTGAACCAAGTGAGAGAGTAATTGTGGTAGGGGACCTAAATGCTAAAGTAGGAGAAACTTTTAGAGAGGGTGTGGTAGGTAAGTTTGGGGTGCCAGGTGTAAATGATAATGGGAGCCCTTTGATTGAACTTTGTATAGAAAGGGGTTTAGTTATAGGTAATACATATTTTAAGAAAAAGAGGATAAATAAGTATACAAGATATGATGTAGGGCGAAATGACAGTAGTTTGTTGGATTATGTATTGGTAGATAAAAGACTGTTAAGTAGACTTCAGGATGTACATGTTTATAGAGGGGCCACAGATATATCAGATCACTTTCTAGTTGTAGCTACACTGGGAGTAAAAGGTAGATGGGATACAAGGAGAATAGAAGCATCAGGGAAGAGAGAGGTGAAGGTTTATAAACTAAAAGAGGAGGCAGTTAGGGAAAGATATAAACAGCTATTGGAGGATAGATGGGCTAATGAGAGCATAGGCAATGGGGTCGAAGAGGTATGGGGTAGGTTTAAAAATGTAGTGTTAGAGTGTACAGCAGAAGTTTGTGGTTACAGGAAAGTGGGTGCGGGAGGGAAGAGGAGCGATTGGTGGAATGATGATGTAAAGAGAGTAGTAAGGGAGAAAAAGTTAGCATATGAGAAGTTTTTACAAAGTAGAAGTGATGCAAGGAGGGAAGAGTATATGGAGAAAAAGAGAGAGGTTAAGAGAGTGGTGAAGCAATGTAAAAAGAGAGCAAATGAGAGAGTGGGTGAGATGTTATCAACAAATTTTGTTGAAAATAAGAAAAAGTTTTGGAGTGAGATTAACAAGTTAAGGAAGCCTAGAGAACAAATGGATTTGTCAGTTAAAAATAGGAGAGGAGAGTTATTAAATGGAGAGTTAGAGGTATTGGGAAGATGGAGGGAATATTTTGAGGAATTGTTAAATGTTGATGAAGATAGGGAAGCTGTGATTTCGTGTATAGGGCAAGGAGGAATAACATCTTGTAGGAGTGAGGAAGAGCCAGTTGTGAGTGTGGGGGAAGTTCGTGAGGCAGTAGGTAAAATGAAAGGGGGTAAGGCAGCCGGGATTGATGGGATAAAGATAGAAATGTTAAAAGCAGGTGGGGATATAGTTTTGGAGTGGTTGGTGCAATTATTTAATAAATGTATGGAAGAGGGTAAGGTACCTTGGGATTGGCAGAGAGCATGCATAGTTCCTTTGTATAAAGGCAAAGGGGACAAAAGAGAGTGCAAAAATTATAAGGGATAAGTCTGTTGAATATACCTGGTAAAGTGTATGGTAGAGTTATTATTGAAAGAATTAAAAGTAAGACAGAGAATAGGATAGCAGATGAACAAGGAGGCTTTAGGAAAGGTAGGGGGTGTGTGGACCAGGTGTTTACAGTGAAACATATAAGTGAACAGTATTTAGATAAGGCTAAAGAGGTCTTTGTGGCATTTATGGATTTGGAAAAGGCATATGACAGGGTGGATAGGGGGGCAATGTGGCAGATGTTGCAGGTGTATGGTGTAGGAGGTAGGTTACTGAAAGCAGTGAAGAGTTTTTACGAGGATAGTGAGGCTCAAGTTAGAGTACATAGGAAAGAGGGAAATTATTTCCCAGTAAAAGTAGGCCTTAGACAAGGATGTGTGATGTCACCGTGGTTGTTTAATATATTTATAGATGGGGTTGTAAGAGAAGTAAATGCGAGGGTCTTGACAAGAGGCGTGGAGTTAAAAGATAAAGAATCACACATAAAGTGGGAGTTGTCACAGTTGCTCTTTGCTGATGACACTGTGCTCTTGGGAGATTCTGAAGAGAAGTTGCAGAGATTGGTGGATGAATTTGGTAGGGTGTGCAAAAGAAGAAAATTAAAAGTGAATACAGGAAAGAGTAAGGTTATGAGGATAACAAAAATATTAGGTAATGAAAGATTGGATATCAGATTGAAGGGAGAGAGTATGGAGGAGGTGAATGTTTTCAGATATTTGGGAGTGGAGGTGTCAGCAGATGGGTCTATGAAGGATGAGGTGAATCATAGAATTGATGAGGGGAAAAGGGTGAGTGGTGCACTTAGGAGTCTGTGGAGACAAAGTCCGGCAGGCCGGACTTGAGTCCTGGAGATGGGAAGTGCAGTGCCTGCACTCTGAAGGAGGGGTGTTAATGTTGCAGTTTAAAAATAACTGTAGTGTAAAGCACCCTTCTGGCAAGACTGATGGAGTGAATGATGGTGAAAGTTTTTCTTTTTCGGGCCACCCTGCCTTGGTGGGAATCGGCCAGTGTGATAATAAATAATAAATAATAATAAATATATATATATATATATATATATATATATATATATATATGCAATAAGATCACAGTAAACAGGTGATTTCAGAATATGCAAAACAACCTCTGTGAAAGAATAGAGAAGTTCCAAGCACTTTCGTGACTACTCACATTATCAAGGAACTATGAAAGTAAAGCATCTGATAGTGAGGTGTTGGCCAGTCCCCTTATATACCTTCCTTGGATGCTTTACTTTCATAGTTCCTTGATAATGTGAGTAGTCATGAAAGCGCTTGGAATTTCTCTATTCTTTCACAGTGGTTGTTTTGCATATATTTATGTCGTGCCGAATAGGCAGAACTTGCAATCTTGGCTTAAATAGCAACACTCATCTTGCCATATAGGACAAGTGAAAATTTTTTTATGCAATAATTTCGCCAAAATCATTCTGAACCTAACGAAAAAAAATATATTTCACTGTGTTTGTTTAGTATTAAATTATTGTAAACGAATGTTAAATATATTTAGTTGGGTTAGGCTAAAATAAATTGCTCTTGTTATAATATGGTTAGGTAAGTTTTTTCTAAGTTCCTTTTCGTGCAAAATTATTAATTTTTACATCAACATTAATGAAAAAAATATATCTTTAAACATACAAGAGAAAATTTTAGAAAGGACTTAATTTTAAATGAGTTCTTACTAATTGACCAGTTTTACATATTCGGCACAACATATATATATATATAGTATATATATAAATATGAAAGTAGTTTGTTAGATTATGTATTGGTGGATAAAAGGTTGATGGGTAGGCTCCAGGATGTACATGTTTATAGAGGGGCAACTGATATATCGGATCATTATTTAGTTGTAGCTACAGTTAGAGTAAGAGGTAGATGGGAAAAGAGGAAGGTGGCAACAACAAGTAAGAGGGAGGTGAAAGTGTATAAACTAAGGGAGGAGGAAGTTCGGGCGAGATATAAGCGACTATGTATTGGCAGAAAGGTGGGCTAGTGCAAAGATGAGTAGTTGGGGGGTTGAAGAGGGTTGGAATAGTTTTAAAAATGCAGTATTAGAATGTGGGGCAGAAGTTTGTGGTTATAGGAGGGTGGGGGCAGGAGGAAAGAGGAGTGATTGGTGGAATGATGAAGTAAAGGGTGTGATAAAAGAGAAAAAGGTAGCTTACGAGAGGTTTTTACAAAGCAGAAGTATTATAAGAAGAGCAGAGTATATGGAGAGTAAAAGAAAGGTGAAGAGAGTGGTGAGAGAGTGCAAAAGGAGAGCAGATGAAAGAGTGGGAGAGGCACTGTCAAGAAATTTTAATGAAAATAAGAAATAATTTTGGAGTGAGTTAAACAAGTTAAGAAAGCCTAGGGAAAGTATGGAATTGTCAGTTAAAAACACAGTAGGGGAGTTAGTAGATGGGGAGAGGGAGGTACTAGGTAGATGGCGAGAATATTTTGAGGAACTTTTAAATGTTGAGGAAGAAAGGGAGGCAGTAATTTCATGCACTGGCCAGGGAGGTATACCATCTTTTAGGAGTGAAGAAGAGCAGAATGTAAGTGTGGTGGAGGTACGTGAGGCATTACGTAGAATGAAAGAGGGTAAAGCAGCTGGAACTGATGGGATCATGACAGAAATGTTAAAGCAGGGGGGGATATAATGTTGGAGTGGTTGGTAGTTTTGTTTAATAAATGTATGAAAGAGGGGAAGGTACCTAGGGATTGGCAGAGAGCATGTATAGTCCCTTTATATAAAGAGAAAGGGGACAAAAGAGATTGTAAAAATTATAGAGAAATAAGTTTACTGAGTATACCAGGAAAAGTATACGGTAGGGTTATAATTGAAAGAATTAGAGGTAAGACAGAATGTAGGATTGCGGATGAGCAGGGAGGCTTCAGAGTGGGTAGGGGATGTGTAGATCAAGTGTTTACATTGAAGCATATATGTGAACAGTATTTAGATAAAGGTAGAGAAGTTTTTATTGCATTTATGGATTTAGAAATGGCATATGATAGTGGATAGAGGAGCAATGTGGCAGATGTTGCAAGTACAGTGGACCCCCGCATAACGATCACCTCCGAATGCGACCAATTATGTAAGTGTATTTATGTAAGTGCGTTTGTACGTGTATGTTTAGGGGTCTGAAATGGACTAATCTACTTCACAATATTCCTTATGGGAACAAATTCGGTCAGTACTGGCACCTGAACATACTTCTGGAGTGAAAAAATATTGTTAACCAGGGGTCCACTGTATATGGAATAGGTGTTAAGTTACTAAATGCTGTAAAGAGCTTTTATGAGGATAGTGAGGTTCAGGTTAGGGTGTGTAGAAGAGAGGGAGAATACTTCCCAGTAAAAGTAGGTCTTAGACAGGGATGTGTAATGTCACCATGGTTGTTTAATATATTTATAGATGGGGTTGTAAAAGAAGTAAATGCTAGGGTGTTCGGGAGAGGGGTGGGATTAAATTATGGGGAATCAAATTCAAAATGGGAATTGACAAAGTTACTTTTTGCTGATGATACTGTGCTTATGGGAGATTCTAAAGAAAAATTGCAAAGGTTAGTGGATGAGTTTGAGAATGTGTGTAAAGGTATTAAGTTGAAAGTGAACATAGAAAAGAGTAAGGTGATGAGAGTATAAAATGATTTAGATAAAGAAAAATTGGATATCAAATTGGGGAGGAGGAGTATGGAAGAAGTGAATGTTTTCAGATACTTGGGAGTTGACGTGTTGGCGGATGGATTTATGAAGGATGAGGTTAATCATAGAATTGATGAGGGAAAAAAGGTGAGTGGTGCATTGAGGTATATGTGGAGTCAAAAAACGTTATCTATGGAGGCAAAGAAGGGAATGTATGAAAGTAGAGTAGTACCAACACTCTTATATGGATGTGAAGCTTGGGTGGTAAATGCAGCAGCGAGGAGACGGTTGGAGGCAGTGGAGATGTCCTGTCTAAGGGCAATGTGTGGTGTAAATATTATGCAGAAAATTCGGAGTGTGGAAATTAGGAGAAGGTGTGGAGTTAATAAAAGCATTAGTCAGAGGGCAGAAGAGGGGTTGTTGAGGTGGTTTGGTCATTTAGAGAGAATGGATCAAAGTAGAATGACATGGAAAGCATATAAATCTATAGGGGAAAGAAGGAGGGGTAGGGGTCGTCCTCGAAAGGGTTGGAAAGAGGGGGTAAAGGAGGTTTTGTGGGCGAGGGGCTTGGACTTCCAGCAAGCGTGCATGAGCGTGTTAGATAGGAGTGAATGGAGACGAATGATACTTGGGACCTGACGATCTGTTGGAGTGTGAGCAGGGTAATATTTAGTGAAGGGATTCAGGGAAACCGGTTATTTTCATATAGTTGGACTTGAGTCCTGGAAATGGTAAGTACAATGCCTGCACTTTAAAGGAGGGGTTTGGAATATTGGCAGTTTGGAGGGATATGTTGTGTATCTTTATACGTATATGCTTCTAAACTGTTGTATTCTGAGCACCTCTGCAAAAGCAGTGATAATGTGTGTGGTGAAAGTGTTGAATGATGATGAAATTATTTTCTTTTTGGGGATTTTCTTTCTTTTTTGGGTCACCCTGCCTCGGTGGGAGACGGCCGACTTGTTGAAAAAAAAATATATATATATATATATATATATATATATATATATATATATATATATATATATATATTATATATATATATATATATATATATATATATATACATACACACACAGTATATATATATATATATATATCCTAGGTAGTAGGTTGGTAGACAGCAACCGCGCAGGGAGGTACTACCGTTCTGCCAAGTGAGTGTGAAACAAAAGCCTGTAATTGTTTTACATGATGGTAGGATTGCTGGTGTCTTTTGTCTGTCTCATAAACATGCAAGATTTCAGGTACGTTTTGCTACTTCTACTTACACTTAGGTCACACTACACATACATGTACAAGCATATATATATACACACCCCTCTGGGTTTTCTGCTTTTTTCTTTCTAGTTCTTGTTCTTGTTTATTTCCTCTTATCTCCATGGGGAAGTGGAACAGAATTCTTCCTCCATAAGCCATGCGTGTTGTAAGAGGCGACTAAAATGCTAGGAGGAAGGGGCTAGTAACCCCTTCTCCTGTATATATTACTAAATGTAAAAGGAGAAACTTTCGTTTTTCCTTTTGGGCTACTCCGCCTCGTTGGGATACAGCCGGTGTGTTGAAAGAAAGAAAAATATATATATAAATATATATATACACACACACTATATACTATAATCCACTTCTCACATTCAACCCTCAGTCTAACCCACTTGATTCTTGAATTTGAACACCTAGACTCCTTCTCCTCCTTCAAGAGTCAATCACTTTTAGATTACTGCTGAAAGAATAGTTAAACCAACGCTCTTATATGGGTGTGAAGCATGGGTGGTGAATAATGCAACAAGGAGAAGGCTGGAGGCAGTGGAGATGTCATGTCTGAGAGCAATGTGTGGTGTGAATATAATGCAGAAAATTTGTAGTTTGGAAATTAGGAGGAGGTGCGGGATTACCAAAACTATTATCCAGAGGGTTGAGGAGGGGTTGTTGAGGTGGTTTGGACATGTGGAGAGGATGGAACAAAACAGAATGACTTAGAGAGTGTATAAATCTGTAGTGGAGGGAAGGCGGGGTAGGGGTCAGCCTAGGAAAGGTTTTGTGTGTGAGGGGCTTGGACTTCCAGTAAGCATATGTGAATGTATTTGATAAGAGTGAATGGAGACAAGTGGTTTTAAATATTTGACATGCTATTGGAGTGTAAGCACAGTAACATATTATGAAGGGATTCAGGGAAACCAGCAAGCCGGACTTGAGTCCTGGAGATGGGAAGTACAGTGGTCCCTCATTTATCGTTGTTAATCTGTTCCTGGAAGTGCAACGATTATCGAAATAGACGATTTTCGAATCAATTTTCCCCATAAGAAATAATGTAAATACAATTAATCCATTCCTGACACCCAGAAGTATTAAAACAAAAAATTTTTTTACATGAAATATAGATGTAGTACATAAACAATACAATGGGACATGATGAATGAAACATTAACAGCATAACACTTACCTTTATTGGCGATTCTTCTTAGTGTATGGAAGACTGGAGGAGGAGAGAAACTGGATTAGTTATTGTTTGGAAGGGCAATCCCCTTCCATCAACACCTTTTCTGGGGTTACTTCTCTTCTCTGTTTCTTAATGCCACTAGAACCAGCTTGAGAGTCACTGGAGTCCTGTTTGGCAAAAAAAGTGTCCAGAGAGCTCTGTTTCTGGCGTCTCTTTAAAACTTCCTTAAAATGGGCCAAGACTCTGTCACTGTACAAGTTGCTGATATGGCTTGCAACATCCTTCTCAGGGTGATGTTTCTCCATAAATCTTTCCATTCTACCCCACATTTCAAAAATCTCCTTAATTTCTGAAGAAGGCACCTTCTTCCATCTCTCTTCCTCCTCCTCTGCAGCAAGATTCTGAGCTGTGATCTGTTGCTGTTCCTGCTGAAGCTCTTGCAGCTGCTTAGTGGTTAGCTCTTCGTTGTGGTCCTCCACCAACTCTTCCACATCCTCCAAACTCACATCCAACCCCATGGAACTCCCCAATGCCACAACAGAGTTCACAACTGACATAAGCTCATCAGGGTCAGCCACAAGCCCTTCAAAATCCTTCTTGTGAACACAATCTGGCCACAATTTTCTCCAAGCAGAGCTCAAAGTCCTGGTAGTCACTCCCTTCCAAGCCTTACCTATAAGGCTTATGCAATGGAGGATACTGAAGTGTTCTTTCCAAAACTCTCGTAGGGTCAAGTGAGTGTCTGAGGTCACATTAAAGCACCTTTGAAACATTGCTTTCGTGTAGAGTTTTTTAAAGTTTGAAATGACCTGCTGGTCCATGGGCTGGAGGAGAGGAGTGATATTCAGGGCAAGAACTTTACTGTGATGAACCCAAACTCCTGCAGAATTAAGTTATCCAAGTTTGGAGGATGAACAGATGCATTGTCCATTACTAGGAGCCACTTGAGATCCAATTTCTTTTCCAGGAGGTAATTCTTCACACTAGGGCCAAACACTTCATTGAACCACTCGACGAAAATTTCCCTTGTGACCCATGCCTTATTATTAGATCTCCAAAACACACACAATTTACTCTTCATAACATTGTTTTTTTTTAACAGTCTGGGATTTTCAGAATGGTACACTAGTAACGGCTTCACTTTGAAATCCCCACTAGCATTAGCACAGAACATGAGCGTCAGCCTGTCTTTCATAGGCTTGTGTCCTGGCAGTCCCTTTTCCTCCTGAGTAATGTAGGTCCTATTTGGCATTTTCTTCCAAAAGAGACCTGTTTTGTCACAATTGAACACTTGTTCAGGTTTCAGTTTTTCAGCCTCTATGTACTCCTTGAATTCACTTATGAATTTTGTAGCTGCAATTTTGTCTGAACTGGCAGCCTCACCATGCTTTATCACACTTTGTATGCCACTACAGTTCTTAAATCTCTCAAACCAACCTTTGCTGGCCTTAAATTCACAAATATCAGTACTCGTTGCAGGCAATTTCTTTACCAGATCGTCACGCAACTGCCTAGCCTTTTCACAAATAATCGACATCATAAGACTATCTCTGCTAATTGTTTCTCGTTTATCCACACCAATAATAACCTCTCAACCTCTTCGAGTACTGATCTCATTTTTGTCAGCATATTTACCCCCTTTGCAACAACAGCTTCCTTGATTTCCTTTTTCTTGGTCATGATGGAAGATATGGTTGCACGGGATTTGTTATACATCCTGACCAGTTCGGCCACACGTACGCCACTTTCATATTGTTCAATGATGTTTTTCTTAAATTCAATCATATTTCTCACCTTCTTTACCAAAGGCTTGACACTAGGAGCTTTCTTTGGAGCCTTGGTAGCTTATTTAGCACTTGCAAGCACTAAAATGAATGAAATATTATGAAATATTTCGTATGAACACGTGAGGGGACCATCGCTCACTGGTGCACACTGGCTGGTAAGGGAGGCCGAGGGGGCTCAGAGCCGTGAGTACGCGTCCAGGATGAATGGCGATTAGCGAGTCAACCGACCATTTGCGAGCCAATGTTTGGACTAAAATAACATGATGATTTCCGAAAAGGACGACTATCGAGCCCAACTATTATCGAAGGACCACTGTACAGTGTCTGCACTCTGAAGGAGAGATGTTAGTATTGCAGTTACATAACTGTAGAGTAAGCACGCCTCTTGCAAGACAGTGATAGAGTGAATGATGATGAAAGTTTTTCTTGTTTTGGCCACCCTGCCTTGGTGGGAATTGGCCAATGTGTTTATAAATAAAATAAATAAATTTTCATATTTGTTAGTAAATAACAGTGATTGATTCTCAATTACATAGACACATAAGGTGCTAATTAAGGTGTTAATTCAGGTGTTAAAGTGGCATATTTTCTTTGTTTTATTTTTATATTAAGGAATTCCTTTACATTTAGCTTTAAAATAATTAAGGTGCTAATTCAGGTGCTAAAGTATTTTATTTTCATTGTTTTACATTTATATTCAGTAGCTCCTTTTTTTTAGCTTTAAAATACAGTGGACCCTGGGTTATTGGCAGTAATCCGTTCCATAAGGTCGGCCGAAAACTGAAATGGCCGAAAACCGAAATATTATTTCCCATAAAAATTAATGTAAATCCAATTAATCCATTTCAGACACCCACAAATATTAACAAAAAATACATCTTCTTAAAGATTAACTATAGTTTTACATACACAAAACAATGAGAACTAAATAAAATGACTAATGAAATGGATAAATGAACATTTAAATCACTTTGTTTGGAGACAGGACAAAATGCTTAAATATGATGCTATTATCAACTCCATGGCTTATTCGTCTATCACAATTCATCTGACATAATAAACAATATTAATTACATAGAAACATGATATATACTCTAGAATGAATAACATATGTCATTACGTATGTGAGGACTGGTGGTGGTGGTGTTGTTGGGTTTATAAGGGCCACTGACAGTATAAGCCATACGTATAGTTGTGGTGGTGGCGGCTCTGCTACCACCACTATTCACACTGAAACAATGTACATAATTTATAAACAAGAAATATTTACACTTTATAAATAAATAAGATGCTGGCACTGGTTTAGGGTGGTGGAAGATAGGCATGGCGGTGTATATTGTCAGTGGCCCTATATACCTCCAACAACGATGGAGGAGTCAATTTCGTGTCATCCTCTTTCTATCGCTTAATCACTTAACTTACTTTCTACACTGTTAATGCTACACTTTATCGCTGGCTGGCTCTATAGCCTTTACTGACTCCTGCTGCTTTAGTATCGTACATATCGTAGAATCACTGAATCACTGAAGGCGGCACATTCTCCCCTCTCTCTTCCTTCTTCACTTTTGTACTTTGCAACAGCCAGGTTGCACTGAACGTCTCAAAAGTACTTTCACATGCTAACACCAGAGTCGCCATCGCTTCTAGCACTTCAATAAAGGATCTAACTAAGACAAAATCCAAGCACCACGAACCAGTCAATGCAGGAGTTTACACTATACCCTGTGGAGGCTGCGACAAGATTTACGTAGGTGAAACAGCAAGAAACCTCGACACCCGCCTCAATGAACACATTTACTCATGTAGGAACGATAACTTGAACAACGCCTGTGTACAACACCGAAATTCCACCAATCATCTCATGAAATTCAGAGACGCCCAATTAGTGATCAAAGAAACTAATTTCCGCAGACGCAAGTGCCTCGAATCAGCACTGATTGTTGTTTCAAATACAATTAAACAAAACAATGGCAGCTTCACCATCTCCGAAGTCTTAGCAAGAATCCTCCTGAAAACAGTAAACCCTGCCATCACATAGTCTCTCCTGTTATACTACACAAAGCACATTACAGAGAGTGAACACTGAAACAAGCTGCCTCTTTCCAGTCTATATTTGTCCAACCTAGTTTTATGTTACCCAAGTAACAGCTTTTATATCCTTTTACTCATGTACGAATTAATTGCTCTACCATATTGTATTACTTTTGTCACTACCACTACTACTACTACCACTACCACTAGTGAACATCGAAATGGTACCTCACTAGTATTGCACCTCACTCTGAGCCTTTATATACCCTCTGTGTCCATGTATTGTTTGTAATGGCTTGATAAAGCTCCTGGAGAGCGAAACGTTGCCACATTAAATGTCACATTAGTTGCACTTGTGTCCTTTTACTTTACGTAATTATCTTAGTCCATATATGTATTCATATTTGTTAGTGGTTAACAGCAAATGTTTTTTGCTTTTTGATAATTGCAACAGCTTATTTCTCTACATGCCCCTTATGAATGCAATTATCGGTCCCGATATCAACCTCTTATTGAACGGCACAAATAAGCCTAACAGTAATTGCTATTACTACACTGCTAGTCAGGCTAAAACTCTACTCAGTGCCAGCAAGAACATTACAGTTTTCAACTATAATGTTAGATCACTGAGTAAATACTATGATGACCTACTTGCATTACTGAAGTCTCTCAATGCTACTATAACTTTCATTATTCTTACTGAAACCTGCTCAAACAAGATTTGACAGACATTTACCATACCTGGTTACACAGCCATACATAACTGCAGGCCTGACCAATCAAGAGGAGGCACTGCCATCTATTACTCTGATGAACTGGAATGTATGAAATCAACTTGCACAAGCGACAAAAACAGTGAATATATAATAGCTAAATTCACATAAAAAAATGAAAAAACTTAAGAAACCCATAATAGTCGGAGCAGTCTACAGACTACCACATTCAAATGCATACACTTTTAACAGTAACCTTAGAAACATGATAAATGAGTCAGAATTGAATAAACACCACCTGATACTTACAGGAGACTTCAACATAAACCTCATCCAAGCAACTGACCCTCCAGTAACTGATTTCACAAACACTATGAACAACTGCTTGTTGCTACCCTCTATAACTAAGCCAACAAGAATCTCTAAGACAAGTGCCTCATTACTTAACTATATCTGGACCAACACGATGTCCCCACTACAAACAGGTATAATCGCAGACAACACTACAGACCACTACCCCACCTTTCTCATAACCAACTTCTGTAAATTGCCTCAAGAAACAAGAAAGATCTTGTTTTGCCTGCATGATGAGACATCTGTGAATAATTTAATATTAGCACTAGGTGACAATGATTGACAGCAATAATATTGACAAAGAAGTCAAAACTTTTTTTTATAAAACCCTAAACCTCTATAACACACACTGATCAAAACGAAGCAGATCACAGACAAGAGACTAAACAGCCCATGGCTAACAAATAGTATCCTCAAATCTATTGATAAAAAGCACCAACTTGAAAAACAGTTCCAATTAAGAATGATTACTAAAGAACTGGCTAAACAATACACATCAATACTCACAAAACTAATACGAAAATCAAAGCAAATGTATTACAAAAATAGATTTATTGAAATAAAAGGTGATATGAAAAGTACCTGGCAAACCCTCTACAAAATTTTGGGCTACAGGAAACAGAAATAAACTTAACTAAACGAGATGAACCTCACATACAGCCTATAGACATGGCCAACAAATTTAATGTCTTCTTCTCTACTGTAGGATCAAAGCTAGCAAGTAAAATTCCTAGCTCAAATACCCAGCCAAAAGACTACCTCACTGGCAACTACCCAAATACTCTATATCTAGCTCCAACTAATTCTACTGAAGTCTCACTCATCATTAAATCATTGAAAAACAAAGCAGATCTGGATAACTTGCCACCATTCATATATAAAAAAGCTGCACATGTACTGTCACCCATTATTGCAACAATGTTTAACAAATCTGTAGTATCCTCAACCTTCCCATCTATACTCAAGACAGCAAGGGTTACCCTGATCCTCAAAGGAGGTGATCCAACTGACTTGAACAACTATAGACCCATATCAAACTTGCTCTTACTTTCCAAAATATTTGAAAAAATAATACACAAATGACTTTACTCCTACCTTATATCCAACAACATACTTAAGCCCTGCCACTTTGGGGTTAGACCAAAAAAAAAGTACGAATGATGCTACTATACAAATGCTTGAACTAATATATACAGCTCTCGACAAAAATGAATATCCTCTGGGGCTTTTCATTGACCTATGAAAAAGCATTTGATACAATTGACCACAATCTCCTACACCTAAAACTAAATCATTATGGCATCAGAGGACATTCCTTTGATTACCTAAAATCTTATCATAACGACAGACACCAATATGTATATGCAAATGGAGTCAACTCCGCTATCCAGCCTGTAGCTGTAGGAGTACCCCATGGCAGTGTCCTAGGCCCACTTATCTTTCTCATCTACATCAATGATCTCCCCAATGCAACCCAACTCCTTAAACCAGTTCTGTTCATAGATGACACTACTTATGTCTACTCCCATTCGAACCTAGCTGTACTTAGAAACACTGTAAACATCGAACTGCTAAAAAATATATACTTGGATGATGACCAACAAACTCATCCTCAACATAGACAAAACATACTTCATGCTGTTTGGCAACAGAGCCTTAAATCTCAAACTTAATATATTAATAAATGATTCCCCTATGTCTAGATACACTGAGGGTAAATTTCTAGGTCTTCTCCTTGACTGTAATCTTAAATTTCATTCCCACATCCAACACATATCCAAGAAAATTTCCAAATCAGTGGGCATCCATTCCAAGATACAATACTATGTACCACAAATGACACTCCTTATCCTATACCACTCTTTAATATATCCTTATCTCACCTATGCTATTTGTGTCTGGGGATCAAGCAGAGCCAACCACCTTAAACCTTTAATAACCCAACAAAAACCTGCTGTGCAGATGATTATCAGCTCCTGTGCTAGACAGCACACCCCACCACTTTTCAAAAGCCTGAACTTGTTAAATATACAAGACATACACTCAAATTATTGTGCCTACTACGTATACAGAACATCAAATTCCACTATAAACCCTCCACTTAAACAACTTCTTGACAGTTACAACAGAATGCATAGTCACAATACAAGGCATAAGGCACTCTTCAACATTCCTTGTGTCAGTCTCACACTATGCAAAAACGCTATGCACATAAAGGGGCCGAAGATCTGGAACTCGTTACTGGAACTGGCAAAGGATCCCCTGACTATTTATAAATTTAGGACTTTGATAAAAACACATCCTATCTCTCAATACTAACCAATTCAACCAAAAAACTAATGCTAATTAGTTATATTATGTGACCTGCAGACTTAAACTTCTGCCAGTCCATGAAATATTACTGCTTGAACCATTATTTGTAATATTGCTTTTATTATGTGCAACTTCAAGATTATTATAAAAACCTCCACATTGACTACCTCACATTAATACTAAGATAAAGTAAAATTGTAATACAGTTAACCACTACTATCTTGTCTAGTTTTAAGTAGTAACTATGTACTATTATCTGTCTAGCTTTAAGTAGTTAATATGTATCAGGATTAGTCTGCCCAAAATGCCCTGGCATGATAGTGGCTTTCTTTGTACTTAGCAAACCAAACCTGTAATAACACACTGTAACCTTTACAAAGAAATAAACCTTTATCTTATCTTTTTAAAAGGAAAACAGATTTAGGCATAGAAAAAATCCAATGAGTATATTTTGAATAAAGTCCCATGAAATTAAGTGGAACAGATGTGAAGTTGGGGCTAGGGAAGGAGGGTGGGAGGAGAGACTTTGAGAGATGTGTATTAACAATAATAATATCTCCATGGGGAAGTGGAACAGAATTCTTCCTCCGTAAGCCATGCGTGTTGTAAGAGGCGACTAAAATGCCGGGAGCAAGGGGCTAGTAACCCCTTCTCCAGTATAGATTACTAAATTTAAAAAGAGAAACTTTTATTTTTCTTTTTGGGCCACCCTGCCTCGGTGGGATATGGCCGGTTTGTTGAGGAAAAAAAAAAAATCTTTATTTACTACAAATACAAGTACAAGGTTTACCTGGAGTTTACCTGGAGAAGGTTTCGGGGGTCAACACCCCCGCGGCTTGGTCTGAGACCAGGCCTCATGTTGGATCAGGGTCTGATCAACCAGGCTGTTACTGCTGGCCGCACGCAAGCTGACGTACGAACCACAGCCCTAGCTGACATCAATGACATACTACTATATAGAAAGCCCCTTGATATGCTGAACATTTTGGGCTAATTAGGTCAGTTTTGTCCCAGGATGCAACCCACACCAGTCGACTAACACCCAGGTACCCATTTTATTGATGGGGAACATAGACAACAGGTGTAAAGAAACACGTCCAATGTTTCTACCCTGGCTGGGAATTGAAGCGAGAGCTTTAGCCACCAGGGCCCCTTATGCATGAGCTCATAATGCATGAGTTTCAATCCAGACAGACATGCTGGTTCATGGTAATGGATTAAAAGCAAGGATTATAAATGAATTTTGGAATTAATTTTTCCTAAATTGTTTCTGCACCCAATTCATTTCTTCTTAGTACAGTGGAGCCTCTACTTGCGAGTTTAATCCGTTCCGTGACCTTGCTCGCAACTGGATTTCTTCGTTTGCAGAGTCAATTTTAATAATTTAAATTAACTGAAATGCAATTAATCCATTCCAGTGGAATTCTGTACTTCAATAATTTTCCTAATATCATCTATATGGCTATCACAATTCATCTAATATAACATAATAAACAATATAAACAATATAGAAACCTGATATATACTCTACAATGAATAAAATAGTATTTCATTCATGTAGTGGTATCGTCGGCGGACGAGAGTTTGTCTGGAGACCGGACAAAATACTTCTTGAATAATTTCACTAATATCATCCCTACGGCTCGGCTTATTTATCTATCACAATTCATCTAATATAACATAATAAACAATATGAATAACACACAAACCTGATATATACTCTAGAATGAATAAAATATGTCATTATGTAACAGGTGGAGGCGGCCACA
Source organism: Cherax quadricarinatus (assembly GCF_038502225.1). Lineage (NCBI taxonomy): Eukaryota > Metazoa > Arthropoda > Malacostraca > Decapoda > Parastacidae > Cherax > Cherax quadricarinatus. The sequence goes on along the minus strand of NC_091365.1, from coordinate 10,364,291 downwards.
GCCACTCCCTCTTTGTTGTGGTAAACACTGCCTGCCATCTAGTGATGGCCTTTTGGAACTGTGTACTATTATTATTATTATATAGATTAGATTTAGATTTTGCCACCGAAGTGGCTAGTTTATTGTGCACCCCATATCCATCCTGTGGACAGTAGCGCGAGAGCATATGGATACACAAAAGGCCTAGGAACTAGGCCCCAAAGGGTTAACAGGAATACATATGGATTTATATCTACATATCTATTTTTATTATTATTTTTTTTTATTATCACACTGGCCGATTCCCACCAAGGCAGGGTGGCCCGAAAAAGAAAAACTTTCCCCATCATTCACTCCATCACTGTCTTGCCAGAAGGGTGCTTTACACTACAGTTTTTAAACTGCAACATTAACACCCCTCCTTCACAAGCAAATTTAGGAAATTTGCTTAGTATATCTGGTATCTTATTTTCATTAATAAGATATCTTGACATGTCACATAGGTTATTATACTGTCTGTCTCTGTATTCCTCAATAAGTGGACAATTAAGCACATAGTGTTCAAGAGAGTGACCATATGCCTGATCACGTAATTTACATTTAGTTTGATCATCATCTGTGTGTCTCCCAAACTGCCAGAAGTACTTGTAACCAAGCCTAAGCCTGGCCACTACAACATCAGTCAGTCTGTTCACATTGCACGTTGCTCCATAAACATACTTATCTACGTTCATGTTATCATAGTGGGTTATAGATCTACTCAGGCTTCTAACTGCATTCCTATAACAATCATTTTCATTATTTACTTCTCTCCTAATATTATTCCTAATGATAGACACAGTTATACCAAAGTTATATTCTACATTCTCCTTCTGGGTACTCTTCTTGGCTAACATATCAACTTTATCATGAAGGAGTAATCCAATGTGTGATGGGATCCATAGCAATTGTACATTAATTCCTTTGTCCCTAATTTTTGAGTATCTATACCTGGCTTCCCCAATGAGCATGTTGTTGGAGTCATTATATGAGTCAAGAGCCTTCAATGATGACATAGAATCAGTAATGATGTTTGAGTCAAGCTCAGTGTCATAGGTTAGCTTTAGCGCCATTAGGATTGCAAACAATTCAGTTTGCAGTGTAGACGCCCAGTTGTTAATTCTTATGCCTAACTCAACAAATTTATTATCGTTCTTAACTAGGGAGGTGGCAACAAGAGCAGATGCAGCCCTGCCAGAAGACTCCTGTTTAGATCCATCAGTGTATATAACTTGTGATAACTTATTACTACCGGCTAGGTGAGAAATTTCTTCTTGAGCAGTTGCTCTAACAAGAGATTTAAGGAAGGATTACTAGCAATGAGCTTCTTGGGAGGGACTTGTAGGTATGTGATATTAAATGAACACATCTTCCATGGAGGGGTGAAATGCTCTTGTTGCCTACAGTGATACTGTTCATGTAGGTTATAAAACTTAATGCAATTGCACGTTTTCACAATCCATTCAGATCTGTGTGTATTTACCTCTAGACACTTGGTAAGATTCACTGTGACAGTGTCTGGTTCATTTCTCAACATTCTAATACCGAGAACAGTGTTAATTTCAATAATCCTATCACTGATACTAGAAATACCAAGCTCCTTCCTCATGTTAAGAACTTTTGTAGATCTGGGACAGCCAAGAATAATCCTGAGAGCTTCATTTTGCATTAACTCCAAGGGTCGGAGAGAACTTTCTCTAGCTAATATCAACATGGGAGCAGCATAATCAATTAAGGACCTAACATAGGCTATGTACATCATTCTCACGATTCTCACATTAGCACCATAGTTGAGATTGTAGCCAGCAACAGCTTTGAGATGCTCTCCTAAATGCTCTACCTGCCTCACCTAAACATATAGCTATAAGCTATGCTGATGATATCATGATCCATACAACAGGGCATAAGAAGATGAATACCATTATTATTATATAGTACATTATTATTATTATTTTTTTTTTTTTAACAAGTCGGTCGTCTCCCACCGAGGCAGGGTGACCCAAAAAAGAAAGAAAATCCCCAAAAAGAAAATACTTTCATCATCATTCAACACTTTCACCACACTCACACATTATCACTGCTTTTGCAGAGATGCTCAGAATACAACAGTTTAGAAGCATATACGTATAAAGATACACAACATATCCCTCCAAACTGCCAATATCCCAAACCCCTCCTTTAAAGTGCAGGCATTGTACTTCCCATTTCCAGGACTCAAGTCCAACTATATGAAAATAACCGGTTTCCCTGAATCCCTTCACTAAATATTACCCTGCTCACACTCCAACAGATTGTCAGGTCCCAAGTATCATTCGTCTCCATTCACTCCTATCTAACACGCTCATGCACGCTTGCTGGAAGTCCAAGCCCCTCGCCCACAAAACCTCCTATTATTATATATGTATTATTATTACATGTATTATATTATATTATTCCTAGGAAGTAGGTTGGTAAACAGCAACCGCCCTGGGAGGGGTACTACCGTCCTGCCAAGTGAGTGTACAACGAAAACCTGTAATTGTTTTACATGATGGTAGGATTGCTGGTGTCTTTTGTCTGTCTCATAAGCATGCAAGATTTCAGGTATGTCTTGTTACTTCTACTTGCACTTAGGTCACACTACACATACATGTACATACAAGCATATATATACACACCCCTCTAGGTATTCTTCTATTTTCTTTCTAGTTCTTGTTCTTGTTTATTTCCTCTTATCTCCATGGGGAAGTGGAACAGAATTCTTCCTCCGTAAGCCATGCGTGTTGTAAGAGGCGACTAAAATGCTGGGAGCAAGGGGCTAGTAACCCCTTCTCCCGTATAAATTACTAAATTTAAGAGAAACTTTCGTTTTTCTGTTTGGGCCACCCTGCCTTGGTGCGATACGGCCGGTGTGTTGAAAGAAAGAAATTATATTATTATTATTATTATACGTATTATTATTATTATTCTTATACATATTATTATTATTATTATTATTATTATTATTACAAAATAAATAATCTGTAATTTTTATTCACACAAAAAATAGAAGATTTACTGTTATGTAGACTACTGCCTTATTGCAATAATTGTATAAATAATGTCAACCCATTCAAGACTACATATTGGAATGGGCAGTGACATCATTTGTTTACTCTTGAATAGCCAAAGAATGGAACACTTCTCCTACTTTGAGCTCAATTTCAAAGTACTTATCATTGTGAAAGCAATCAAAATCATATCTATTTCTGTAATATATCTTCCATTCTATCAAACGAGACCAAAAAAACGAGAATACAACCATAAAAACCATACGAAAATACCTCTAAGGGGTGGCTAATTGCTGAGAAGTGAACTCCATTATTTATCCTCCGATTTCTTTCATTTTTGGTGTATGTTAAGAAGCATCTTTCCATCATACATTGCCCAAGTTTCAATAAGATAGTCCAACAAACAAATGAGATCCAATTCCCTAGATCAAGAGCAAGAGCCCCTCACCAGCATCAAGGAACCTCCCTGGAGGTCCACTCACTTATGGGAAGTTCGCTTGTGTAAGGAAGCAAAAAAATCGACCCATCGACTGATTGTATTTGGAAAAACTCGCACGTGGATGCGCTCGCAAGTAGAGGTTCCACTGTTTAAGGTCATCTGGTGTTTATGTGATATGTTCATAAGTTTTTGGTAAAAATTAGGTCAAGAATTGTGGAACTTTTTCCCAATGCTGACTGTGTTATCTGTACAGGAATTATAAATGAATGTGTCATTTTAATTTTTTAAACTAAAATCATTCCTTTTTGTCATATAATAGTAAGATAAATGTGTGACAAACTAATATTTTTTGGTAAACCATCAAGTAACATGAAATTTTCAATGCTGCAGAATATATCCCTGTTTCAAGTGTTATACTGGGTTCACTTCATGGTCCATCAGCTTGGTACACCTCTATAATAATAATTATATAATATCTTTATTTCTACAAGTACATGTACGGTGGAACCTCGGTTTTTGTCATCAATTCATTCCAGAAAGTCTGACAAAAACTGAAGCAATATTTCCCATAAGACATAACATAAATCCAATTAATCTGTTCCAGACACCCAAAAGTATTAACAAAAAATACATTTTATAGAGAATAACTAGTTTTACATACAGAAAACAATGAGAAATAAATATAAAGGAATAATGAAATGGATAAATGAACATTTAACATCACTTTTACCTTTACTGATGACTCTTGTTGGCGTATGGAAGACAACGAGGAGGGAAGATGGAGGAGAGGTTATCTCTACCACCATCACTACCAGCTTCTACCACAATCACTACCACCCTCTACCACCATCAGAGCCACTACCATCTTCTACTACCATCACTACCACCCTCTACCACAATCACTACCACCCTCTACCAACATCACAACCACTACCACCTTCTACCACCATCACTACCACCCTCTACCACCATCACTACCACCTTCTACTGACGAGAAACAAAGCCAGACTGACTCAGAAAGCGTGGGATGCTTTGTGTAGGCGCAGGCGAATGCGTTCAGTATGGCAGACCACCATCAACTTGACGAAAACAGAGGTGATAAATGAAAACTAGGACAATATTTTGACAAAAAAGTAATTGAAAACTGAATTCGAAGAAAACCAAGGTTCCACCGTACAAGGTATACAGGCCTAGCTGACATCAGTGACATACTACTAAATAGAAAGCCCCTTGTTATGCAGAGCATTTCAGGCAATTTTGTCCTGGGATGTGACCCATGCCAGTTGACTAACACCCAGGTGCCCATTTTACTGATGGGTGAACAGGGACACCAGTTGTCTCATGGAAATGTGTCCTGATGTTTTCCAGCCCTACCAGGGATCAATCCCCAGACTTCAGTGTGTGAGCTGAGTGTGCTAGCAATCGAGCTACGGAACACCTACTGTGTAAAGCAAAGGACAACTGTACTTGCAAATAAAATACAGAAGAATGTATTATGATTATTCATGGATTACCAAAAACTCTATATTTACCTAGTAATAAAACTCTCAAGAAACTAATGATTCACCATACACTAACCTTTCCAGAGGGGTAGGAGGTCGATGTCCTGTGTGATTAAGTGCAGTTTTCTCATTTGAGTGTGCAGGAGAGTAGGAGAGAGAGTTTGTGGGAGATATCTGGGGAGATAAACAACATATTAGCATTGCACAGTAAGTACAGCATCACTGTATTTGTGCAACTAGCCAACAGCACCCCCATGGAACATTTCCTCTATCATTTTACTGGAGGAATTTATGTGGCAGTTATGCAACAATTTACATTTCAAGAAACATTATTTAAAATAAATGGGAGATTACACATACATGGTGGCCATAAAAACTCATCACCCTTGTAGCAACTTGATATAGTACTGTATTTAGTTAGAACAGTTAGAACACCCCCCCCCCCACTACATATGATGCTCTTTGTTGCAGTGAACATCATACAACTCCTCACACCATATTTTTTTGGTGGATTAACCAATGAATGCTACCAATCTTAAATTTTACAACACAAGTTTTAATCTTCACTGAAGGTGTCTGTTACTGCCCTCTATTGTAAGAATTATGAGTGATGAAACAAATGTAATTTTAGCTGACTTGGTGCTTTTCAATATATTAGTTTATAGTTTTATTATATAATTAATTTGTCATTCAATATACCATTATTGCATATTTTTAAATAAAAAGCTATTTTAAAATTAATGGTGTTACTAAGCACACTCAATACTGCTGTGGTTAAGACATAAATGTATTTTTATTCACTTAAAAATACTAGAAAATTTATTGGATTACACTATCAGCATAATATTAAATGTAATATATTTGTCAACATTTCACTATAATAAACAATACTTATTGGTGGCAATTTCCAAACTGGAAATGGAGCTAATGCATCAGAATTGTGTAATTGTTATACATACCTATGCTGCACTGATTCCATTTTCAGTCTAGCAATAGCTAGATATAAACATTATATGATATACAGTATTCTAAACTGAGATGAACATTTCAAGTTAATCTTTTATTTTTTTTTAAATAGCAGTGATTATTTGCCACCAAGGTAGGGTGAGCCAAAGAAGGAAATACATTCACCATCATTCATTCAATACATTAGCTGTCTTGTTTGAGTGCACAAATATCACAGTTCAAATGACTCTCTGAAAAGGAACTTCCATACCCATCTTTCAGAGTGCAGCCACTCTAGTTCCCACTTAGTATTTTCATAAAAAAAAAAAAAAAAATAAAAAAAAATATAAAAGATAATTTTCACATATTTTTGCATGAACAAAGAATTTACACATATTTTAGACTAGAATAAATATTTGAGTATGCCTTACTGTAATGGACGATAGAGGTTAAGAAATACTCAATAATGTGAAAATGAGATTAATAAATGCTCTGTTAATGAGGCCTATTCTTTAACTAATATAATTTTGAAGAATAAAAAGTTACAATACCATTGTTGTAACAATGGTATTGTAACTTTTCATAATACAACTCGCCAAAAACCCACACTTAAGAGAAGAACTTTTTGACAACACTACAGTCCATCCTGGCCCATGTGACACTGGTACAGAAAGGACCGAAACATTGTTATAAGGTTCCTCTCCTAAGTGAAGGTTCTTGGTGAGTTGTATTATAATTTTATTAATTAAATCATTGTAAGTTTCAGAAGCAGTAGTGGGAATAAATGTTTTTAAGAGTGGTAGCAATTTAGGTGTAATCCATACAGCTGCTTGACAGTGTTGCACACTAGGCCATCAACACCTGTAGGGTATTTGTATAATGCTTAATGTTTGTTTCAACAGGATGAACCACTCCCCATTTTGCTATTAGAGTATGGGTAAACAGAAAAACCTGATACTGAACAATAATATTGTACTACAGTCGTCCTCTACAATGGATGACAAAACTTTGTGGCCACCCAATATAATACGTTGTTTTAAAATAGGGTAAATGAGTAGTTATGGAATAAGCGCATAGTAGTAATATCCAAGTTTGTTTCTATATTCAACATTAGTAATGTACATGCCTTTAAATTAATGACTCAGTATTTTAAAGTATACAATATAATCGAAAAATACTAGACATAAGACAGAACATTAGCAATAATAATACTAATAATAATAATAATAATAATAATAATAATAAGGGTATATAAAATACAGATCAAATATGTAATGGACTTTGATTCCCATGTATTGCAAGTTTTTTGCAAGTTATTTGTTTTTTTATATTAATGACAGGGGTACAGGTGTTATGATTTGGACACTGGGAGGTTTTAGACAATCGATTTCCTGAAAAAAAACATGGGACCTGCACTCTTGAGATTCAACATGAATTTGTGTCATGAAGCTTACATCACCATTCACCATTGTAATCACAGGTTGTCCACACGATTTGTTTAGGTACGATTGTATAAAATATTGCAATTTCTATGCAATCTTTTTCTTTATATCATTTGACATTGTGAATATTGTCAGAGATTTCTGACAGTGCAACTTAAATGAAAGGCAAAGGTATCTGTGTGTTTATATTGTGCAAATTTTGAAATGCGGTGTTTTTATCAAGAAGAAACATATAGACAGAAGGGATAGCTCAGACAGCTGTCTGAATTATCCCTTCTGTTGTCTGATTGGTTATACTGATCTTTTATTTGTTTATAATAATTTAACAACGATGGGAATATCAATATAGAAATGAGGGAACCATGGGAAATATTTAGGAACTACAGTATATTAAATACATCAGGATTATCCCAACCATGTGTCTGGGCTAGCACTATCAGTAGGATGAAACTGCCCATTAATTTAAAATTTCTACCACAAAACATTCTATTATAGTGAAGAATGATAAATTTTGTAGATAAATTAGCTAAGATATGTGCACTTGTAACATGGTATATTGATACTGGCTGTTTGTTTTTTTAAATAATGCTTTTTACATGTGTGTGTGTGTGTGTGTGTGTGTGTGTGTGTGTGTGTGTGTGTGTGTGTGTGTGTGTGTGTGTGTGTGTGTGTGTGTGTGTGCGCGTGTGCACGTGTGCGTGTGTGTGTGCGCATGCGTGTGTGTGTGCACGTGTGTGTGCACGTGTGTGTGCGTGTGTGTGTGCATGCGTGTGCATGAGTGTGTGTGTGCGTACTCGCCTAATTATGGTTGCAGGGGTCAAGACTCAACTCCTGGCCCCGCCTCTTCACTGAGTGCTATTAGGTCCTCTCTCTCCCTGCTCCATGAGCTTTATCATACCTTATCTTAAAGCTATGTATGGTTCCTGCCTCCATACATAGTGTGTGTGTGTGTGTGCATGTGTGTGTACACTCACATAGTTGAGGTTGCAGGGGTCGAGTCCTAGCTCCTGGCCCCGCCTCTTCACTGGTCGCTACATGCGTGTGTGTGCTTGTGCACATGTGAGTGTGCACATATGTGCATGTGTGCACATGCAATACAGTTGCAAAGAGGCTATCTTAACAATACAAAATAAGCCACAGGCAAAGTGTAAATACTAGCTCAAGGCCTTTCACACTGTGTGCTGCATCTGGAGCTATGCAATGTTGCAAGACTTGCAACAGATAAGATGATGTAAAAAATCTCTCAGGGGTAAGGGAAGATATCCGATGTGTGCTCTTCCTGCAAAAGAAGAACCTTGCATTGGACATGCTACCTTAACTCTCATAATTTTTCCCTCAACCTATCTTCTGCAAGTCTTGCAACATTGCATAATTCCTGACAGAACACAAAGTGTGAAAGGCTTTGAGCCAGTGTTTCTCAACCCCTGTGGCTTTTTTGCATAGCTTTCTGGCCATATTCCACCAAGATCACCAACCTTAATGGAAGATGGCCAAACACTTTCACCATCATTTACTCTACCACTGTCTTACCAGAGGTGCACAGATTCTACAGTTCAGATGCTTCTCCAGACTGCAAATATCCCCACCCTCTTTCAGAGTGTAGGAACTGTACTTCCCACCTCCAGGACTCAAGTCCAGTTACCTGGTTTTCCTGAACCCCTTCAGAAAATGTTACCTTTCTCACACTCCAACAGCTTGTCAGAAATTGAACTGGGGCAAGACAGAATGCCAAATCACAACCCTAATGACCTGGTCATGAAGACTGCAGCTTTAATAAAGCCATGGAGATTGTATTAAGGAATTCTCAGAGGAGTTCTGTACATAAAATGGGTAGGCTTCCTAGCAGTGGCTCATAACTTTGACTCAACTGTCAGTTTTTGGAGAATACCTCCTATTAACACAACCAGAACCAGAGTCTAGCCTGGCTCACATACATTGGCTATGAGCCTTAAAATCATAATCAATGATTGTAAGACTCCTTATAAGAGGAGTGCAGGGAACTGAACTGGGGCAAGTTGGGATACCAGGCCACTGCTCTAGTGATCTGGATATGAAGGTTACAATAGGGAATTCTTAAACCACCCATTTATGTACATCAAGTTTAGCAGTGGCTCCTAACTGTGCCCAAACTGAAAATTTGTACAGATAACATCTCCTGCCTATGTAACCAGCACCAGAGACAAGCTTTTGTCCCAAATACTGTAGTATGTATAAAGAATTAAAGTGGGCAAACCAGAATGTCAAGCCACCACTCTAGTGACTTGACCATGAAGGCTACAAAAAAGAATTTTCAAACCAGCAATTTACTTAAGCTGGGGACATTAGCAGTTACCATCATCACCAAATTTTTAGAGAAACTTCCCACTAATACAGCCAGAGCCAGAGTACTGTAGGGCCCCGCTTTACGGCATTTTGCTTCAAGGCATTCCGCTAATATGGACATTTCAAATTATGATCAAAACTCTCTGTACGGCACCCCCCATCTTACTTTCTAATACAGTTTCCATGCCCCACCTGGTTTGTTTACATTCTCCGTGAGCACGACTCTCCATTATGTCTGGAAACTTTCCAAAATTTCAAGTGTTTTAAAGTTATTTCATATTTTATATATACTCTGATAATTATACTTATGTGTACTTGTACCTAAATAAATTTACACACTGTGCTGGCATGCAGGTACACATTAAAATCATCAAGAGTGTCTTATTAATAAGTCTTGAAGATGCCATATTAATAATGATAATAATAATAAAACAATAATAATCACAATGAGGTGCATTAAATGTTGTATATTACAATAATACGTATAGACATTTGATTAATCCATCTATGACAGTTTTTTAAAAATTATATAATAAACAAGCTATGTAACATATAAACATGATAAATACACCCCACAGTAGAATAAATTAACATAAATATGAGATGTTTTTCCACTTGTATTGTTGGAGTGTCGGAAAGAAAAAAAATTTCTCTAGTTCAACACCAAAGAAAATGTGTACACAATAGTATTACTGGGGGTAACTGTGGAAAATTCTAGGTAGTAGGTTGGTAGACAGCAACCGCCCAGGGAGGTACTACCGTCCTGCCAAGTGAGTAAAATGAAAGCCTGTAATCGTTTTACATGATGGTAGGATTGCTGGTGTCCTTTTTTCTGTCTCATAAACATGCAAGATTTCAGGTACAGGTCTCCCTCAACATTCACGTTTTCAGCTTTCGCGGGCTTCACACATTTGCGAATTCCCAACCACCAAATTCCCAGCTGCCAAATCATATTCAAGTTTCCCGCCACCTGCGAGTCCCTACTACCCTCTCACTGACCCCCGCAACTGGCAGCCAGCCCTCCCACCACTCAGTGTGGTGAGTGTTTTGTTTGTTCATTATTTGCTATTAAACTACAGTATAAATAATGTAAACCCATTCATGACTGCATATTGGAATGGCTATTCGGACAGGTATTAGATGGTGACATCATGTGTTTACTCTTGAACACAGCAAAGAATCAAACATTTCTGCTACTGCTAATAATAACAATAATAATAATAATAAATACGATATAATTGAAGAAGGAAGTTGTACAAAAATACGAGGGAGTGGTTGACACATCGTCAGTGTGGCTTTGTTTATGCTGGAGTGAGCATTAGTCTCCCTGCTCTTCCAAACATTTCACAATAATTCATTGTTTGGTGCTTGTAGATTGAGTGCGACTGGAGTGGTAGAGGCAGTGGTTGAGGCAGCGATTGAGGCAGCTGTTGAGGCAGCTGTTGAGGCAGCGATTGAGGCAGTGGTTGAGGCAGTGGGTAAGGCAGCTGTTGAGGCAGCTGTTGAGGCAGTGGTTGAGGCAGCGATTGAGGCAGTGGGTGAGGCAGCTGTTGAGGCAGCGATTGAGGCAGTGGGTGAGACAGCTGTTGAGGCAGCAATTGAGGCAGTGGTTGAGGCAGCTGTTGAGGCAGCGATTGAGGCAGTGGGTGAGGCAGCGATTGAGGCAGTGGTTGAGGCAGCTGTTGAGGCAGCGACTGAGGCAGTGGTTGAGGCAGCTGTTGAGGCAGCGATTGAGGCAGTGGGTGAGGCAGCTATTGAGGCAGTGGGTGAGGCAGCTGTTGAGGAAGCGATTGAGGCAGTGGTTGAGGCAGCTGTTGAGACAGCAATTTAGGCAGTGGTTGAGGCAGCTGTTGAGGCAGCGATTGAGGCAGTGGGTGAGGCAGCTGTTGAGGCAGTGATTGAGGCAGTGGGTGAGGCAGCTGTTGAGGCAGCGATTGAGGCAGTGATTGAGGCAGTGGTATTTAATAACATACATGTTATTAATAATAATAATACATGTTATTAATAATATGTACTATTATTATTTATAACATATATGTTATTAAATACCACTGCCTCAACTGCTGAATTATTGTGAAATGTTTGGAAGAGCAGGGAGACTAATGCTCACTCCAGCATAAACAAAGCCACACTGACGATGTGTCAACCACTCCCTCGTATTTTTGTACAATTTCCTTCTTCAATTATATTGTATTATTATTATTATTATTATTATTATTATTACTATTGTTATTATTAGCAGTAGCAGAAATGTTTGATTCTTTGCTGTGTTCAAGAGTAAACACATGATGTCACCGTCTAATACCTGTCCAAATAGCCATTCCAATATGCAGTCATGAATGGGTTTACATTATTTATACTGTGGTTTAATAGCAAATAATGAAAAAACAAAACACTCACCACACTGAGTGGTGGGAGGGCTGGCTGCCAGTTGCGGGGGTCGGTGGGAGGGTAGTAGGGACTCGCAGTGGTTGAGGAAGTGGTGGAGGCATTGGTGGAGGCAGTGGTGGAATCTGTGGTATTTAATAACATACATGTTATTAAAGCATAACATGTATATATTTAGTACAATTTACGACGTTTTCATGTATTTTATGATTGTTCATGGTTCAACAAGTTAAGGAAGCAGTATTGTATTATATTTCCCTACAATATATTGGGGCACCAAACATTCACGGTTTTTCAACATTCGCGAGGCTCTTGATCCCCTAACCCTTGCGAATGTTGAGGGAGACCTGTACGTCTTGCTACTTCTACTTACACTTAGGTCACACTACACATACATGTACAAGCATATATATACACACCCCTTTGGGTTTTCTTCTATTTTCTTTCTAGTTCTTGTTCTTGTTTATTTCCTCTTACCTCCATGGGGAAGTGGAACAGAATTCTTCCTCCGTAAGCCATGCGTGTTGTAAGCGGCGACTAAAATGCCAGGAGCAAGGGGCTAGTAACCCTTCTCCTGTATATATTACTAAATGTAAAAGGAAAAACTTTTGTTTTTCCTTTTGGGCCACCCCACCTCTGTGGGATACGGCCGGTGTGTTGAAAGAAAGAAAGAAACTGTGGAAAATTATTCCTTTCGTATGCCTTCACTCAGAACATCATTCCTTCTAAAAATGGTGTGTTATATGACAATGAGAGGGTTGCTCTTTATTTATTCTACTTTACCAATGTGGAGACAACTTGTACACAATGTAAGGTGTATTATGGTATAAGATTCACAGACATGGGCATGAACGTCTATCAACCAAAACCAGACACGTTTGTTTGTTTGTTTACATACTCTGTGGCTCTGTCCTCTCTTTTTCTCGTTCTCTCTTTATTCATTTTTATATCATTTACTTACTTTTCACCCTACATTAAGACTACAAATATTTTAAGGTAAGCAATGAGTGTACTGTATATGTATTTTATCACTTTAGGGTGCTTTAAATGTCGAAGTATATTACATGTGGGTGGGTGGGTTGGCCAGGAGGGCTACTATACCTCCCACACCTGACTTCTTAAAATACTACTCACCTCTCACCCTACATTAAAACTACAAATATTTTGTGGTAAGTAATGAGTGTACTGTCTGTGTATTTTACTTTTTACTGTTTTTCTAATGCCTAGTTCTATTGCTAACTTAATACAACTCGAACTCACGACGGGCTCTCTGACCAGTAAGAATACCTAAATAATATATATTAGAGCTGATTTCCTCTATTCTGTTTATTACAATATACAGTACACTACTGTATAAACATTCAAAATTATACTAAAAATGTTATAAATGTTGCAAAGGTGACATTAAAACAATATCAAAGATGGCTGACACAAACCCACTGCCATTATAGTATGCTCCTTGCTTAGCAACGAATTCATTTACAGATGTGGTCTTATGAATGGAACTCTCTCATTAAGTAAGGAGAGGCTGGATATGTTAGTGTAAACTTGTTATCTTGCATTTACATGCATTTATAAGTGGAAAAATATAGGCGTTCTACTTTCCGACAATAGCCTGGAGCCTAACCTGCCATATAAGTGGGGCCCTACTGTATACATGTACAGCTCTTTGTTCCAAATGCCTTAATACAAGGTGGCAAATCATGATAAACAATGGTAACTTTTCAGAGGAGTGCAGGGAACTGGTTTCCCTGAATCCCTTCATAAATGCTACCATCTTCACTTCAACTATACTTAACCCTTTCAGGGTCCAGAGGCCAAATTTCAAAGTGCGCACCAGTGTCCAAGAATTTTCAAAAAATAATTTTGTTATTTTTTCTTATGAAATGGTAGAGAACCTTTTCTTGAAGGTAATAAAACAAAAAGTACGAAATTTGATGGAAAACTGATGAAATTATGCTCACGCGAATTTTGATATGTCAGCGACATTTACGCATCGGCAATTTTGCCGACTTTTGACTCCCATTTACCTTATTCCAGACGATCAAATTCTTAGCTATTTCACTAGTATTACTTCTATTCTATCGACTGAGCACAAGAAATCGCCAACTCAACTGCTTCAACTACAAAATAAAGTGATTGGAAATTGGTAATTTGGCCAATTTAGTGCAAAGTTCAAAATATTCCAATTTCAAAACAAGGTTCAGAATAAACAATGCAGGCATTCCTAGCACTAAACTAACATTTCCTCTATTCATTAGTTACTTTTTCAGGCTTTACAAATGAATTCCATTTTGATTTTTAATTCACATAATGAATTTTTATTCAAACCAAAAAATAGAAGATTTACTGTAATGTAATATTGTAATAATTGTATGAATAATATCAGCACATTTGTGAATATATATTAGACCCACCAGCTGGCGTGTATTAGACGTGTGAGGCCATTTGTTTACTCTTGAACATCGGTAAAAATTTAACATTCCCGCTATTTTGAGCTCAGTTTCAAGCCATTTTAAGTACTAAAACCAATCAAAATCATCTCTATTTCTGTAATATATCTTCCATTCTATCAAATGAGACCAAGAAATCACAAATACAACTATAAAAAACGTACGAAAAAACACTGCAAAGTTCCTGTTTTAATCGAAAATTACGGTCTCAGTTTTTTTCTCTCATTATGCACTGTGTGCTGCAGGATTTGTTTTATTTGGTGCACACATACCACATAAATGTATTCTCTCATATCTAGGCCCAAATTTACCACTCACAGCTTATCCGAGTGAGCTGAGCTCATGGCGTAGATCTACGGTTTGGACCCTTAACGTAAAGCCGTAGATCTACGGCATGGACCCTGAAAGGGTTAAAATACCCAAAAAACAGTTGTCTACACTCACACCACTAACTCCCTCCCTCTAGTCTGATATCCAATCTTTCATTGTGTTGACATTTTCTTATTCTCAGTGCCCTTTTTTCTTGTGTGTTCACTTCATTACCTAATAGAATATTCACTTTTCTTGTACTCACTCTAACTTATCTAAAGACCATATGAACTATTATTGCCTTCCTAATCTTAAGTTAATTTTTAAGTTTGCCTGCAATGCTCTGCATACAAAGGGGCTTTTGGCATGTACACCCAACTATTATATTCCTCTGTACAACCATGTATCATGTCAAAATAAACTTCTTGTTCTTAACTTTTTTCTTTTACACACTCACCTAAACTCCTCCAGAAACTTCATAACTTCTCATAAGAATCTCCCATAACCCCTGTGTTAGCTAAGAGCAATGGGGGACACCTCTCGCTCAACGTCAGAGTCATTCCTTTAATTGTAGACCTCTTCCAAAACTGTCAAATCATTGGAAGGTGCCACATGGCCCGTCATGATTAATTACTTATTATAAAAAGAGCCTCATCAAGGTTTACCTAACAAACAGCCAGGATATACAATACAGGCTGAGGTAAGTACATGTATGAAACCCAGTTAAAATCAGCTTCTGTTATTCTCATGCTAACTAATTAATTGCTGAAACTCTCAGTATCTTCACAAGAAGGTATGACATTACTAGTGAAAATTGTTTGATTTCTAATATTCTTTGATATACAAACTTATTAACCTCCTTAACCCTTTCACTGTCTTCCCAAGTAGATCTACTTCATTGACGCCAGTGTCACCTATGTGTGTACATATATGTTTTAAGCACACCTCCCTTAAATAAGCTGTGAATGGTATATTTTGGCCTTGACATGAGAGACTGGATCTGTGCACAGAGAGTGCACAGCATGAAAACAATTCTTGCCACACTGCACGTGTAAGTACCATAAAGCACTGAAATTACTGGGAACGGCCGAAGGCCCTCGACTTGTACTCCTTTGAATGCAGGGAAGAAAGATACATGATAATATAAACTTGGAAAATCCTAGAGGGACTAGTCCTAAATCTTCACACTGAAATCACTCCCTACAAAACTGAAAGACTTGGCACGTTGTACAACATCCCCCAATGTAAAGCAGGGGTGGCACAAATATGCTAAGAGACATCACAATAAGTGTGAAGGACCCAAGACTGTTCAAATACCACCCAGCATACATAAGAGGGATTACAAATAGACCCCTGGCTGTCTTCAAGAGGAAGCTGGACAGACATGTAAAGTCAGTGCTTGACCAGCCGGGCTGTGGTTCATACATTGGTTTGTGTGTGTCCATCAGTAATAGCCTGGTTGTTAAGGCCCTAATTCACCATGAGGTTTGGTCAGGGACCAGACCGCGGGGGCGTTAACCCTCAGAATGCCCTCCAGGTATGCAGTAGTACATGATATGAAAAACAAACCTCTGACCTTGTGTCAGGTTTAAAACAGTGGCTATGATCTTTATGGTTTTATAGGCTGTTATCAACTGATAGAATGGAAGACATAATAGTGAAACAGAGATGGTTTTCATTAGTTTCAGACTCAAAGTAGCTTAAAAAAGGGCTCAAAGAAGCAGAAAAATTTGATTTTTTGGAAAATTTCCTGAGGGAGGGTAAGGACTGTCCTAACCCTCACAGTCTGTTTTATGGGTTTTTATTAGGTCTGCTTCGATTACTGGGATGGCCTAATCCATGACCAAACATTCTTGATTGTATTTCATTATCAGAGGAATTGGGTAAAACTCTGATTTTGTTTGACGATGGATTCAAAATGAAGGACAAGTGTTATATAGAAGAGGCCTGGGAATATGATTAATGAAAAGAGGAAAGGTTGCTTTAGTGGCTGGGAATCCTACAGTATTTATTTTGGATTTTTTAAATTGAATTTTTTTTCTAATTTTTGTAAAATTGGCCAAACTAACTTCTGTGCACACTGTCATGTAGCTCTGATAGCTGAATGGGCAATTTCTTGTGTTCCATTGACAGAATGGAAGGCACTCTAGCAAAATAGCTAGGGATTGGGTTGAATTGAGCATTGAAGCTGGCTTAAAATAGGAGTCAAAGTAAGTGAAATTGCTGATGCACAAATTGTGCCCAGACTTACAACTTTGTGCCTGTTTAATTTCCTACGATTTCCATCAAATTTCACATTTTTGGTGTCATTATCTGAAAAAGATTCTTTATCATCTCAAATTTTTTTTTGTTTTAATCACAACACTGTCAACACTTCTACTTTAGGAGGTCATGACAGTGAAAAGGTTAACAATCTGGCAAATAAACCTCTTGATGTTGAACTTCCACAGTAATTACCTTGTAAAAATTTCCGTATGTAGCCTGAATTCATTTGTTGCTTAGACAGTATTGAATAATTTTCATCAGTAACACTAAGTTATGAACATTTTGGTTTACAAAATATTCAATAAATCTCATGCTTTGCATGTCCAGGGATCAATTTTCAATAAACTGCAACTGAAATATTATTCCACATTGTACATTAAATTGGAAATTGACCAGTTGACTGAACCTTAAAGCTTGGAAAAATTAAGCACACATTTTGTGTGTGTGAAATCCGGTTTCATCAAGTAGCGAGATATTTTCCCCTTTATGCTAAGAGTAATGCCATTCTTGTAGGTAAAAATCCAGCATCATCCCTTACTGTAAACAGCCATCCACATTGCCAGTTGCTTTCTGGAAGCATTCTGTATCTTACTGACTCTTTTGAATGCAGTATTTTTATCACAGTATCTCATCTCTGGATATTAAACATCACACCCAAGAGGAACATCACACCCAAGAGGAAAACTAATGATGCTGGAAGTGCCAAGAAGAACTGACATGAAGCTATGCCAGTTTTAACCCTTTTAGGGTGGATCCTATTGTACTATGCCTTTGAAGCCTCGGTCAGTCCCACAGTACTACACCATAAGCTCAGCTCACTCAGATAAGCTGTGGGCCTAGATATGACAGAATGTCTTTGTGGTAAGTATGCATCATATAACAACAAAAAATCCTGCACTACGCAGTGCATAATGGGAAAAAACTGCGACCGTGTTTTTGGTTTAAAACAGACTTTGCGGTGCATTTTTTTACTGTATTCTCAGTTTTTCAGTTTTATATGACAGAACAGAAGATACATTACAGAAACAGAGATGATTTTGATTGGTTTCAGGACTGAAATATGCTTGAAATTGAGTTCAAAGTAGCAGAAATGTTCGATTTTAGCTTATATTCCAGGGTACACAGATGATGTCACTTGTCCAACTGTTTGGTCTAATACGTGGCCAAAAATTCACTGACATTATACAATTATTACAATAGTGCAGTAGTCTGCATAACAGTAACTCTTCTATTTTTTTTTGTGTGTGTGAATAATGATTCAAAATAGAAAACAAGTGTAATATAGGAGAGGGCTAAGGATGTGACTAATAAACTGTATTTTTAAATTGACAATCTATGAATTTTGTGTGAAATTGGCCAAATTATTGGGTAGTTAAAAAAGGTAAATGGGTGGTTTCCTGTACACAATCGACAGAATAGAAGGAATACTAGCTAATGAGCTATGAGTTTGGTTCAAAGTTTATTCTCTATAAGGATTACAATGCTGAGTTTACAGAATTTGGTTATTGTGTGGTTTACATGTAGTAAAATAATAATTACAGAGTGTACCACTAGAACACCTAGCATGGCTAGGCATTTTGGGCAGACCTAGATTAAATCTTAAGTTTAAAATATTACAAAATTATGAGGTAAGTTGGTATTATGGCTAAGTGACTAAATACTAGTTTGTGAGTTTAGCAATGTGAATGCTTTTGTTTTGGCACTATACATAGTTTCAGTATTGGAGTATCACAGGCCAACTTATGACTAGTTAAGATTCATTATTTTGAGATTGAGATTGATATTTGTGTTTATGGTCAAATGGGTGAGTGAGTGTAAGTGTGAACCACCAGGTGGTATTCGTATAATTAGTTGACAGGGTGTATCAGGGAGTTAAGATGTTTTCTGATGGTAGTTTTGAAGGTGATGAATGTGTCTGCAGTTTTAGAATTTTCAGGTAGGGTGTTCCAGATTTTAGGGCCTTTGACATACATTGAATTTTTGTAAAGGTTTAGTCGGACACGGGGAATGTCATAGAGATGTTTGTGTCTGGTGCTGTGCCTGTGGGTTCTGTCACAACTATCAAGAAAGCGTTTTAGGTCAAGGTTAATATTGGAATTTAAGGTCCTGTAGATGTAGACTGCACAGTAGTAAGTGTGGATGTACTGAACAGGGAGTAAGTTTAGATCTATGAAAAGTGGGGGGGTGTGTTGCCAGGGATGGGATTTAGTGATTATTCTTACTGCGGCTTTTTGTTGGGTTATATTGGCTTTAGGTGTGTTGCCGCAGTTGAACCCCAAGCACAGATAGCATAGGTGAGGTATGGATATATAAGTGAATGGTTTTTTATTATTATTATCACACCGGCCGATTCCCACCAAGGCAGGGTGGCCCGAAAAAGAAAAACTTTCACCATCATTCACTCCATCACTGTCTTGCCAGAAGGGTGCTTTACACTACAGTTTTTAAACTGCAACATTAACACCCCTCCTTCAGAGTGCAGGCACTGTACTTCCCATCTCCAGGACTCAAGTCCGGCCTGCCGGTTTCCCTGAATCCCTTCATAAATGTTACTTTGCTCACACTCCAACAGCACGTCAAGTATTAAAAACCATTTGTCTCCATTCACTCCTATCAAACACGCTCACGCATGCCTGCTGGAAGTCCAAGCCCCTCGCACACAAAACCTCCTTTACCCCCTCCCTCCAACCCTTCCTAGGCCGACCCCTACCCCGCCTTCCTTCCACTACAGACTGATACACTCTTGAAGTCATTCTGTTTCGCTCCATTCTCTCTACATGTCCGAACCACCTCAACAACCCTTCCTCAGCCCTCTGGACAACAGTTTTGGTAATCCCGCACCTCCTCCTAACTTCCAAACTACGAATTCTCTGCATTATATTCACACCACACATTGCCCTCAGACATGACATCTCCACTGCCTCCAGCCTTCTCCTCGCTGCAACATTCATCACCCACGCTTCACACCCATATAAGAGCGTTGGTAAAACTATACTCTCATACATTCCCCTCTTTGCCTCCAAGGACAAAGTTCTTTGTCTCCACAGACTCCTAAGTGCACCACTCACTCTTTTTCCCTCATCAATTCTATGATTCACCTCATCTTTCATAGACCCATCCGCTGACACGTCCACTCCCAAATATCTGAATCCGTTCACCTCCTCCATACTCTCTCCCTCCAATCTGATATTCAATCTTTCATCACCTAATCTTTTTGTTATCCTCATAACCTTACTCTTTCCTGTATTCACCTTTAATTTTCTTCTTTTGCACACCCTACCAAATTCATCCACCAATCTCTGCAACTTCTCTTCAGAATCTCCCAAGAGCACAGTGTCATCAGCAAAGAGCAGCTGTGACAACTCCCACTTTGTGTGTGATTCTTTATCTTTTAACTCCACGCCTCTTGCCAAGACCCTCGCATTTACTTCTCTTACAACCCCATCTATAAATATATTAAACAACCACGGTGACATCACACATCCTTGTCTAAGGCCTACTTTTACTGGGAAAAAATTTCCCTCTTTCCTACATACTCTAACTTGAGCCTCACTATCCTCGTAAAAACTCTTCACTGCTTTCAGTAACCTACCTCCTACACCATACACTTGCAACATCTGCCACATTGCCCCCCTATCCACCCTGTCATACGCCTTTTCCAAATCCATAAATGCCACAAAGACCTCTTTAGCCTTATCTAAATACTGTTCACTTATATGTTTCACTGTAAACACCTGGTCCACACACCCCCTACCTTTCCTAAAGCCTCCTTGTTCATCTGCTATCCTATTCTCCGTCTTACTCTTAATTCTTTCAATTATAACTCTACCATACACTTTACCAGGTACACTCAACAGACTTATCCCCCTATAATTTTTGCACTCTCTTTTATCCCCTTTGCCTTTATACAAAGGAACTATGCATGCTCTCTGCCAATCCCTAGGTACCTTACCCTCTTCCATACATTTATTAAATAATTGCACCAACCACTCCAAAACTATATCCCCACCTGCTTTTAACATTTCTATCTTTATCCCATCAATCCCGGCTGCCTTACCCCCTTTCATTTTACCTACTGCCTCACGAACTTCCCCCACACTCACAACTGGCTCTTCCTCACTCCTACAAGATGTTATTCCTCCTTGCCCTATACACGAAATCACAGCTTCCCTATCTTCATCAACATTTAACAATTCCTCAAAATATTCCTTCCATCTTCCCAATACCTCTAACTCTCCATTTAATAACTCTCCTCTCCTATTTTTAACTGACAAATCCATTTGTTCTCTAGGCTTTCTTAACTTGTTAATCTCACTCCAAAACTTTTTCTTATTTTCAACAAAATTTGTTGATAACATCTCACCCACTCTCTCATTTGCTCTCTTTTTACATTGCTTCACCACTCTCTTAACTTCTCTCTTTTTCTCCATATACTCTTCCCTCCTTGCATCACTTCTACTTTGTAAAAACTTCTCATATGCTAACTTTTTCTCCCTTACTACTCTCTTCACATCATCATTCCACCAATCGCTCCTCTTCCCTCCTGCACCCACTTTCCTGTAACCACAAACTTCTGCTGAACACTCTAACACTACATTTTTAAACCTACCCCATACCTCTTCGACCCCATTGCCTATGCTCTCATTAGCCCATCTATCCTCCAATAGCTGTTTATATCTTACCCTAACTGCCTCCTCTTTTAGTTTATAAACCTTCACCTCTCTCTTCCCTGATGCTTCTATTCTCCTTGTATCCCATCTACCTTTTACTCTCAGTGTAGCTACAACTAGAAAGTGATCTGATATATCTGTGGCCCCTCTATAAACATGTACATCCTGAAGTCTACTCAACAGTCTTTTATCTACCAATACATAATCCAACAAACTACTGTCATTTCGCCCTACATCATATCGTGTATACTTATTTATCCTCTTTTTCTTAAAATATGTATTACCTATAACTAAACCCCTTTCTATACAAAGTTCAATCAAAGGGCTCCCATTATCATTTACACCTGGCACCCCAAACTTACCTACCACACCCTCTCTAAAAGTTTCTCCTACTTTAGCATTCAAGTCCCCTACCACAATTACTCTCTCACTTGGTTCAAAGGCTCCTATACATTCACTTAACATCTCCCAAAATCTCTCTCTCTCCTCTGCATTCCTCTCTTCTCCAGGTGCATACACGCTTATTATGACCCACTTCTCGCATCCAACCTTTACTTTAATCCACATAATTCTTGAATTTACACATTCATATTCTCTTTTCTCCTTCCATAACTGATCATTTAACATTACTGCTACCCCTTCCTTTGCTCTAACTCTCTCAGATACTCCAGATTTAATCCCATTTATTTCCCCCCACTGAAACTCTCCTACCCCCTTCAGCTTTGTTTCGCTTAGGGCCAGGACATCCAACTTCTTTTCATTCATAACATCAGCAATCATCTGTTTCTTGTCATCCGCACTACATCCACGCACATTTAAGCAACCCAGTTTTATAAAGTTTTTCTTCTTCTCTTTTTTAGTAATTGTATACAGGAGAAGGGGTTACTAGCCCATTGCTCCCGGCATTTTAGTCGCCTCATACGACACGCATGGCTTACGGAGGAAAGATTCTTTTCCACTTCCCCATGGACAATAGAAGAAATAAAAAAGAACAAGAGCTATTTAGAAAAAGGAGAAAAACCTAGATGTATGTATATATATATATGCATGTGCGTGTCTGTGAAGTGTGACCAAAGTGTAAGTAGGAGTAGCAAGATATCCCTGTTATCTTAGCGTGTTTATGAGACAGAAAAAGAAACCAGCAATCCTACCATCATGCAAAACAGTTACAGGTTTTTGTTTCACAGTCATCTGGCAGGACGGTAGTACTTCCCTGGGTGGTTGCTGTCTACCAACCTACTACCTATAAGTGAATGGTATAGCGTGAAAAGGGCAGTTTGCGGCACGTAGTATCGTATCTTGGAGAGGATTCCAACCATTTTGGATACTTTTTTGGTTATGTGTTAGATAAGGGTGCTGAAGTTCAGGTTGTTGTCGAGGTATAGGCCTAGGAATTTGCCCTCATTATGCCTGGCAATTAGAGTGTTGTCGATCTTAATGTTAATTTGCGCATCTCCTGCTCTGCTACCAAACAATGTAGTAGGTTTTGTCAGCGTTAAGCGTCATCCAAGTCGATATTTTGATCAGCTCCTCATTAACAACGGTGTTGAGGGTGGCAAGATTAGGGTGAGAGATGACATAAGTCGTGTCGTCAGCAAAGAGAATGGGGTTCAGGAGTTGAGATACGTTTGGAAGATCATTGATGTATATGAGGAAGAGCAGGGGACCAAGGACACTTCCCTGTGGAACTCCAGTATCAAGTGGCTGTGTTGTTGATGCTGTGTCTTTAATGGTGACATACTGATACCTATTAGTAAGGTAAGATTTGAAATATGCAAGCGCACGGCCTCATGTACCATAATGGTCAAGTTTCTGGAGTAGGATGCCATGGTCTACTGTGTCAAAAGCTTTTCTTAGGTCAATAAAAATTCCTAGTGGATATTCCTTATTTTCCAATGCTGCGTCAAGCAGATCTAGCATTTTTATGATTGCATCGTTAGTGCTTTTATTTTTCCTGAATCCAAATTGGCAGGGGTTGAGTATGTTTTGTGCCGTTATAAATGAATACAGTCTCCTGTGCACGAGTTTCTCAAAGATTTTGGATAGCAATGGTAAGTTTGATATTGGCCAATAGTTGTTTAAATCTGTAGGGTCACCACCTTTATGTATTGGTGTAACCCTTGCCGTCTTGAGTAGTTTCGGGAAGGTGCTAGTTTCTAGTGACTTGTTAAAAAGTAATGAGATAGTATGCAAGAGGACATGTAGGCATACTATCGAAGATACGGTACTATGCTCCACAGTCAGCCCTCCTGGCCCTATATCACTCTCTTATTTACCCCTATCTCACCTATGGAATTTGTGCATGGGGCTCAACAACAAGTAACCATCTCAGACCACTAATTACCCAACAAAAGGCTGCAGTTAGAATGATAACAAATTCTCACTACAGGCAGCACACTCCACCAATATTCAATACACTCAACCTACTCACCATACAAAACATCCATACTTATTACTGCACCTATTACATACATAGAACACTCAACTCTGATATTAACCCTCCCCTCAAACATCTCCTTGCCAACCTCAACAGAACACATGACCATAACACAAGGCACAGATCACTCTTTGATATTCCTCGTGTCCATCTCACGCTATGCAAAAACTCAATGCACATAAAAGGCCCTAAAATCTGGAATTCATTACCTGTAAATATAAAAGAAACACTACCTGTTTATAAATTCAAGTCTCTTCTCAAAGATCACTTACTCACCCAAAACCAAATAAATACTGAATAACTGAACCTTATAAATTGTATATCTTAAATGTTTCTCACAATTATATCACATAAATGTTAAACCTAAAACCCAATCTAACTTTATTATTTTTTAAATACACTACCTAACAGAATACTCCATTCTACTGAATTTACAACAATGCATGCAACCATATGACCTGTCTTTTTAATACTCACTTGTGCTTTATAGTAATCAGTTTACATTAATGTTTTTCACTGATTTCATCATTGCTTAGTTAATCTTAAGTTAATTTTAAGCCAGCCCGTAATGCTATGCATAGTATAAGTGGCTTTGGCATGCTGCTCTTATCTGTATTTTTTTTTGTACCTCTGTAAGTGTGCTCAAATTATAAATAAATAAATAAATAAATAAATAAATAATGGTGGGACATGAGACAGATTCCCTGAGTTATTTTTAAGTGACTTTATAATCTCGGTGACTTCAGTAGACTGGAACAATGGAAATAGTTGAAAATAGGGTTCAAAGTGGGTAAAATTGCCGATGCAAAAATACTGCCAAGACCACTAACTTTGCCAGAGCATAAATCTGAAGTTTTCCATCAAATTTTGTACTTTTCGTATCATTACTTTGGAAAAAGATTATCATTTCATAAGAAATTTTTTTGTTTTTTTTTGTTTTTTTTTTGAAAATTCTTCAATCCTGGCAGCAAATTTGAGATTAGGAGTCTCGGCCCTGAAAGGGTTGAGGCAGTGTACCACTAATTTGATGTTTCTTGGATCTTTTTTATTATTTCTTTGTCTTCTAGAAAAGTGAGAAGTTTATAAAACCATTTACAGTGGACCCCCAAGTTTCGTCCGCCCATCACCACACACACAAAACCAGTCTCCCGCACCATTCACACTCAGTGTGCCATTGTTTACCAGCACGTGACCACCACCCCACAGATTCATATAATACATTTCATAATAATCCATTGTTTTTTGTGCTTGCAACTGCTAAATAAGTCACGATGGGCCCAAGGAAACTAGCGCAAGCCCTTTGGTAAAGAAAGCAAGGAACACAATTGAATTCAAGAAGGAAATCATTGAAAAATATGAGAGCGGAGTGCGTGTTACAGAACTTGCCAGGATGCATGGCAAACCCCATTCAACCATCGCTTCGATCGTGGCGAAGGGAAAGGAAATAAAGTGTGCTATTGTTGCAAAAGGGTTAGATATGCTGACAAAAAAGAGATTGCAAATCCTCGAAGAAGTGGAAAGGTTATTGTTGGTGTGGATTACCCAAAGCAGTTACCAGGAGATAGTATTATGCAGTCGATAATATGTGAAAAGGCAAGGCAGTTGCATGACGATCTCATAAAGAAAATGCCTGCAACGAGTGGTGATGCTTGTGATTTTAAGGCCAGCAAAGGTTGGTTTGAGAGATTTAAGAAGCATAGTAGCATTCACAGTGTGATAATGCATGGTAAGGCTGCCAGTTCTGACAAAAAAGCCGCTGAGAAGTTTGTACAGGAGTTTAAGGAATGCATAGACACTGGAGAATTCAAACCCCAACAAGTGTTTAATTGTGATGAAACAGGCCTCTTTTGAAAGAAAATGCCAAAGAGGACCTACATCAGGCAAGAGGAAATGGCACTCCCAGGGCACAAGCCTATGAAGGATAGGCTTACTCTCATGTCTTGTAGTAATGCATGTGGGGATTGCAAAGTGAAGCCTTTACTGGTGTATCACTGAAAATCCCAGTGTTAAAGAAATACAGTGTCGCCAAGAGTAATTTGTGTGTGATGTGGAAGGCTAACAATAAGGCATGGGTCGCAAGGGGAATTTTCCTAGACTGGTTTAATGAAGTGTTTGGCCCCAGTGTGAAGAAATACCTCCTGGAAAATAAATTGCCACTCAAGTGCCACCTGGTAATTGACAATGCTCCTGCTCATCCTCCAGACTTGGAAGAGCAAATAGTGGAGGAATTTAGTTTCATCACAGTGAAGTTCTTGCCCCTAATACAACTCCTCTCATCCAGCCCATGGACCAGCAGGTCATTTCAAACTTCAAAAAACTGTACACCAAAGCAGTGTTTTAAAAGTGCTTTGAAGTGACCTCAGACACTGAACTGACCCTAAGAGGGTTCTGGAAAGATCACTTCAATATCCTCACTTGCATAATCCTTATAGGTAAGGCTTGGGAAGGAGTGACTTGCAGAACTTTGAATTCTGCTTGGAGAAAACTGTGGCCAGAATGTGTACAAGAGAGAGATTCTGAAGGGTTTGGGGCTGCCAGTTGTGGAATCTATTGTGGCATTGGGGAATTATTATTATTATTATTATTATAATAAAAAAGAAGCGCTAAGCCACAAGGGCTATACAGCGCTGCAGGGTAGGAAAGGAAGCGAGGGTATTGGGCGGCAGAAGGGGGAAGGGGCGATCAGTAGGTTACAGAAAACAGCGGGGCAGGAGATAGTTCAGGGTAGAGGGTAGCAAGAGATTGAGGTAGAAAGGGCTGAAGGTATCATCAGAGTTTGTGAAGTAAGTCAGTTGTTGTCAAAAAGTCAATGAGAGAGTCCGGATGAAAGGTTGGTCCATCAGCGAGAAGGGAAGGTAAAGAGAGACCAGCGGAGCGAAGATGACGTTGGAGGTAAATTCTGCGTGCTCGTTGATAAAGTGGGAAGTCTAACAGAATGTGGCTGACCGATAATGGAACCTGATAATTCTCAGAGAGGAGCAGGGCGCCTCTCCATGAGATATCCATGAGTAAGACGAGTGTGGCCAATGCGGAGACGGGAGAGAGTAGTCTCCCAACCTTGGCACTGGTGACAAGAAGACGGCCAGTAACCTATACTCGGTTTAACAGATTGAAGTTTGTTACCGAGCAGAGTAGACCAACATTGTTGCCAACGGGTGTGAAGGTGGGTAGCTATTGCAGCAAAATAGTCCGTAAATGGAACACCTCTATATGAAACTGGTAGGTCATGTACTGCTGACCGCGCAGCAGTGTCTGCCTGTTCATTGCCCTGTACGTCAAAAAGACCAGGGACCCAACAAAAAACAATATCTTTATGCTTGGTAGAGATGCGGCGTAGCCAAAGTTGGATACGGAGGACTAAGAGGTGAGGTGTATAAAATTTCTGTATAGCCTGTAAAGCACTAAGGGAGTCTGAGACAACCACAAATGATGACACAGGCATAGATGCAATACAGATAAGTGCTGCAAGAATGGCATACAATTCAGCAGTAAAGATACTAGCCGAAGATAGTAAATGCCCTCGTACGACGCTGTCCTGAAACACTGCTGCGAATCCTACACCGTCAGAAGACTTAGAGCCATCTGTGTACACTGCAATGGCATGAGAATGAGAGTGGAAGTGGTCAAGAAAAAGAAAGCAGGAAGCTATCGTAGACAGTTGGGCTTTCGAGCAAGGGAGTGAGAAAAAACAGACTCGAACAGCTGGAACTTCTCAAGGGGGTAGGGAAAAGTGAGGTGCTACATGAACATAGAAAGGTGGAAATTGAAGAGAAGACAAGAGCGAATGTAGGCAAAGAGAGAAGAGACGGAGCAAACAGGGGCAGTGAACAAACAAAGAATGTCTACTAATATCGGTGATCATTCTATAAATGGAAGGAATGCGGAGATCATGAGAGCGTACATAGTAGCGAAGGCAATGGGCATCACGGCGATCGGATAAGGATGGAATGTTCGCTTCTGCATAGAGGTTCTCAACAGGGGAAGAGCAAAAAGCACCAAGGCATAAACGTAATCCTTGGTGATGAATAGGGTTGAGGCTAGATAGAGTAGCAGGAGAGGCAGCTGAATAGATCTGGTCACCATAGTCAAGTTTCGATAAAATGAGGGTGGAATGTAGGCGAAGGAGAGTTCGACGATCAGCTCCCCATGAAAGATGAGCAAGGGTTTTAAGAAGATTCAGCCGGCTGTGACAAGTTGTCTTCAGAGAGGTAATGTGAGGTTTCCAGGATAACCTATGGTCAAAGAGGAGGCCTAGAAACCTGACTGTATCACGTTCAGGGATACGGGAGCCATAGCGGTATAAAGGATGATTGGAGATGACAGAGTGTCTAGTGAAAGTAATTTGGTGAGTTTTGGTACTGGAAAATTTAAACCCATGTGTGGTGGCCCAATTGGAAACACGGTCGACCTCATGCTGGAGAGAAACTGTAATGAGGTGACAGTCACCGCCTGCACAGGCAATAGCGAAGTCATCAACATGGAATGATGACCAAATATTGGATGGAAGACTAGAGGCCAAATCATTTATAGCAAGGAGAAAAAGTGTTGTGCTCAGAACACATCCCTGGGGGACACCTTCTGCTTGAACAAAGTCCGGGGAGAGTACATTATTAACCCAAACACGGAAATGTCTGTCAGTTAAAAAGTTCTTAAGGAAGGATGGTAGATTGCATCGAAGGCCTAAGGAGAGAGCTTGGGCCAAAATATTATACCTCCAAGTTGTGTCATATGCCTTCTCAAGGTCAAAAAATATGGCAATAACTGAAAGGTTATTCACAAAGGCATTATGAACATACGTATCCAAGCGCAATAAGGGGTCTATGGTAGAACGTCCCTTACTAAAGCCATATTGACGAGTGGAGAGACTGTTGTGTGTCTCTAAATACCACACTAAACGTATATTTACCAGGCGTTCCATCACTTTGCAAACTGCACTGGTAAGAGAAATGGGAGGCTTCATGTCCCCTAGTACCCGGTTTGCGGAAAGGGAGAACAATGGCTGATTTCCACAGCTGTGGAAGAACTCCTTGTGACCAAATAAGATTGAAAAGGCATAATAGGACTGCAAGGGCTGACTGATATAAATGTTGTAGCATATGAATATGAATGTCGTCGGGCCCAGCTGCCGATGATCGGCAAGCTGAGAGTGTTGCCTCCAGTTCTTGAAGTGTAAAAGGCACATTATACTGTTCTTCTCTGAGAGAAGAAAAGTCCAAGGGTGCTAACTCTCTGGCAGACTTTGAGGAAAGACACGAGGGGCATAGATGGAGCCTCCTGAGAAATACGGACCAGATGATTGCCAATTTCATTGGCAACATCTAGTGGGTTTGCTATATCAACACCGGCAACCCGCAGAACAGGAGCCAGGTCAGGAGAATATTTACTGCTCAGTTTTCGTACTTTTTTCCAGACGGCACTCATAGAGGAAGCAGAGGTGATGGTGGAGACATAATCTCGCTAGCAAGTGCATTTAGCATCACGGATGACACGGCGAGCGATCGCACACTTCTGCTTATAATCAAGAAGTCTCTCTGTGGTTCTATTGTACCAGTACCTGCCCCACGCAGCACGTTTCAAACATACTGCACAAGCACAAGCAGGAGACCACCAAGGCACGCATTTCTGAGAATGCCTGCCCGAAGTTTGGGATATAGAATGAGAAGCTGCTGTTAAAATGGAGGACAAGAAGAGGTGTAAAAGCTCATCAATGGAGGATGAAGAAGGAACCTCACTAAAAACAGTTAATTGTGAGTAAAGGTTCCAATTTGCCTGATCAAATTGCCAGCATAGGTTACGAAGAGGTGGTGAATATGAAGGGGAAGTAAGAATGATTGGGAAATGATTGCTGTCATGTAAATCCGGGAGAACAGACCAGGTGAAGTCTAATGCGGCGGAGGAAGAGCAGACTGAGAGATCGATGCAAGAGAGAGTACAAGTCCGAGGATCAAAATGGGTGTGAGTACCTGTATTTAAAACATGGAGGGGGTGGGTAGCATGAAAAGCCTCTAACTGAATGCCACGGGAATCACAGCGAGACCCCCCCAGAGGAAATGATGGGCATTAAAATTGCCAAGTAACAGAAGTGGTGGCGGTAATGACGAAACAAGAAAGGCAATATCCGGGATAAATAATGCCCGAGAAGGAGAGAGATACAAAGAACAGAGTGTATACCACCTGTGCAAGTGGATACGGGCTACTGTGTAATGCAGCGAAGTACGAACAAATAGCTGATGGTACGGAATATCAGTGCGTAGAAGGGCACTTTCATTAAAGGTCCCATCAGGAAAAGGATCTGAAGAATATAATAAATTATAGCATGAGAAGGGATAGATAACGGCAGAGTGTAATTTTGGTTCCTGTAAGCAAACACCAACAGGGGAAAACTGGGAGAGCAACATCTGAAGCTCACCCTGATTACCCCTGAGGCCGCGAATATTCGACTGTAAATAGGCCATGATTGGCAACGATAAAGATACCTGAAATCTGTAGGTAAGCGTACCTACGGACTAGAAGGGTTAGAAAAGTCCACATGTGGTGGCAAAGGAAAACGTTCAAGTAGCAAAGGACCGGTGCGTTGTGAAGAAAGGAGTTGCGCAGATGGAGAAGAGGAAAGAGAAGGAACAGAGGGTGGATCAGTGTCCATTGATGGTTTGGTCTCTGCAATATATTCAGAGATTGCTTCAAGTGTTTCGGAGTTCAGAGACGTCGTATGGGAGACAAATATGGAGATGGAAGGAGGATGAGTTTGAGTAAAGATCAGAGCTGGAATGGACTGTACCAAGGTAGGGAGGGGGGGCGAAAGGGTGGAAGGAACAGGAGAAGTGTGGGATGGGACAGAACAGGCAGAAACCTGGGAGGTGGCAGAAGAGGAAGAAACTTGGGAGGGGACAGGGGAGGAAGGCACAGTATGAGGAGGAGGATGAACCTCCACACTTGTAACAAAGCCAGTGAAAGGGGAAGACCTACGTACAGAGACCGGGAAGGGAAAATGTGGAGGTGGATGAAGGGAAGGAGGGGTTAATGAGATTTGTTGGACCTCTGAGAAGTAGAGGGACGATTGGGAGGAGGTGTCATACGAGGTCTTGTCGATACCTGGGTTTGTGAGGGAGAACACGAAGAAGTGAGGACAGACTGAAGTGTTGAAGTAGGGATGTCTGAGCCCAGGACAGCAAAAGAATTAGATACAGGAGTGACTATGGGACTGGCAACCGCAGAGGAGGCTGCAGAAGATGGGACCCCAGAAGTGGGGGGACGTTTTGAAACACGAGAATAAGAAACATGGGGTAGTCTCCCTTGGAGGCAGAGATGAGAAACTGCCATAGCATAAGGGAGACCTTCTGCCTCTTTGAGGCAACGAATTTCCCGCTCATTTAAGTAGACCTGGCAACGGCGAGAGTACGAAGGGTGTGCCTCATGACAATTAAGGCAAGAGGGAGGTCAACTGCAATGTATTAGAATGGTCATTGGCACCACAGACTGGGCATTCGGCTATAGATCTGCAATATTTTGCTGGGTGGCCAAATCGCCAGCAATTCCTACACTGTTGCGGTGTAGGGATCACCTTCCGAACTTGTAACCGATGTCCTGCTACATAAACAGAGGATGGGAGTTCACAGCTGTCAAAAGTTAAACGAGCCACATTGCAAGGGTATCGTCTTCGCCCGCGGGCGGGAAGAATATAAGTGTCTACCTTGAGAATTGGGAGATCTTGGAGTTCCAGCTGCTCGAAAATGTCATTGCCACATGTCTGGAAATTCTGTTGGACTATGGTATGGGGCAGAGTAAAAGTACCACTACAAGAATTGAGGGAATGATGTTTCTTGATAGTGATAGGAATGGTATCGATATGTGAAAGAAGATAAAGATCATGAGCTTGGGTAGAATTCTGGACTGTGATGATGCGCATACCACTCTTAAGAGCATGAAAGGAAATATCTCTACCAACATGGCGTAGGAGAGCTTTGCCAATACTATGGTCAGAAAGATAGGCAGTAGAAGTCAGTCATAAAGTAAAGAATTTAGTCCATTGTGTGGTCCGAAACTGAGTGTGGAGAGGGAGTGCATGACGTGTTGGTCTTTTCCAAGTAGAATGTGAAGGTAACGAAGTAACATCGTCAGGAGAATGTCGTTGGCATTTAGAAGTGGGACCAGAGTCGGTTCGACGTGAGACGGGCTGGCGATTCGAAAATCGTCGCACCATAGAGGGAGAGGCCGGAAGCATAGTCAAAGGAGAGCGGAGGTCAGACAAATCGAAGGAGTCAGTGGAAGCCCCGGTACCTGAAGCAGGTGAGGAAACAGCACCAGCAAGAGGTACAGGGGCCTTAGGCGTGTCCAAAGAGTGACCAAAAGACGAGGCGAGGTCAGAACAGGGTGCGGTAACAATAAGGGGCCCGGGGGTAGCGGGGTCATGGATTTGGGACTCCATGGTTAGGTTACTTCTTTCTTTTTGTTTTTAAGAAAAAAAAAAAGAAAGAAGAAAATAAAATAAAAATAATAAAAAGAATAAAAAAAAGGGGGGACTGAGGAGGGATAGTTCCTAGGAGGAATTAAGGGCCAGAAATCTCCCTCCGCGCCCAAGAGTCCTCAGCACCGCAAGTAGCACAGATGCAGCATGGAACCCGTGCCATACCCTACCCTTCATGCCAGTAAACCAGCAATCCGGGATAGCAACCTCACATCTGCCGAGCTACCTCAGTGGACACTAGAGAGGGCGGCTGGATATCCGCCACAAAGCATACCTCCTTCGGCCACCACCCCTGGAATCCGAAAGGTGGCTTCCAGAGATACACCCGTCGCCCGAAAGACACCCAAAGCCACCCTCCGGGATACCGGAGAGGGATCGGGACATCCCCAGGTGACCCAGATCCCACGGCAAACTGCGCCACAGCCAAGAACCTCAACGGAATGGGATGGACCCCGGTACCCTTCCCCCTACCTATGAACTAGTGTGCCTGTGGGAAAAATCCCAAAGGCCAAAAAGAGGAAGGACAAAAGGGAGGGGTGGGGAGGAGGAGGAGGAAAGGAAAAAGGGGAGGATGGGATAGGGAAGGGGGGATTGGGGGGTAATTAGGTTCGGTCTGAGAATGGAGACCGACAGGTCTAATTCCTCAGACCAAGTGCCTCTTCACCACGCCAAGGAGCCCCCCTTGAAGAGGGGCATTGGGGAAGTCCCTGGGGTTGGAGGTGAGTGGCGAGGATGTGGAAGAGTTGGTGGAGGACCACAGGGAAGAGCTAACCACTGAAGAGCTGCAAGATCTTCATCTGCAACAGCAAGAGATCACAGCTCAGGAAATTACTGCAGAGGAGGAGGAAGAGAGATGGAGGAAGGTGCCTTCTTCAAAGATTAAGGACATTTGTGCAAAGTGGACTGAAGTGCAAACATTTATCGATGAACTTCACCCTGACAAAGCTGTTGCAGGCCGTATTGGTAACATGTACAATGACAGTGTTGTGTCCCACTTCAGACAAATCTTAAAGAAACATCAGAAACAGAGCTCTCTGGACAGATATTTTGTGCGACAGGGATCCAGTGACTCTCAAGTTGTTTCCAGTGTCTTTAACCCTTTGACTGTCACAACCCCCAATGATAGAGAATCTTTTCCCGATTGTAATGACACCAAAAAAATGAAATTTGATGGAAAACTGACAGAATTATGCTCTCGCGAAGTTAGTGACCTTGGTGATATTTACAAATCGGCGATTTTGCCCACTTTCAGCCCTATTTTCGGCTAATTCCATTGTTCCAGTCGACCAAACTCATAACTATTTCTTTAGAACTCCATTTTTTCTATCGATTGAGTACAAGAAACTTCCCATTTACCGATTTCAACTACCCAATAATGTGGTCAGAAATTTGCAATTTGGCCAATTTCACGAAAATTAAAAAATATGACAATTTCAAAATAAGGTCCAGAATGAACAATGCAGACATTCCTGGCTCTAAAATAACATTTTCTTTGTTCATCAGTCATGTCTCCAGGCCCCTCTGATATTACTCTTGCTTTCTATTTTGAATTTTTATTCAAACAAAAAATAGAAGACTTACTATTATGCAGACTACTGCAATACTGTAATAATTGTATAAATAACATCAACCCATTTATGACTGCATATTAGAATGGCTAGTTGGACATTTATTGGACAATGACATCATTTGTTTACTTTTGAACATTGGCAAAAATCAAACATTTCCCCTACTTTGAGCTCCATTTCCAGGTTCTTTTTATAGAAAAATCAATCAAAATCACCTCTATTTCTATAATATGTTTTTCATTCTATCAAATGAGACTAAGAAAATGAGAATACAACCATAAATACTATACGAAAATAGATCACAAAGTCTTAATTTTAATTAAAAAAAATGATCAGAGTTTTTTTTTTCTCATTATGCACTGCGTGCTCCAGGATTTTTTTTATATGGTGCACACTGACCACACAGACCCATTCTCTCACATGTGGGCCTACCAGCTTTCTCCTGCTTGATTTGAAGCCGCTAGAATTTATGAGTATATATACGTCAAACACGGTACCTCGTAAGACGTATATATACGGCCGCGACAGTCAAAGGGTTAAAAAACAAAGAAGGGAAGTAACCCCAGATAAGGACTTGGTACCTGAAGTCCTAATGGAAGGAGATTCTCCTTCCAAACAATAGTGTACACCTTCCTCCTATCCCCTCCTCCCGTCTTCCATCCACCCAGAAGTCTTCAGTAAAGGTAAGTGTAATGTTATTATTATTTTATATATGTATGTACTTGATTTCTCATTGTTTTCAGTATGTAAATCTTTATTTAACCCTGAAATGGTCCAAACGTATATATACGTTTTTTCAACATCTGAAAGTATGTAAAAAAAACGTAATTTTTTTTTTGTTTTAAATGTGAAAACGTGTAAAAAAAACGTAATTTTTTTTTTGTTTTAAATGTGAAAACGTGTAAAAAAAAATTTTATCTACATTTTTTTTTGTTATATTTGAAAATATGTAAAAAAAAAGTAGATCTACTTTTGTAGCACTACGAATTTGAACGTCGATCTGTTTGGACCGTTTAAGGGTTAATTTAAAAAAAATATTTTAATATTTTTGGGTGTCTGGAACGGATTAATTTTATTTCCATTATTTCTTATGGGGAAAATAGTTTCACCTTTCGGCAATTTCGTCATTCGGCAGACTCTCTGGAACGGATTAATCACGAAACTCGGGGGTACACTGTATTAGTTACAGTATCATAATGTAAGCACTCAATTCCTTCAAGGAGAAGTAACTTCATAATGGCAAAGGGCTCATGATCTAAGGAATTAGCACTGCCCTACAGTGCCTTCGATCATGTCTAATTATCTTATATTTTCCATGTACTGTATGAAACCTACAGATTTAGTGCCTCCCCATAAACATAATTATAATACTGTAATAATTGATTTATGTTTCAGCTGACTGGAAGATCGAGTCCGAGTGCTTTTTCAGTCTTTCATCAATTGTATCTTGTTAAAGCTCAGAATAAAGGCAAACTTTACTTTTCCTTACCTTTCAATATGTGGTCAAATCTCTGAATAATCAACTATCAAGGGTTTGCTTGTTAAATGTGCCTCTGTGGACCAGAGAACTGAGAGAGCTATGCAGATGCCAATCCTTGCTAAAGTTGTCCATTTACTATGGCTTGTGAGAACTTTTTGCACTGTTTAGAGCTTTATTAAGTTAAGTTCATAAAGGTCTAGATAGTGAAACACCGTCACAATGGATGGATGATCGACCCTCTCGTTTCTTGAACTGAATGACCAAAATGGATTTAGCTGCTATTTTGACATTGGCAAAAGTGCTGTTCTGATACTGACAGCAGTGCTGTTTATGCTGCTTTTTATAATGGTAGCAGTGCTGTTTCTGCTGCTTTTTATAATGGTAGCAGTGCTGTTTCTGATGCTTTCATGCAGACAGCAGTGGTGCTTCTACTAGGTGAACATGGGCAGCATGTGTCAGGTTAGGTTATGCTAGGTTAAATTTGGTGAGAAGACTTGCCCAAATTATTGATTTTGCTACTACTTTGATGATGGCAGCAGTGCTAGTGCTGTGATAGTAATAGTGATGCTGCTGTTCCTATTGCAAGCATTACCATGTAGCTATTGCTGTAGGCATAGGTGCTGCTGTTGCGTGTGACTTTGAGGTTGCTATTAGCAGTGTATATTACTGTTGTTGACTGGTAAGATGGTACAATTGTTCAACTTATCCAGTCAGCTGACCGGACATGGTTAATATCCAGAAATGAGACGGGGAGGGGAAGGGAGATGGAATCAGGTCACATGCTTGTGGGCTTGCCACATATAGGGAAAATTTAAAATAAAATTTTTTTTTGCTTACTCATACATGCTTAACAGGTATCTGGTTACATTTTTGTGATAACAATACGATGAAAATGTGATATATAGATGTGCTTCTTGTGGGAGTCTACTGAGTTACTGTCATGACTACACCATATCTATGTCCATCATAATTTCACTAAAAAATATTTAAATTTTATTTTGATCTGAGGTATGTTTCCACTATTTTCTCTCCATGTGCACTCCAATTGTTTACTTCCCTCATGATGAAAACTTTCCTTCTTATATCACTCTGGCTCATCCGGGTGTATATACAGTCCTACATTGTACACACACACACATGCACCCAGAAATATTCTTATGCCATTTTTTAAATAATTATGTATATACAGCTTCCCTATGAATTGCAAATAAAGTGTACACACTCATTCTTATAAATGGCATAAGAAAATTCTTAACATGCATACGATAATAAATTTCCTAATAAATTAATTTTAGGCAAATAAATGATTGATTCAGTATTAATAATAAATACCACAATGACTAAAATATTTAAATATGTGTTTTGCACATATCAATATAAATGTAATGTTAGTCTACCAACACAAATCTCTTACATTTTGTTTAGGAAAATAAACATTTAGATGGCTTTAAATAATACAATAATTCCTCTTTATTTTTATACTAACTAGATATACTTTTTCAAAATTGAAATAAAGAATTTTGGCTTTCATTCCGAAGTTCCTGAAATTTGAAGAATTTTCCGAATTAAAATTTCAGACATCAATCTCCTGTTCAAAAATAAATTAAATACTGAATTACTAATTGGAATGAAATTTTTCTCCACTCTTATTCATAAAATCTTGAATATCAGAGAATACTGTATTTAAAAAAAAAAAGATTAGAAAGATTATTCCAAACTAAAAAAATCCGAGCTAATTCGTAATTCCAAATTTAGGTGAATAGAATTATTTGGAATGTTCTGAACTATGGCAAGTTTTCCTACTTTAAATTACAGATTTATGCACTTCGGAAAATTCTGATTTTATAGATCATTTCAAAATTAAAATACATACTGGAATCCTGAATCTTGGAGATTCAACAATAAAAAGAAAAAAATTATGAATAAGAGAAATTATTGTAGCTATTTAGTTTTTGAATAATCACACAAATACAAGTAAAATGCTTGCATTAAATAACACAGCACCTGTTGACTAAAAGTCTACAGGAAATAGTTTGGAAATAGCGGGATGATGTTAGTGGAAGAGCGTAACGTTCAGCCTAGAGTGAGTCTTGGAAGATGTGCTTTGCTCAGGAGATGAAAATGTTCCCTATATATACAAGTAATTTGAACACAAACCCAAGGAATAAAGAATATATTAGTAATTTGAAAAAAAAAAAAGTAATAAAAAGGAATATTCCACCAAAACTCATTCTAGGCAGTATAATTAAATGTCATTCTTTCTATATGTATTTTCTTCACTCTCACCATATTCATAATCTGGTTGTTGACCTTGAGAATTACAGGATGCAAGATATTACCCATCTGCAAAAGGATTATTATACAGCAATTATTCTATGAGAGGTAAATAGATGTATATGTCATGATCGATGTTACAAAATCTGTGGTAGTTTCATATGTTCATCTTCAACACTATATCCCTGTATCAAAACCTCTCTACAAGCATATAAATGTTTAGAAGTGTAAATGTCACTGAAAGCTGATACAAACATACTCATGTATTTTGCATGCATATAATTTGTACATGAATAATATGTTTAAATGTATCAAATAAATAAATGTTACATATTTGAAGATATGTATAGCTACAACATAAACATAGCATGCATGAAAACAAAATATAGAACATTGCTTTCATAACAAGAACTGAATAATCATGTTCAGAAAATATTAAAAATTATGTTTTTTTTCATTGCAGTAATAAAATTAAAAGTGCTCAATACACAACTAGCAAAACAAATCATGAAAAATTCTGAAAATATTAAACCAAAAATGAGCATAAATAATCCAATAAATGGAAATAATTTTCATGCTATTTAATATGAATGAAACATAAAAAAGAATATATGTACAGTGGAACCTCGACTTACGAGTGTCCCAACATACGAGTTTTTCGAGATATGAGCCATCACTTAGTCGATTTTTCGTTCTGAGTAACGAGTGAGCTTCCCCCCGCCTCCTCCTCAACCCACCTCACTTGTTTATCTATGATTTCGTGCTTTAATTTCATTGATATCATAATCATTTTCTTCTCAGCACTGTCCTTTGCACTTACTTTCTTAAGACCCATGGTTAGAAAAATAAAATTTGGCAAAATAACCACACAAAATGCAAGCAAACATGAGAGAAATGCTTCCACAGCGAGGTAAACAGTGTACTGCACCAGTTGGCTGCCTTCTGAAGCTCCTCATTATTATTATAATAATTATTATTATTATTCTTATTAATTTAGGGAACTGAAGCTCGCTCATTATTATTATTATAATTATTAATTTAGGGAACTGGAGTACAGATCCAATTCCCTAGATCAAGAGCCCCTCACCAGTGAGCTTTGGCTCCCTAAATTAATAATAATAATAATAATAATTATTACAATAATAATGAGGAGCTTCAGAAAGCAGCCAACTGGTACAGTGCACTGTTTACCTCGCTGTGGAAGCATTTCTCTTGTGTTTGGTTGCATTTTGTGTAGTTATTTTGTCAAATTTCTTTTTACTAACCATGGATCCTAAGAAAGTAAGTGCAAAGGACAGTGCTGAGAAGATGATGATGATGATGATGTCCATGGAATTAAAACATGAAACCACAGATAAACATGGGAAAGGTGCGAGGTGTGCGGGTTGTTTGTGAGGCAATAGGAGCGAAGCACATGCTTCTACTACACTGGTACTGCCTCGCATTAAGCATTAAGAGTGTAACAAGTAAGTTCAGCAATAAAGTGTAGCATTAAGAGTGTAGCAATTAAGTTCAGCAATAAAGTGTAGCATTAATAGTGTAGCAAGTAGCCTATCTTCCACCCTCCACCTCTGTCAGCATACATACACTTTATAAAACCAGTTTATTTCTTTACATTCTCTATTATGTTTTATTGTTTTTATGCAATATTTCTTATTTATGAATACATTGTTTCAGTGTTTTTTCATGAAACTAGTGATCTAGCACAGTTAGTCTCACAAACACTCCCATTTTCATTAGGGGAAAAATGGGAAGATATGGTCAGTGCGGCAGCGGCGATGGCTGCCACCACTCACCATACTATGGCCTATTTTATTCATTCTAGAGTACATATCATGTTTCTATACACAAATAACCCGCACATAGAAGAGAGGAGCACATAGAAGCTCCTCTCTTCTATGTGCGGGTTATTTGTGTATCGTTCCAGTCACAGTATTGTGCCTTTTTTGTTATTCATGTTTCTATGTTATTTATATTGTTTATTATGTCATATTAGATGAATTGTGATAGATAAAGAAGTTGCAGAGTCGATATTAGTGTTATATCGAAGTAGTATTTTGTCCTGCCTCCCGAGAGCAGGAATTCCACTGGAACGGATTAATGGCATTTCAATTAATTAAAATGAGGAAAATTGATTTGATATATGAGCAAATTGAGTTGCGAGGTAGGTCATGGAATGGATTAAACTTTTAAGTTGAGGTTCCACTGTATATAACTATTACAATAAATTTTAGACTGAACATACACCTAC
Organism: Cherax quadricarinatus; assembly: GCF_038502225.1. Taxonomy (NCBI): domain Eukaryota; kingdom Metazoa; phylum Arthropoda; class Malacostraca; order Decapoda; family Parastacidae; genus Cherax; species Cherax quadricarinatus. The sequence continues at coordinate 10,324,035 of NC_091365.1, read as the reverse complement.
CAGATAATTTGTTACAAATTAATCCTTAGTTTTGAAGAGTGCTTATGTATAAAAATCAATTTTAAAAATCACTTTGTTAGGTGAGACAATATATGGCTAATGCAATGAAAGTTTCAAATAACAACCAAAATAATCTACTAATAGCATTCCAAGCAAATTTAGCATTCTGTAAAAAAACTGGGAAGTTCTGGCCAATTAGCTAAGTAATATAAATTCAGTGAGTGTTCTTTATTACATGTAAAATATTCTACAAAAAGAAGTCAGAATCAAATTAATAAATATTGGTAATGAACTGAAACTTTCGTTTGCTATTTTCTTCTTTTTACCAACGTAGTTTATGCAAGGTCACCTCCGTATGTAAAACATGAAACACAAGTTACTACATAAATCTCCCCAACCATCACTCATGCAATACTCTATTTTTTTTTTTTTTTGACAAAATCCATTTTTTCCTACTTATTGTTTTATATCAGAATTACATTTTGTCTATATTCTATATGGCATATCATGTATTGTCTATCTAGTAAACCCTGCAGCAATCACTGGAATGATATACCATTATAGGAGAGGTTTACTGGGCTTTATATTTTGTCCTTCATCAGTATGACATCAATTATGTTGTACAAAATACTGACACCAATGTTGCATATAATACTGACATCAATATGTTGCACATAATATTGCCATTAATATGTTGCAAGGGATATCAGTAATTTTAGCCACTAATAAGATAAAAGCAATGAAGATGTGAAACTTTGTAATAAGAGAAATCTTACTAAAGATGAATGTTAACAATTATGACATAATCAGAAAATGATTATCATTCACTTCACATCAATCATGTTTGTCTACACTATAAATATTCTTAACTATACAAACTATATATATGGCAAAAGAGACCATTAAAATAATTTCTGTGACCTTACTCCTGTGACAAAAATAAAAAGTTAGACACGTACATCCAAACTGGCTGCAAGCAAGCTGTAAGCTGCATGCACTTTTCTATGCACATTATGTCAGTAGTCAGCATAATCTCTGAAATCATCACTCGATTTATAAATCAAGGAAAAAACAGGAAGGCTTGGACGAACACTAAAATATGTAATCACATGTGAGAATGAACAGTATTACTGAATGGAAAAGTAATATCAATTATTACTTCATTACTGGATGTCTATCAAGCCATAATTATTATTTAACTGATTATGTTAATTCACAAATGGTGATTTCAAGGATTACAAAAGAATTTTATGAGACAGAATCACTATCCACTCTCCTCAAGGTGTTTAAGGTTGCCTCTCATTTAATACTCATAGTTCTGTCCACTTAAGGAATAAGAATACAATCAATACCTTGTGACGTTAATAGGCACTAGTTTCAAGTAACAAAAATAAATGCAATGAAATTAAAAAAGTCATTTGAAATACAAAATCTCTACATTTTCAACAAATGCTTTAAATGAATTCTTATAATAAACAACTTTCTGGCTTTCAAACTGCAGACAGAAGCACAAAGTGCTGACTATGCTGTAGTAGAGTAGAAACACCATGCAGGGAGAAGACTATTTAAGAGAACGTTTCACATTGCACTGCTGATAAATCCCCAATAAAGCCCTGTAAGGTAAAACATTACCTCAAAAAAAGTTTTACTACCAATGTGGTGCTTCCACTCTACATTGCAGATACTGTACTATACCATCACAATATTGGAGAGACAACCAAATTCCTGCAAATCACTGGCTACAAAATATGATGCATGAGTTCATTTATATCCTCATAATGTTGTAAAACACTTTGACACAAGCAACATAAGTGTGGCTCCTTCTTTAAGTATTGTGCAGGAATTCTGGCTAATCTGTCTACAGTGCTTACTTTAGCATGTTGTCCAGAGCCGACGCGGAGGGAGCGTGTTCGCTGTAGGCCTTTGACTCTCATAGATGACCAGACCGAGCCGAACAAGGAGTGGTTACGCTAGAAAACCACCATTGGGAGGTTACTGTTAATGTGTTGTGGGGATTCTTTGCAACTGTTATTGTGTTTTGGGATTGAGAGGGGTTTAAAAATATCTTGAGGCAAGTCCATTTAAAATATTAAAATGCTGACATTCGTGAAAGTTCCAGGGAATTTAGATAGATTTTATAATAAAACAATAAAATTCAAACTCATGATGGCATTAGTAACTGAATTAATTTTAGAAAATTATGTGCACAAACACCTTAGTTGCATTACTATTCATGAGTGGTACAATGAGTAGTACTACTCAATTGTACAATGGTTTGCATCTTAACATTACTGTAAAAATGATAGAATCTCTTGGAGGAATCCTGGATCCTCACACAGTATGTCAACCCAGGAGAGGAATTTCAGAGTATTGAAAAAAGATGTTAGTTTTGGCCTCTTTATGAAAAAAAAAAGGCTTTAGAAAGTTTATACAAAAGTTAGTAATTATTCTTTCACCTCTTGTGTAAATGTATATCAACAATCTTAATACACCCCTGATCATATTCACAATACAGAAGAAATGCCCATTTTATCTATCTATATATTATCTGCACAATTTTTCTGATGAATTACTCTCTCAATTTTACCCTCTAAAGCATCAATTTTAAACCTCGCTACCACTTTTCCACTTAGTAATGGCCCCTTCTGCTGTCCAATAGTCTAAAAGAAATTGGTTTTCCATGCCCAAGAGGACTGCTGCAATGGTTAGAGTGCCATTCTCTCACCAGATCCCACTCAGGCTAAGTAATAACCCCACAAGGTACCTTCCTTGAAGGGACGTAAGAAACAGTATCCACTTCAAACCTAATCAATTTGACTGTAGCTGGCCTTATCAGCATCTAAACCTACATAACTAAATGTGTATTTTGTTACTTTAATTACTGTAATGTGTGAGGCAACTGTGTTATGTTTTAATGAGACACAGAGAGAGAGAGAGAGAGAGAGAGAGAGAGAGAGAGAGAGAGAGAGAGAGAGAGAGAGAGAGAGAGAGAGAGAGAAAGAGAGACAGAGAGACAGAGAGAGAGACAGAGAGAGAGACAGAGAGAGACAGAGACAGAGAGAGAGAGAGAGAGAGACAGACAGACAGACAGAGAGAGCGAGAGAGAGAGACAGAGACAGAGACAGAGAGAGATAGAGATGGAGAGATAGAGATGGAGAGACAGATATATATATATATATATACAGTGGACCCCCGGTTAACGAACTTTTTTCATTCCAGTAGTATGTTCAGGTGCCAGTACTGACCGATTTTTTTCCCATAAGGAATATTGTGAAGTAGATTAGTCCATTTCAGACCCCCAAACATACACGTACAAACGCACTTACATAAATACACTTACATAATTGGTCGCATTTGGAGGTGATCGTTAAGCGGGGGTCCACTGTATATATATATGTATGTATGTATATATATATATATATATATATATATATATATATATATATATATATATATATATATATATATATATATATATATATATATATATATATATATATATATGCATGCACAAGGAATTTGCAAGACCAGGCGAAATATACACAAATACTGATCTCTGGCTGAAGGAGACTCGAACCTACGAACCTTGGAACAAGGTACGCAGTGCTTTACCAATCTACCCACACTGGACCAATACCTTGGAGTCCAGTTTGCGCTAGACTTTGATCCAAGGCAGCCAGAAGGCTTACAGCTTTTCATCTCATCCCCTGCATGCATCAGCCTTACTAGAGATATTAACAATGCAAGGAATTTGCAAGAGCAGGCGAATTTTTGCGAATTCCTTGCATTGTTAATATCTCTAGTAAGGCTGATGCATGCAGGGGATGAGATGAAAAGCTGTAATCCTTCTCCCTGAAAGCTGGCTGCCTTGGATCAAAGTCTAGCGCAAGCTGGACTCCAAGGTATTGGTCCAGTGTGGGTAGATTGGTAAAGCACTGCGTACCTTGTTCCAAGGTTCGTAGGTTTGAGTCTCCTTCAGCCAGAGATCAGTGTTTATAATATATATATAATATATATATATATATATATATATATATATATATATATATATATATATATATATATATATATATATATATATA
>NC_091365.1:10264953-10317453 GCF_038502225.1 Cherax quadricarinatus | reverse complement strand
CAATATTGTCAAAATACCACACTTGGATCCACTTCGAGGACAGCGAAACAAGCTTTTATGCCACAAGACGGGCAGAAAGCAGCAACTTCACTCTGGCTGCACCTTCTCCAGAACATCACTCCATCTGAGATCATACATACCCAGGATGACTCGAGTATGGAACACATCTGCTCAGCATAATGATGTCAACGAGATAACGTCAGTTGATCAAATGAAAATGCTGGCCCACAGATGGCCCTAACTTCATCCTGTTCCCTACTTGTATGTCTCATAACAATAAAATGCTTTCAAATGAGCTGATGTAGGTAACAGCTCTTAGCTTGTCAATATGCTTTCTGTTGTTAAAGTAATAGTTTAAATCTGATTCCCAGTTTGTTTTTTGCCTATCATTTTGAGCTGCCACTCAGCTGTGGTGTATTTTGCCTAGTGACCTAGCACAACTACTATTGGTAATACCCTGTTATCTTTAACTCTTTTACTGAGTTGCTTTAGTTATCTATTTGGTAAGGTTAATACTCTAGCACAACAGCCAGGTTAACATATGATAAAGAGTAATGTAACATACCCCAACACTTATTGCCTGGTATGGATCAGTCTCGGACAGGCTTCACAATGTATACCAACACAAACCTTCATGTCTGGACACACAAACCAGAGGCAAAAATAGAGAGTGCCATCTATTTCAGGTTCCCTGGGCCCAGTTTATTATGAGGATAAACATTTCTTCCTGGCAAACCAGCAACTGCAATGTCTTCTTTTCTATGATGAGTAATATTACTCTATTGTTTTAGAAAGAAGTACAGGTCAGCCATTGCTAATCTGGCAATCAGTTATCCGGTTCCATCAGTAATCCGGCACTAATTTTGGATAGCATAATTTCAGATTACATCATTATACTGACTCAAATTTCATCATTATACTGACTCAGAAATTGTGCAGATGGTTGTAAATCCACAGCAGCAAGCCAGTGGAGAAGAAAGCAGTAATGAAAATGAGGAAGATGTAGCAGAAAGTCTCTCTTTTGATAGGTTAACCAAGTGTATTCTAACCTAACCACTCTGTAATCTGGCACACTACAGGTCCCAATGATGCCAGATTAGTGATGGCTGACCTGTAGTAATGAAGGAGTGAAGGGTAATACTAGTGCTATAGTATATGATGTTACCTCCTCTGAGTCTTCATAATTCTTATAATGAGCATACTCATACTTCTGAAAAAGTAATCTTGTAGTCTTTTTGTTTCTGATGCACTGTATTCACTTTTGTATACTGGCAAGATAAATAAGGATTTGGATACAGTTTCTGGGCTTCATTTCTTGTTCCTGGAGCAATCATAGGAAAAGTGACCTATCTGGTTAACTTCAACACTACCACCAATGGACTCTTAAATCACTTTTACAACCAGCATGAAATCTTCTTTAGTTTATGTGCACAGGCACACCAGACCTTCCCCAGTATCAACAACAGACAATGAAGAGGCTCCCAGCCCAATTCAGCTCTCTGTCTCAACCTGCAAAACTTAGAACACTGCTGTTTGTTCCTCTTGACTAGAGAAATATGGACTACATTATTAGTGCCTCATGCATAGGTTATGCTTTTATGGACTATAATGTTCAATGTGTTTATATGAATTTACAGTGAAATGCAATGGGGTCTTCCACTCCTAGTGTTGGGTAATGAAACTATTGGTGATTTTAGGTGGTGTGTCACTATGCAGTCCCTACAAATATTCCATATTCACAAATTTTGATTATCCAACCTTTCTACTGATGGGCAATTTGTGAACAGATTCAATTATCCAATGGTTTTCTGGTTCAATGACTTTTCTACATGTAAATCTCTTTTCATTTTGGTCATTATTTCTTATGTCAATTTTAACTAGATTGGAGTGATATATATTATAGAGACATGGTCTCTGAAACAAAACTTGTTATGTAGACTTAACTGTGTATTATTTGTAGCTTATACTTTTGCAAGACCTCTAGACCCACAATTATTTTATTATCACACTGGCCGATTCCCACCAAGGCAGGGTGGCCCGAAAAAGAAAAACTTTCACCATCATTCACTCCATCACTGTCTTGCCAGAAGGGTGCTTTACACTACAGTTTTTAAACTGCAACATTAACACCCCTCCTTCAGAGTGCAGGCACTGTACTTCCCATCTCCAGGACTCAAGTCCGGCCTGCCGGTTTCCCTGAATCCCTTCATAAATGTTACTTTGCTCACACTCCAACAGCACGTCAAGTATTAAAAACCATTTGTCTCCATTCACTCCTATCAAACACGCTCACGCATGCCTGCTGGAAGTCCAAGCCCCTCGCACACAAAACCTCCTTTACCCCCTCCCTCCAACCCTTCCTAGGCCGACCCCTACCCCGCCTTCCTTCCACTACAGACTGATACACTCTTGAAGTCATTCTGTTTCGCTCCATTCTCTCTACATGTCCGAACCACCTCAACAACCCTTCCTCAGCCCTCTGGACAACAGTTTTGGTAATCCCGCACCTCCTCCTAACTTCCAAACTACGAATTCTCTGCATTATATTCACACCACACATTGCCCTCAGACATGACATCTCCACTGCCTCCAGCCTTCTCCTCGCTGCAACATTCATCACCCACGCTTCACACCCATATAAGAGCGTTGGTAAAACTATACTCTCATACATTCCCCTCTTTGCCTCCAAGGACAAAGTTCTTTGTCTCCACAGACTCCTAAGTGCACCACTCACTCTTTTTCCCTCATCAATTCTATGATTCACCTCATCTTTCATAGACCCATCCGCTGACACGTCCACTCCCAAATATCTGAATACGTTCACCTCCTCCATACTCTCTCCCTCCAATCTGATATTCAATCTTTCATCATCTAATCTTTTTGTTATCCTCATAACCTTACTCTTTCCTGTATTCACCTTTAATTTTCTTCTTTTGCACACCCTACCAAATTCATCCACCAATCTCTGCAGCTTCTCTTCAGAATCTCCCAAGAGCACAGTGTCATCAGCAAAGAGCAGCTGTGACAACTCCCACTTTGTGTGTGATTCTTTATCTTTTAACTCCACGCCTCTTGCCAAGACCTTCGCATTTACTTCTCTTACAACCCCATCTATAAATATATTAAACAACCACGGTGACATCACACATCCTTGTCTAAGGCCTACTTTTACTGGGAAAAAATTTCCCTCTTTCCTACATACTCTAACTTGAGCCTCACTATCCTCGTAAAAACTCTTCACTGCTTTCAGTAACCTACCTCCTACACCATACACTTGCAACATCTGCCACATTGCCCCCCTATCCACCCTGTCATACGCCTTTTCCAAATCCATAAATGCCACAAAGACCTCTTTAGCCTTATCTAAATACTGTTCACTTATATGTTTCACTGTAAACACCTGGTCCACACACCCCCTACCTTTCCTAAAGCCTCCTTGTTCATCTGCTATCCTATTCTCCGTCATACTCTTAATTCTTTCAATTAAAACTCTACCATACAATTTACCAGGTACACTCAACAGACTTATCCCCCTATAATTTTTGCACTCTCTTTTATCCCCTTTGCCTTTATACAAAGGAACTATGCATGCTCTCTGCCAATCCCTAGGTACCTTACCCTCTTCCATACATTTATTAAATAATTGCACCAACCACTCCAAAACTATATCCCCACCTGCTTTTAACATTTCTATCTTTATCTCATCAATCCCGGCTGCCTTACCCCCTTTCATTTTACCTACTGCCTCACGAACTTCCCCCACACTCACAACTGGCTCTTCCTCACTCCTACAAGATGTTATTCCTCCTTGCCCTATACACGAAATCACAGCTTCCCTATCTTCATCAACATTTAACAATTCCTCAAAATATTCCCTCCATCTTCCCAATACCTCTAACTCTCCATTTAATAACTCTCCTCTCCTATTTTTAACTGACAAATCCATTTGTTCTCTAGGCTTTCTTAACTTGTTAATCTCACTCCAAAACTTTTTCTTATTTTCAACAAAATTTGTTGATAACATCTCACCCACTCTCTCATTTGCTCTCTTTTTACATTGCTTCACCACTCTCTTAACCTCTCTCTTTTTCTCCATATACTCTTCCCTCCTTGCATCACTTCTACTTTGTAAAAACTTCTCATATGCTAACTTTTTCTCCCTTACTACTCTCTTTACATCATCATTCCACCAATCGCTCCTCTTCCCTCCTGCACCCACTTTCCTGTAACCACAAACTTCTGCTGAACACTCTAACACTACATTTTTAAACCTACCCCATACCTCTTCGACCCCATTGCCTATGCTCTCATTAGCCCATCTATCCTCCAATAGCTGTTTATATCTTACCCTAACTGCCTCCTCTTTTAGTTTATAAACCTTCACCTCTCTCTTCCCTGATGCTTCTATTCTCCTAGTATCCCATCTACCTTTTACTCTCAGTGTAGCTACAACTAGAAAGTGATCTGATATATCTGTGGCCCCTCTATAAACATGTACATCCTGAAGTCTACTCAACAGTCTTTTATCTACCAATACATAATCCAACAAACTACTGTCATTTCGCCCTACATCATATCGTGTATACTTATTTATCCTCTTTTTCTTAAAATATGTATTACCTATAACTAAACCCCTTTCTATACAAAGTTCAATCAAAGGGCTCCCATTATCATTTACACCTGGCACCCCAAACTTACCTACCACACCCTCTCTAAAAGTTTCTCCTACTTTAGCATTCAGGTCCCCTACCACAATTACTCTCTCACTTGGTTCAAAGGCTCCTATACATTCACTTAACATCTCCCAAAATCTCTCTCTCTCCTCTGCATTCCTCTCTTCTCCAGGTGCATACACGCTTATTATGACCCACTTCTCGCATCCAACCTTTACATTAATACAGGGATGTCTGTACATAAATTCAGTGTCCCCTGCCCTGCCATGCATTACAGAAAATGTGCTAGTTCTACATTGTGTGTTTCTTCCAACACCAACAATCATATCTCATGTATTGCCCCCAGTAATTTCTTTGCCTGGTAATGGCTCACATTCTCCACTAAGTGCCCAACACAAGTGCCCTCACTGCTATAGGCTGGTGCTACCAGTGCCTAAATATCACTTATGTTGTAATATGCCTGTGAGAAGGGCAAATCTGAAATGTTTGGTTCAAAGTTCCACACCTGGACAGAAACCATGATAACCTAGGTTTACCTGAGGAGATAGCTGCTGAAGGAGGCAGTGATCAGCATTCACTTGCACTGTTTTAATCTCAATAGAACTTTTTTTTTTTTAACACATCGGCTGTTTCCCACTGAGGTAGGGTGACCCAAAAAGAAAGAAAGAAAAACTACTGATACTAAATATCCCAAGCACCAGCAGAAAGTGCTCAGGCCAGACAAAGCAGAGAACACCATTATTAAAGATTGAAGGAAATTTCCCCATCAAACCATTACATGGGGTAAGTTTTTTAAGCTAACCAAACAGTGCAGTAGAAAGAGAGGGGAATGACAGTGTTCATGACCAGGTGTCAATACAGCAACTGAGAGTGAGTTTAAATGCCTTACATGTGATGATACACTATATCTGAATACATATTGATGCAGAAGCTTGTGGTGTGATTGTGTGATCCACATCAGAAATAAGATTATAATAAACATAAACCTTGTTAATTCAAGCATTACAAAAAAAAAAAAATCTTCTCTTACAAAGTGGCAAAAAAAAGCAGATACCAGTGAGACTACTGCTGTGGGCTATTTGTAAGCATATGACTCCATACACCCTACATTTAGGGAAAAAGAAAGTCAATGAGTAATAACTGCATCAGGCAGTATAATGCAGATGTGTGCCAAGCCAAAACTCTAAATTGTTTTACCTGATAAATGAAGGGTCACACTGCAAAGTGTTATAGGAAGGGAGCCCAGCTGGTCACACAAACACAACTTCCAATGTGGAGTGTCAGGGAGCCCAACAGAGTCAATGGTGTCAGTGGAAGATGCTTGTATGTAAATACTACAGGTATCATGATCTTATCTGCAGCAAATACAGTCTCATTTGTGTCATACAGCAGGAAGCAAGATAGAAATGCTGGGCTCTATACTGTGTCCTGGAGCTCAACAGCATGAATTCCAAGGACAAAATTTTCACCGAGCGTGTACAGGCTCTGTTCTTATCCTTGGAAGCATACAAAGGTCTGGGCCTCACAAGTCAACAGTTACGTACTGCACACCTACTGTCTACCACCTAAGTGATGTGCCTAACGAGGGGACCCTTGCCAGACCCCTCCTTACCTCCTAAGTCTGCTAATTTCCTATGTTACAAGTGGGGTTAAAATGGCAGTTCTCATCCACAACTTTCAGAATCATGTAGTTTCCAATGCGAATGACAAACCACAAGCATATATCTGCCAGATGATTGTCAGTAACCAAACACTGAAGGCTGAGTTCAGGAAGCCACTAGATGTTGACATGCTGTACCAGGTGTAAAGATCCTTAGACACAGGCTGTTGAATGTCTGACATGGATAGCTTTAGTTTAATAACTTCATTATGTACCCCATACCCATCCTGTGGGTGGTAGTCAAAGGATTACAGAAGTACATAATGGGTCCATGGACTGGGCCCCAAAGTTTTGATAGGTGAACAAGGTACAAAGGTAATGAACTCCAGGTAGATCTAGTCACAATCATGAACAAGTTATAAGGTAATGAATGCCACATAGATCTGGTCACAATCATGAACAAGTTACAAAGGTAATGAATCATCTACATGGATGCCAGTGATTGTAAAGAAGAAAATCAATCCTGTTACAGTCCGAATTTTGTGTTTAAATGCTAGTGAGACTAGCCACACAACTATGCCATGTGACATGGTGCCACTATCTCCTTACACTCATTTAAAACCATGGCTAGTGCACATTGAATATTTCACAAGGAAATGTTGAATATGACAAGTTGATGCTTACAAATGTCACACCTCCACTAGCTGCTGCTCAGCCTCAGATGTAAAACTGAGGATTGATGATACCATCAAAGGAATTGCATGGAAGAGCAAATGGGTGTAAGACATCATGTTGTATAATGACAATGGTAGTAGTAGTAGTAAATATACTCTCTCCCTCCTTTCACATTAATGGTCTAATTCAGACTGAAACATTGCTATAAGTTTCATTCTCCTATGTGCAGCTTTTTTGTGTATTGTTCCAGTCACGGTATCGTGCCTTTTTACTCTTTATGGCCTATATTTACAGGCTAATGGGTATCATCTGCTTTCATCTTGAAGTCAAGGGGCTACTTCATCAGGTGGGGGACCACCAAAATTTCTATGAGCAGAGGCACCAACCAGATCCTAATTGGTAGATTTTGTCAATATACCATCAAGCTGGATGTTAGCATTTAGTTATTGCCCCTGAAGAGATATCACCTGAGGCCCACAGGTGTTATGGGTTCAATGACATACATGGATAACAGAAAGCTATAAGTTTCTCTTTATCATTAAATTCATGGGTAAGTGCTCGTCCCATACAGCATCTGGGAAAGAGGAAGCAATTAGATTTGATTCAAGGAAGGAAAAGGCAGATCTAATTCTTCAGATTAGAAGCCCTTCAATGGAATCAAGGCACCCCTCTTGAAGAGATGAATCTCTATAACAAATGACTGACATCTAATTACCTCATAAATCTAGTTTCTAGTGCTGTGTTACTTATAATCAATCCTGCATATAATATGTACAGTAACTCTTAAACATTCCACTGATATGTACAATATGGAGTCATACAGGTCTTTTACATTTTTTATATGCATATGAAGCTTGTCAACTGCCAACTTAGCATTATGTTGCATGTAATTATAGGTTTAAATACAGTTGTAAGTGATTGTATAGATTTGTATACATGCATATTTATAAATTTAGTAGTGTTATTCAAGGCATCAGACAAAGGATTATGACTATAATAAATGGAGTAATTCATTACATACAATACTTTAACACAATTTTGCCTTATTTTCCATCAGTGTGATACAAGATTCCTTCAGACCATTTCTCTTTGTTTATGATTTCTATACAAATTAGCTGATATTGAATATACTATATAAATTTCTGTAATTTTTTTTCATGTTTAAGATGACCAGAAGCAATGTCACAATTGCAAGATATTTATCTATAGTGTAGAATCAGCGACCAGCTTTACTGACCAATTTTTAACTCCTGCTGTGATTTAGCTGAAATTCATATATTTCTATATATAAGGAGTTCCCTCATTTGTGTTTCTGCACATGTGGCTATATTTTATACAAGATTCAGAAATTAATCAGCTCAAGTCAAACCTTCGCTGACCTGATCTAACCTAACCAAAAGTAACCCATTGTAACATTTTAATCTACAAACCCAAGAATTAGAAAAAAAGAGGAGTAATATTTAAGCACTGCCATGGTTTATGGAGATGCTTAACAGTTGATTCTGTCATTTTTATATATATAAAAAATGGGCTTTTCTCTTAAACTGATTTTTTTTTTTTTTGGGGGGGGGGAGGTTAGAACAGGTGATGTAACATTAATATTAGTTAGGTAATATTAGCTTCAGTTAGTTTAAAACAATGTGAAGAAAGTGTGTATAATTTAACAGAGCAAAAACTCGTTATGAGAGGAGCTTCAAAACACTGGGAATAAGATTTGCAAACAAATTAAAATCTCTTGATTTGATGTATAACTCATGGGCTGGGCTAATATGCCAGCAGAAAGCCTCAGTCAAATGACCAAATGCTCTATAGAGCACCTTATCAAATGACTAAAATACGTGTCTGGAGAAATTTTTCCATTTCCTGTGATTAACAAAATTCTGCCACACTCCCTCAATAAAGTCAGATTTTCAGCCCATGAAGATAGGAATGATTAAACATCTTGCAGTGGCTGTTCAAATACATCATCCAGGTGCTGACAGATGCAGTACGTGTGCCTATCATAGCACCATTTATATTCAACAACCACTTGAAATTTACATGAAGTTATAAAATGGGGTTATAAAGAAAATTATATTTAATATTGTATAGAATTATTAACTGGAAGACTAATTAATTTTGGCCATTATAAGATGTTCACAGCATCTTTAAAAATATTTTATCTATTTGTTATTATCTTTTTTCAAATTAAATCATTTTATTTCCAATACTGTATTTTTCTGTTTCCATTCTATTAAAAATATCTTCTTTTAATTACTATTATTCTGATTTTCACCTCTCTCAATCCCTACGAACAACATATTTTACTGGAGGGATAACCCTACCAATTACTGTACTGCTAGTCTCTCTCCCTCTTAACACTTGATCACATTTGAAAGATGAACATGGTTGGTGTCATTATAGCACTCCAGGGGTCAAACAAGTGTAGTGAGTTACAGGGTACCAAACGGGTCTACCTTCTTATGCAGCAGCTGGACAGATGATTGTAGAGTAATAGATCTAGTATTTGCTTTGCTGAATTATCAAATAAAGGCCTCATTACGTCTAAAACATTTTTAACTTTCTTAAAAAGCAACCTTAACATCTAAATTTGCCTTAGATAGCAATGCATTCTTTTCACTGTATATTATAGTGACTGTGTTTTAAACATTTTTTTCATAAATTTAAGTGAAAACTACAATATTTGGCATTATTTCATCCAGATATCACAGAATTTCACTAACATGTACAAATACTACAAGTTCATTACAAGTTTTAATATTGACAAGTCTTTAATACACTGAGACCTGTTTGATAAATCACAGTGATAAAAAAATTAAAATAAAATGGAACAATTCTATATAGAAGCTCAATAACTTGATTGATTGAAAACTTATCAAAAAACATTATCTCAAAACACACAGTAAAGATAGCAAAATTAGACTATGATTATAATTATCTTAAAATAAAACTACAGTAAACCTTCTGCATTTACAAGGATTATATTTCTGAACCAAAAAAAAATATGAGAGTAGAGTTTTCAAAAGCTGTTACTGTACGTTGGTAGTGTAGTAAAAAATTTGGTTTAGTTGCATGAATCAAACAGAAAGAAAATGAACAGTGCTTATTTCAGAGACTACACAAATTTTCCAGTGTTGCTAAAAGAAGAATATTTTATTATTTGTCTCAGTTACATGTCACAAAATAGGATTGAAAAAAAAAAGCAGACTTTGCAAGATATTACATTTGTACCTACAAGAGAGGAGATAGGGAAGATGAAGCAGAAGAACAGTAAGAGGCTGAGGAAGAACAGGAGGATAAGGCAGAAGAGGAAGAGGAAGTTGAAGTGATGAAGTTTACATAAATGAGGTAAAAGAGAAAGTGTTGTGAGCAATGATGAGTGTGGAAAATGAAGCAAGGGAGGATTTGAGTCTTGCTAAGAGATAAGATTTCATTCGGATTTTTAACCCTGAAGGGTTAGCCACCCAGGATAACCCAAGAAAGGCAGTGTCATCGAGCACTGTCTGTTTTATTTCCATTGGGATCCTCAAACTTGTCCCCCAAGATGCGACCCACACCAATCGATTAACACCCAGGTACCTATTTCCTGCTGAATGAACAGGACAACAGGCGTAAGGAAATGCATCAAAATGTTTCTACCCAGCTGGGAATTAAACCCAGGCCCTCCGTGTGTGAAGCGAGAGCTTTGCCAGCCAGGCCTGTTATTTAGTTTAGTTTTATAACACATTACAGCTCAAATCTCTACAATGGGTTATAATACAAGCTCATATTTTGGTGTCCCACTTAATGACATCATATAGCTCATTGTGTCTTTTTCTAGTGTCCCTACTGTTAGCGAGAGTAGGTGTTCAGCACATGCTGAGAACACAGGTGTGCAAACTGTGCATCACCTTGCTTGTGTGTAAATACTGTCAGCTCCTTACCTCCCACCCACAATCCCATATTAGGATGTGCTGAGGAGGGCTTAGAGCTGGAAAGGTAACAGGTAAGGGAATAACAAAGAGGAAAGAAGAGGAGGAGGAGGAAGGGCAAGAGAAGGTAGAGGCAGGGCAAGAGGAGGAGGAGGAGGAGGCAGGGCAGGAGGAAAGAATTTGTTAAGAAGATTAGTGTGAAACATGAGGCAAAAGATATATGAACACTGTTACATCACAATGCCAAACTGCAATAAATAAAGGTAACGTAAGAAGGCCCAAAACCTCCTTCCCCTCACCTTAACAATAATCATCCTTTCTAGCTAAGTCTCTCTTCTTCCTCATCTCTCTCATCACCTCCCTGTATTTTATATATTGTTCACTAGTATTTGTACAGCAGTCCTTGTGCCACTGGACAACATTCTCTGATCATCTTCCCATTTTTCTTAATGAAGCACACAAAGGCACAGTCAATAAGAGGACTACTTCCCCTTCCCCACACCATGTGTCTGGTGTTGGTGATAGAGTGATGATTCAGGCTAACATGCTGTCACTTACTGGGGGAAAACTTTGACTGGTTATAATTATAACCTTAAATTTTAAAGAGGTGGAGGGTAAGCCAGTGGAATGCCTCAGTCAGATGACCAAAGGCTTCAGTGGTGGGCTATCATTTGAGTAAGACCCATGTCAGGAAACACTTGTCCTGTTTCCTGACAAATCCTACCTAACCTAACTTACTGGGGATATGGAAGGGGGTGGGTTCGTTAACTAGCTTATACTGGGCCATGAATGTAATGTTCCTATGCAACTGTATTATTATTATTACTACATTCACACATTGTAACCCATGCAAAGAAATAAAACTGTTTATTGTTTTACTGTCTTCATGGGGAGTACTAAACCCAGTGTCATACAGCACCTCGGAGAACAGAAAGCATCAAGGCTTGATTAAAAAAATAGGAGTACATGTACGATTCCTTTGATCAAGAGCCCCTTATCAGTGCCAAGGAACCTCCCTTGAAGGGTATGGAATTACACAAAAAAAAAAAAAAAAAAAAAAAGGAATTTTGTTAATGATAATTTGCAAATACTAAGGGTTTACTGCATATGACTGATATCATTATCAAATGTGAAAAATTATGAATATGTACTATGATTTTCAGTAATAATCATATCTGCTTAAAGCAAACTGTGTATCATTTATATGGATAAAACTTACTGAATAATAATATACTATCTGAACTAAATCATTCTAATAAATTCAGTAGTCTTCAAGCAATCATGTCAAAGTCAGCAAAGAAATACTTTCCAAATAATTTCAAATAATCTACAATGTACAGGAATTTAATTCCTTTTTTAAAAAAATAATCTAATGTGCAGTGATACTACACAATACAGGAAAATAATAATAATAATAATAATAATAATGATAATATATTACAATTCATTCTCAATATTCTATATATAAGCAAACATTAAGCCATTCTCTTTATCCAAAGTCTAAGTACATTTCCTTACCTGAGTCATATTACTGACTTAAAAAGACCAAAAATTATCTTCTACAGCAGTTTATAAATTGAAGTAAATTTTATAACCTGAAAAAGCATAAGTAACTAGCAGCCTTCTTGAAGAAAATTATTTACCTATTTAATCAGAGACAGTTTCTCCCAGTTTTCTTATCTAAATCTTGATACTCTATACATATGAAACCTAAAGTACATTTCATTGTTCACTACCTTTTACTGACTTGAACTACCATGGTCATTCAAAATTTATAAACTATGAGTCAAACAATATTAGCATGAGAAATCTTACCCTATGCGTGGGAATGTCATCATCACGCATTTCATCCAGATTACCAGAGATAGCACGCTTTAACTCAGGTCCCGCCTCGTGTAAAGTTCTCAAACCTATGGGAAAAATATTTCTATAATACATAATTTTTGTATGTCTTCTTACTAAAGCTTTCCCTCTTTAACACATATTCATCAATTTATGATAAATGCATCCTTGTCAGATCAATAACAAAAACTTTCTGCACTTCTTTTTTTATTACCTGTCCACATACAGTTGCTAAAAAAAAATTTGCATAAAACTGTTAGTCTGAGGTGTAATACAGAAAAGACTAAGCAGGTCTTAATTATAGTAATAAAAATTATTAAATATTAGTGGAGATGTCATGTCTGAGAGCAATGTGTGGTGTGAATATAATGCAGAGAATTCGTAGTTTGGAAGTTAGGAGGAGGTGCGGGATTACCAAAACTGTTGTCCAGAGGGCTGAGGAAGGGTTGTTGAGGTGGTTCGGACATGTAGAGAGAATGGAGCGAAACAGAATGACTTCAAGAGTGTATCAGTCTGTAGTGGAAGGAAGGCGGGGTAGGGGTCGGCCTAGGAAAGGTTGGAGGGAGGGGGTAAAGGAGGTTTTGTGTGCGAGGGGCTTGGACTTCCAGCAGGCATGCGTGAGCGTGTTTGATAGGAGTGAATGGAGACAAATGGTTTTTAATACGTGACGTGCTGTTGGAGTGTGAGCAAAGTAACATTTATGAAGGGGTTCAGGGAAACCGGCAGGCCGGACTTGAGTCCTGGAGATGGGAAGTACATTAACACCCCTCCTGAAGGAGGGGTGTTAATGTTGCAGTTTAAAAACTGTAGTGTAAAGTACCCTTCTGGCAAGACAGTGATGGAGTGAATGATGGTGAAAGTTTTTCTTTTTCGGGCCACCCTGCCTTGGTGGGAATCGGCCAGTGTGATAATAAAAAAATAAAAAAAATTGAATAAGATATAGGAATTATTTAATACTAAATGAAAAGTCAGATATTTAATAAAACAGCTTTCTACTAAAGAAATGTTAAAAATTCTGTAAGAGAGGATATATACAGTGGCAGCAAAAAAATCTATGCATTTCCAACGCAAAAAAAAATCTATACACTTGATTTTGGTGTGTACACTTCACTTGCCTTTCCGCCACAGGAAAAGTGGGTGGAGCTTGTGACGGCTTAGTGTACTGGAGCCCGTCTTGTTTCAATGTTTTCCACTATCCCATGTTTCAGTGCTCTTCCACAGCTTGGTGAGGAATGAGGCTAGCTACATTGTTACTCATTGTCCATTTTTTCACTTGACCACAAGCTTTACCATGCTATATCTCTGCTCCAAGTAGTCAGAATGAGTTGAACTAAACTTTCAATTGCAGAGAAGACCCGTGCACTCACTCTATTAGAGCAAGAAATGTCTGTGATATGCATAGCCGCAGACCTGAAGGTGACTAGGATGGCAATTTACAACTTTGAGAAAACAGCTGCCTCACTCCTATCTGGCACTGTACCACCTAGGAAGGTGGGGTCTGGGGTCCCCAAAAAGACTTCTCTTCGCATAGACAAAATTCTGAAGAGGGAAGTGTAATCAGATCCTGTCATAACAGCTGAAGACGTCAAGAAAAAGCACCCAGCACTCCTGAAAGATGTCACAGTGGGAACCATTCAGCACTGGCTGCAAAAGGACCTGAAAATGCTTGCTTGACATACAGCCAAGAAGCCCATGCTAACTAAAGTCATGAAAAAAAAAATGGCTTCAGTTCTGCAAGAAGTACAAGGATTGGACCTCAGACCAGTGGCAGAAGGTGATGTTCAGCATTGAGAGTACCTTCAGGCTTGTCAGGAGTGGCTCCAAGACCGCCCATCATCCCAGTGGTGTGTGCCGTTACGACCCGCGATACGCCGTGAAGACATTGAAGCACCCTGACAGTGTTATGGTCTGGGGCGCTTTTAGCTATTATAAGGGCAGAGGTGGATTATACTACTTCCTTCCTAAGAACATTACAATGAAGGGAAGTAATTATATCAATGTGTTAAAGGACCACATGCTGACATTTTGGAACATTCACGTGTGATTTTTTTATTCATGATGGTGCCCCTGCCCATAAGTCAAAAGGAGTGAAAAAGTTCCTTGAGGACAGTAATATCAGTGTTTTGGAGTGGATAGGCAATTCCCCGACCCAAAT
The DNA here is from genome assembly GCF_038502225.1 of Cherax quadricarinatus. Lineage (NCBI taxonomy): Eukaryota > Metazoa > Arthropoda > Malacostraca > Decapoda > Parastacidae > Cherax > Cherax quadricarinatus. Next base: position 10,302,597 of record NC_091365.1, on the reverse strand, counting down.
CCTATCAAGAATGCCTGGCATGTGATGAAAAATGAGACTGCAAAAGTTCGACCCACCAACATCAAGGACCTGAAGGAGGCACTGAAGAAGCTTTGGATCAACATGGATGCCTCCTTCTTCTCTACCCTTGCCACTTCGATGCCCAGGCAACTTCAGATGGTGATAAAGAACAATGGTAACATGACCAAGTACTAGTTGGAAGCTAAAAAGTGAAAATAAAATATATGTACATATATTATGTTGCATTTTTTTTATTTATTGTCAAAAAATTGTTAACCCTTTGAGGGTCGAGAGGCCCTCTCCCAAACTCATTCTCAGGGTCAAAAAAAAAAAAAAAAAAAAAAAAAAAAAAAAAAAAAATCTTATGAAATGATAATCTTTTTGCGATCATAATGACATCAAATGTATGAAATTTGATGGAAAACTTATGGCATTATGCTCTCGCAAAGTTAGCGGTCTCAAAGTGGGCGATTTTGCACACTTTGAGCCCTATTTTCGGCCAATTCCAATGTTGCAATTGACTAAAATCATAGCTATTTCCCTAGAATTCCATTTTTTCTATCGATTGAGTACAAGAATCCACCCATTTACCGATTTCAACTACCCAGTAAAGTGTTCAGAAAATGGCAATTTGGGCAATTTCATACAAATTTCAAAAGATGCCAATTTAAAAATAGGGTCCAGAATAAACAAGACAGACATTCATGGCACTAAAATAACATTTTATCTGTTCATCAGTCATGTCTCTAGACCCCTCTTACATTACTTTTGTTTTCCATTTTGAATTTTTATTCTCACAGAAAACAGAAGGTTTTCTGTTATGTATACTACTACATCATTGTAAAATGGTATAAATTATATCAGCGCACTTGTGAAAGAATATTAGACTCACCAGTTGACGTGTATTGGATGCGTGGCTTGATTTGTTTATTCTTGAACATAGGCAAAAATCGATCATTTCCACTACTTCGAGCTCAATTTCAAGGTACTTGTCATCATGAAACCAATCAAAATCATCTCTAATTCTGTGATATATCTTCCATTCTATCAAATGAGACCAAGGAAATGAGAATACAACCATAAATATCATATGAAAATACACTAGAAAGTCGCTGTTTTAAACCAAAAACACAAAGTTTTTTTTTCTCATTATGCACAGTGTGCTTCAGGATTTTTTTTATACTGTGCACACTGACCACACAGACCCATTCTTTCACATGTAGGCCTGCCAGCTTTCTTCCACTAGATTTGAAGGCGCTAGAATTTAGGCTTACAAGTACGTGATTGACCCTGGCTGCAATGACGTACTTGTACATGACCGACCCTCAAAAGGTTAATGTATAGATTTTTTTGCAGCCACTGTATTACAAGTATGATACATGCTCATATACCCTATGCACATTAGATTCTTAATTATCTGATAAATTATTGTGCAGTTAGAGTTTGTATAACATATTCTTCTGACCAGACGAAGCTATAATATTAGAATACATGGTCTTAATGATTTAAAAAATATTTTCCTGTTTCAGGGGTTTCGTGGCCCACCTAATCATTCACTTCTATAAGCCTAGTAATGACTTCTTTCCTCTGATTCCTTACTTTTGTTTCAGCTGCATGTAGCAATGAGTCAATGCTCCTATTTGGGGGAGCACAAAATCACTCCATTGGAGGGTGTTCAACAAAGGTGTTTTTATGCACACTGAGTTTTTACACAGGTTGAGTCAGACATAGAATATCATAGAGATTTTTGTGTCTGGTATTATGCCTAAGAGTTCCGTTTCAGCTATCAAGAAAGTTTCAGAGCAGAAGTGATATTAAAAATGCTTCTCCTGTATATGTAGTATGTACAGTATGAGTGTATTTTATTTATTTTAAGTATAGACTTGGGAAGTGTGTGCTGTCTGGCACTAGACTGGGTGATCACTGGTACAGCTGCTGAGTTATTATTGGCTTTAGATGATTTACTGTAGTGGATCTCCTGGCACAAACAGCATAGGTGCAGTAGTATAATGTAAGCAGTGCTGTTTGAGGTACATAGTAACATATCTTAGGGAGGATGCCAATTGATTTGGATGCTTTCTTTGTTGTGTATTGTATGTGGTTGTTGAATTTCAAGTTGCTGTCAGAGAAAAGACCTAAGATTAATCCTTTGTTTTGTCTTGCAATAGGAGAACCATTGATCATAACATTTAGATGGACAATTGTAGCTCTATTCCCAAACATCATGTAGAAGGACTTGTCAATGTTAAGAGTGTTTGTTGGTAGTCATCCAGGTAGATATCTTCATGAGCTCCTCAGAGAGAATTTGGATTTGGGTGGGAGATGAAAAAAGTTGTGTTATCTGCAAACAGAACAGGCCGAAGTTGCTGAGATGCACTTAAAAGATCACTGATGTATATGAGAAAAGGCAGAGGGCTGAGTACACTGCCTTGGGGCACCCTTATGTAGATAAGTTGTGTTGATGAGGTTATGCCTTTGATGGAAATATATTAATGTCTCTTGTTAAGGAATTTAGATATGCAAGTTCATGAGCTCTGATACCATAATGCTCAAGTTTGCTGTATTGAAGAGGCCTAGTGGATATTCATTAGTTTCAAGAACTACATAAATGATGTCTAGCATTTTTATAACTGCATCATTTGTGCTTTTATTTAGTCTGAAATTGAACCAGCTAGAAGAATATAATCTCCAATAGATTGTTTTTTTCAAGATTTTGGATAACAATGGCAGCTTAGATACAGATCTATAGTTATTTAAGTTGGTTGGGTCTCCTTTGTGTTGTATGGTAACCCATGCTCCTTAAGCATTGTTGGGAATGTGTTGGTTTTTAATGATTTGTTGAACAGTAATGCAATGGTGAGTGAAAGCACATGAGCTGCTCTTTTGAACAACAGTGGTGGTACTTGTGCTAAGTTTCCTGACTTATTTTTCAGCGAGTTTATTATCAAAGAGATCAGAGTAGGATTAGTTGAAGCCAGAGAGAGGGAGTTTGGAAAACTTGCAACATGGCAGTCACTTGGTCGAGCATTGGGACTTTGCTAGCTAGATTTAATCCTATGATAGACAAGAAATCATTTAACATATTGGCTGTTTCGGTAGATTGGAATGTGGTTCACTGGGTTTGGTTAGGACACTATCTCTGGTCTTTGTAAATTTCTGAGAACCCAGGATTTGAGTGTTTTCCAGTTCTTCACGTCACTTCTTATTTCATTTAACCTGTTATCATAATACAGTAAATAGTAAACAGGTAGCAATGGTTGCAGTGAGTGCATTATCCTTAATCTATAGAGAATCACCCAAAACAAAGATTTTTGTAGAAAAAGGAGGGCCAAATACACATGTCCTGTCAAATCCTGGATGAACTGTTGCTTGTTTGTAGGACTAGCTGGGCCTGTCACTTTACAAGGACATATTAACGTATGTAGGTCATGAAATCAGTAACATGGTTACCTCAGTATAGCAACCTTTGCATCAACATCCTCCTATTCATTACCCAAGACCTCAACATCGTTCAGGCACATAACTCCACATCCTTGTGCCAGGCTGGCTAAGAAAGGAGTTTCATCATGGTGCTGGAGAACAATGTAGAGTAATCCATTTCGAGAGGAGAGCAAACAGAAATTAACATAAAAGCGTCCTATTTATTTTTAGCTACTTTGCACTGAAAATGACTGCAAGAGTCCTATGCATACAAGTATGGGCCAGCCAGCACAACAGACACAGGCATCTGTTACTAAATTAATAAGAAGAGTTAATTACTGGGCCTAGAAAGGTGAGCACTTGTAACTGGTATTGATATACAGAAATTATCTAGGTGAACTACCAAACCCCTGATGTAGAAACTGCACTGCATGTTGCTGGCTTTCTTTTGTGCCTAACAATATTTTATTACATGTAAACTACATTACCTGCATACTACAGAAAATTAATAAATTATTTGTACTTAAAAAATTACAATTAACCTATGATACACAAATGTCAGAAAGGAATGGCATTCATTATTAAGTTACAAGATACGTTATTTTTGTATCTATTTTTAGTATGCTATTTAGAGAAGGCAGATAACATATAATTTAAAAACATGTTAAACTTTAAATTTATTACTTCCAGGTAGCTCAAAACTTTTTTCCTAATAATACTTTTAAATTATTTCTACATCTTACCTTCTTAAATTAATTAGTATATCTTACTGCCTTTTATCCTTATTTGACTTCATCATCAATTAACTTTTAATGAACCTTCTTTTATAGAGAGAATAACTCACCAGCCTGCAGTGTGACGGTGTTTGCAGAGTCTTTATCTATTTGTTCTTTAATTTCTTGCTTCTTCTTTTTAAATCTTCTAAAATAATCTTGGATGAGGAAGGTGGCATAAAACTTGCCCACAGTCACATCATCTTCAACTGTAAAGAGAATACATAAAAAATAACTAATGTTTGATTTATTTTTAAAAGGTTTGAATGCTTTTGCAATACCTTTTTTACTATAATAATAATAAAAATAATAATATTTAGGTAGTAGGTTGGTAGACAGCAACCACCCAGGGAGGTACTACCGTCCTGCCAAGCGAGTGTAAAACAAAAGCCTGCAATTGTTTTACATGATGGTAGGATTGCTGGTGTCCTTTTTTCTGTCTCATAAACATGCAAGGTTTCAGGTATGTCTTGCTACTTCTACTTACACTTAGGTCACACTGCACATACATGTACAAGCATATACATATATACACACCCCTCTGGGTTTTCTGCTATTTTGTTTGTAGTTCTTGTTCTTGTTTATATCCTCTTATCTCCATGGGGAAGTGGAACAGAATTCTTCCTCCGTAAGCCATGCGTGTTGTAAGAGGCGACTAAAATGCCGGGGGCAAGGGGCTAGTAACCCCTTCTCTTGTATAAATTACTAAATTTAAAAAAAGAAACTTTCATTTTTCTTTTTGAGCCACCCTGTCTCGGTGGGATACAGCCAGTTAAAAAAAAAAATAAAAAAAAATAATAATAATTGTTATTTTTACATGATACATGGTTGAACAAAAGAATATAATAGTTAGGTGCACATGCCAAAAGCCCCTTTGTATGCAGAGCATTTCGGGCAAACTTAAAATTAACTTAAGATTTATAAGGCAATAACAGTTCATATGGTCATAGAAGAGTTACAATGAGGTCAAGAAAATTGAGTATTCTATTAGCTAATGCTATATGGCTTTAATGAGTCTAGCAGAGCAATTCAGTATAGAATAATCACAGTTTTGATATAGCTGATAAAAAGTACAATATTACAATGCAGAGCAATGAGATTGAAACTCTTATAAATCTGAAGTAATGAGTAAATGGCTGAGCAATCATCAGCAATATAAATTAACTTAGTTCGAGATTATATAGTTGAGGTCAATAAGTTTTCTGAGCAGCTTTTGAGTAACTGGTAGGTATTAACCCTTTGACTGTTTCAGGGCCCTCTCTGAAACTGTCATTCTATGTCGCCAAATATTCGAAAAAAAAAAATTATTTTTTCTTATGAAAATGTTAGGAATATTTTTACTAGTGTTTTAAGCCTAAAAAAAATTTTTTGCCATCAGTACTTACCGAGATATAGAGCCGCAAAGTTTGCAGAAATCGACGTGCGTATGGCAACAGCGGCGACTGCCGCCCACCCGGTATTCTTTTATTTACTCTCATTCAAAGGTTTCTTGCATTTTTCAATATTTTTCTTTTCCAGGTAACTTATGTGGCCTGTGAGACCAATGTAAGGTGCATTGTTCAAATATACACTCATTATTTACAACACAATAACAGAACAAACTTTATCACTATTAGTTTGTGTATACACTTTGTTTACACAAACAAACAATACAAAACAATGTTTATTAATATTGTTCCATAATATATATACATATGTACAGTCACTAACCACGTTCCTAGAACTGCTGCAGCTTGTGGAACTCTTTGAAACATGGGTATATGCAGAGGGGCACTTCACACTCCTCACACATAAAACGAGTGTCTCTGCGTGTTTGTGGGCGTTTTGTGGTATGCATACATACATAACACCTCTTCTGAGCATTTTTCTTGGCAGTAGTAGGAGGCAGTTGTATGGGGTAGTGATCACCAGGCCTCAAACGAGATGACGTCTGTGGGCGCTGGTCTATTGCAGGAGTTGCTCCTTTGTACTTTGCAATTATTTGTCTGATTACTGACAGGCAAAATTCACCATATTTTGGTGTTTTGTTGGTCTTCAACTTGTATATGTTATAAGCATTTAGCATAGAGATATCAACAAGATGGAAAAAAAGTTTGATATACCACTTATAACTCTTGCGTACACAGTCTGCAAACCCAATCTGCATGTCACATTTGTCCACTAAGCGCATATTGAGGTTGTAGTCCATGACAGCTGCAGGCTTTAGAATGGGTTCATTGGTCTCTCTGTTGTCCCTGCCACTGGGTACCATTTCGTTTGTGTGAACTGATGTCAACAATGTGACATCACGTTTGTCATGCCACCGAAATGCCATGATGTCATTGGCAGCAAAGGCTTGCACCTCACCTCTGCGAGTGCCAGCGTCGAACCTTGGCATATGTTTGCGATTACCACGCACTGTGCCACACACGTCTGTCAAGTTCACTCGCAAGAAATCACTGAGTAAGGGGCTTGTGTACCAGTTATCAGTAAATAACATATGCCCCTTACCAAGATATGGTTCCATCATTGTTCGAACCACATCACCAGAGATACCCAATAACTTCATGGTATCTCTCAAAGTATTACTGCCAGTGTACACAATAATATCTAAAACAAGACCACTTCTGCAATCACACAGTACAAATAGCTTTATACCAAAGCGTTTCCTCTTGCTTGGTATATATTGCTTGAATGAGAGTCTTCCTTTGAATAAAATCAAGGACTCATCAATAACAAGCTTCCTGAAGGGATAAAAATACATGCAGCACTTTTGTTTCAGGTACATAAACACATTTCTTATCTTATATAACCTGTCGCTTCTGTCAGGCCTGGTTTTGTCTGAAAAGTGTAACATACGCAACAGTATCAGGAAACGATTGACACCTATAATGTCACTAAAACCTGGAGTTGAAATCAGGCGATCTGTTGTCCAGTATGTGGTGACAGTGTGCTTATACACATGTGGCATAAGCATTATTGTGGCAAAAAACAGGTACATCTCTGCCACAGTTGTCTCCTTCCACTTGTGTAGCCGTGATTTTGGTGAGAGAATTGTATTTGCCATGGTGTATTCACAGTATGTGTTGGTTTCCCTGACAATGATGTCCATCAGGGGTTCATCGAAGAATAACTCAAAGCAGTCCAGTTCACTGGCATTGTTCCCAAGTGGACAAGATGGCTTTATTCCACTTTGTGTTTCATCAAAGTCATGGGGACTGGGAACAAACTCGTCACCGTCCTGCCAATCCCAGATGCGGTCTGCTGGTGGGGTCTGGATATTGTACCGTGGTTGTGGCTGTGCAGGTTGTGGTGGTGCAGGTTGTGGCAGTGTGGGGTAGGGTGAGGCTGGTTGTTCTGCTGAGTCAGCCGCGTGGCTAGTAGCGTGGCCCGGTGATGGTGCCACATGGGCCGTGCCACCCTCACTATCACCACCACTGCCTCCTCCCTCACTGTCACCATTCATACCCATCGTTACAATATCGTCATCTTCACTATCAGGTCGTGGTGTTGGGCCACGGGATGTGCTCCCAGAGTTTCTCCTTCCCCTTGGAACAACATATGAAACACTACCAGACCGCATGCTACGTCGTACATACTGGCGCTTCACTGGGGAATATTCACTCTCACTGTCACTAGAACTGTTTTCAATGACCTTGAAATCACTATCACTATCACTGCTATCATCAGGGTGTTGTACACGACCAAATAGTTTCCTCTTTCGTCCTGGTACAGGCGAAGGTGAATGTGAACAAGCCGGCACAGCACCAGAGGTCGAAGGTTGTGGGTCATCTGGGTTTTCGTCACTATTTACGTTATCCTGGGCACTTTTTTCGGTAACACTCACTTGAAAACCCTTGAATTCACTGTCACTGACATTTTCATCGCTGTTAGAGCTATCACTTGGGAACAAAAGACCTCCAATCCGCCGAGGAGTGAGGAACTTCTTACCGAGAGGCATGGTGAAAATGGACTGACAACATGGCGTTCCCACAATGCACCGCTAGGTCCCAGATTTTTTTCACAGGGTGCACACCGACCACTGAGACCCATTCTCTCCCGTGTAGGCCTACCAGGCCTTTGGCGCGCGATTTGAAGCCGCTAGAATTTGTGCGTATAAATACGTCAGAAACATTGGCTCGTAAGACGTATTTATACGTCGGAAACAGTCAAAGGGTTAAGCAAAGTGTCTGTCTGGTTAATTTTGGGCTATGAGGTGATTTCTAAGTAGGGCCTTAAATTGATTTGCAGGTAGGGGTCCTTTAGTGTGTTCTGGCAATGAATTTCAGATCTTTGGGCCTTTTACGTGCATAGCATTTTTGCACAGGGAGAGATGGAAACGTGGGATATTGAAGAGTGATTTGTGTCTTGTGTTATGGCTGTGTGTTCTGTTATAGTTATCAAGGAGGAGTTTGAGAGGACGGTTTATATTTGAGTACAGTAGGGCCACACTTCATGGTCTTCGCCCCTCAAGGAAGGTTCCTTGATGTTGGTGAGGGGCTCTTGATTTAGGGAATTGGATCTGTGCTCCAGTTCCCCGAATTAAGCCTGAATGCCTTCCACATCCCCCCCCCAGGCGCTGTATAATCCTCTGGGTTTAGCGCTTCCCCCTTGATTATAATAATAATAATTCACGGTCTTCTGCTAATATGGACATCTCAAATTATAACCAAACTTGCTATAAGGTTCCCCCCACCTGACTTTCTAATACGGTCATCGCGCCCCACCCGACTTGTTTACATTATCCATGAGCTCTGTAAGCACATCTCTCCATTATGTCTGGAAACTCCAAAATTTCAAGTGTTTTTAAAAGTTATTTCATATTTTATATATACAGTGGACCCTGCCTTATGATATTAATCTGTTCCTGAGAGCTCACTGTAAGCTGAAATTAACATTACCCAAATTAATTTTCCCCATAAGAAATAATGAAAATCAAATTAATCCATTCCTGACGCACCAAAGTATGAAAAAATTTTTTTTTTACCACATGAAATATTAATTTTAATACACACAAACTGAAGAAGACATGCACAATTACTACGCTACTAAGAATAGAATACATGACACTTACCTTTATTGAAGATCTGGTGATGATTGATGGGATGGGAGGAGGGGAGTGTGTGGAAGTTATTGTTTAGAAGGGGAATCCCCTTCCATTAGGACTTGAGGTAGCAAGTCCTTTTCCGGGGTTACTTCCCTTCTTCTTTTAACCCTTAAACGGTCCAAACGTATATATACGTTCACTTGCGTAGCGCCCCAAATTTTTTGAGGAAAAAAGAAATCTTTTCTTTTTAAAGGAAAAAAGAGCATATGGTACCCAGGCATCCCCAATTATTTTAATATGGAACACAGTGAGTGCACACACCCATTCTCTCATGTCTAGGTGACTCAGGCTTATTGTGGCAATGTTGAATGAATGACAAAGAAAACATATATATACGTTTGGGGCGCTACGAGCGTGAACGTATATATCCGTTTGGACCGTTTAAGGGTTAAAGCCACTAGGACCAGCTTGAGAGTCACTGGACCTCTGTCGCACAACAAATCTGTCCATAGAGCTCTGTACCTACAGGTTGCCAACACGGCTTGCAGTAGATGTGTCAGGGTGATTTTCATCCTTAAAGGTTTGTAGTTCAACCCACCTTGCACGCATTTCCTTCATCTCTTTTTCCAATTCCATACTAATTCTCGCCCTTTTTACCACAGGGATGGCAATAGAAGCTTTCTTGGGGTCCATGGTGACTTATTTTGCAGTTACAAGCACTTAGCTCTGATATTAACCCTCCCCTCAAACATCTCCTTGCCAACCTCAACAGAACACATGATCATAACACGAGGCACAGATCACTCTTTGATGTTCCTCATGTCCATCTCACGCCATGCAAAAACTCAATGCACATAAAAGGCCCTAAAATCTGGAATTCATTACCTGTAAATGTAAAAGAAACACTGTTTATAAATTCAAGTCTCTTCTCAAAGATCACTTACTCACCCAAAACCAAATAAATACTGAATAACTGAACCTTATAAATTGTGTATCTTAAATGTTTCTCACAATTATATCACATAAATGTTAAACCTAGGACCCAATCTAACTTTGTTATTTTTTAAATACACTACCTAACAGAATACTCCATTCTACTGAATGTACAGCAATGCATGCAACCATATGACCTGTCTTTGTAATACTCACTTGTGCTTTATTGTTATCTGTTTACAATAATGTTTTATCACTGATTACATCATTGCTTGGTTAATCTTAAGTTAATTCTAAGCCTGCCCGTAATGCTATGCATACAAGTGGCTTTGGCATGCTGCTCTTACCTGTATTTTTTTGTACCTCTGTATGTATGTTCAAATTATTAAATAAATAAATAAATAAAATAAATAAATAAAAACACTGGGATAATGTGAAATGTACCGAATGTATGCAAAGATGCGACTGCACTGGCTGGCTTGTAAACACTGGCACTAAGGCCACACGTGGGATGCGTCCTGGACGAATCACGTAAGGCAAGTTTTTTATCGTGAGGCGAGGCAAAATTTTTGAATTCAAATGCTTCGTATGGCGGATTTAACGTAACGGGATGCATTCAAAAGGCGGGGGTCCACTTACTCTGATAATTATGCTTATGTATACCTGTACCTAAATAAGCTTACACACTGTGTTGGCATGCAGGTACACATTAAAATCACTAAGAGTGTCTTATGTCTCGAGACACCTCATTAAATGTCGTATATTACGTTAATACATATACAGGTCTCCCTCAATATTCGCGTTTTCAACTTTCACGGGCTTCACACATTTGCGAATTCCCAACCGCCAAATTCCCAGCTGCCAAATCATATTTAAGTTTACCGCCACGAGTCCTTACTACCCTCCCTCCGACCCCTGCAACTGGCAGCCAGCCCTCCCACCACTGTGTGGTGAGTGTTTTGTTTGTTTATTGTTTGCTATTAAACTACAGTATAAATAATGTAAACCCATCCATGACTGCATATTAAAATGGCTATTCGGACAGGTATTGGAAGGTGACATCATGTGTTTACTCTTGAACACAGCAAAGAATCAAACATTTCTGCTACTGCTAATAATGAGTCCTGGAGATGGGAAGTACAGTGCCTGCACTCTGAAGGAGGGGTGTTAATGTTGCAGTTTAAAAACTGTAGTGTAAAGCACCCTTCTGGCAAGACAGTGATGGAGTGAATGATGGTGAAAGTTTTTCTTTTTCGGGCCACCCTGCCTTGGTGGGAATCGGCCGGTGTGATAATAAAAAAAAAAAAAAAAAAATAATAATATTAATATAATAATAATAATAATAATAATAATAATAATAATAATAATAATAATAATAATAATAATAATAAAAATAAATACGATAGAATTGAAGAAGGAAATTGTACAAAAATACGAGGGCTGAAGCAGTGGTGGAGGAAGTGGTTGACGCATCGTCGGTGTGGCTTTGTTTATGCTGGAGTGAGTATTAGTCTCTGTGCTCTTCCAAACATTTCACAATAATTCATTGTATTTGGTGCTTGTAGATTGAGTGTGACTGGAGTGGTTGAGGCAGTGATAGAGGCAGTGGGTGAGGCAGTGGTAGAGGCAGTGATAGAGGCAGTGGGTGAGGCAGCAGTTGAGGCAGTGGTAGAGGCAGTGGGTGAGACAGTGGTAGAGGCAGTGCTAGAGGCAGTGGGTGAGGCAGCAGTTGAGGCAGTGGGTGAGACAGTGGTAGAGGCAGTGCTAGAGGCAGTGGGTGAGGCAGCAGTTGAGGCAGTGGGTGAGACAGTGGTAGAGGCAGTGATAGAGGCAGTAATATTTACTAACATATATGTTATAAATAATAATAGTACATTATGAATAACATTTATTATTATTATTATAAATGTTATTAATAATAGCATGTACTATTATTATTTATATATGTTAGTAAATACCACTGCCTCACCCACTGCCTCTATCACTGCCTCACCCACTGCCTCTATCACTGCCTCAACCACTCCAGTCACACTCAATCTACAAGCACCAAATACAATGAATTATTGTGAAATGTTTGGAAGAGCACAGAGACTAATACTCACTCCAGCATAAACAAAGCCACACTGACGCTGTGTCAACCACTTCCTCCACCACTGCTTCAGCCCTCGTATTTTTGTACAATTTCCTTCTTCAATTCTATCGTATTTATTATTATTATTATTATTTTTATTATATTATTATTATTATTATTTTCATTTTTTTACTATTATTATTATTATTATTAGCTGTAGCAGAAATGTTTGAATCTTTGCTGTGTTCAGGAGTAAACACATGATGTCACCTTCCAATGCCTGTCCGAATAGCCTTTCCAATATGCAGTCATAAATGGGTTGACATTATTTATACTGTAGTTTAATAGCAAATAATGAACAAACAAAACACTCACCACACAGTGGTGGGAGGGCTGGCTGCCAGTTGTGGGGGGTCGGAGGGAGGGTAGCAGGGACTTGCAGTGGTGGAGGCAGTGGTATTTAATAACATACATGTTGTTAAGGCATAACGTATGTATTTAGTACAATTTACGACGTTTTCATGTATTTTATGATTGTTCATGGTTCAACAAGTTAAGGAAGCAGTATTGTATTATATTTCCCTACAATATATTGGGGCACCACACATTCACGGTTTTTCAACATTTGCGAGGCTCTTGATCCCCTAACCCTCGTGAATGTTGAGGGAGACCTGTACACATTTTCATTAATCCCTCTATGATATTTTTTCAAAATTATATAATAAACACTATACATAACATATAAAGATGATAAATACACCCAACAGTAGAATAAATAAACATAAAAATGAGATGTGGTACCCAGACAACTTGTACAAGCGACAGCAAGAATAACATTTTCTCTAGTCCAACATAAGAGAAAATGTGTTACTGGGGGTAACTATAGAAAATTATTCCTTTCATATGCCTTCATTCAGAGCATCACTTCTTCTAAAGATGGTATTACACGAGAATGGGAGTGTTCCTCTTTATTCTACCATATCAACATAGAGACAACTTGTACACAATGCAACTTGTACACAAACCAGACGTGTCTGCCTAGTTTGTTTACAAAACTGGCATATGCCTGGTTTGTTTACATAACTCCGCAAGTGTCCTCTCTCACGTACTCCTCCTCTCTCTCTCTCTCATTTATTCGTTTTATCTCGTTTACTCACCTCTGACCCAACATTAAGACTACAAATATTTTAGGTAAGTAGTGAGTGAACTGTATATGCATTTTATCGCTCTGGGACGCTTGAATGTCATAGAATATTATGTGTGGGTGGGTTGGCTTGATATGGTATTGTAAATACATAATCTCAATGTACTACAGTGGACCCCTGCCTTACGATATTAATCCGTTCCTGAGAGCTCATCGTAAGCCGAAATTATCGTAAGGCGAATTAATTTTCCCCATAAGAAATAATGGAAATCAAATTAATCCGTGCAAGACACCCCAAAGTATGAAAATTTTTTTTTTTACCACATGAAATATTAATTTTAATACACACAAACTGAAGGAGACATGCACAGTTACTACTCTACTACTCTACTAAGAATAGAATACATGACACTTATCTTTATTGAAGATCTGGTGATGATTGATGGGATGGGAGGGGAGAGTGCAGAAGTTGTTATTGTTTAGAAGGGAAATCCCCTTCCATTAGGACTTGAGGTATCAAGTCCTTTTCTGGGGTTACTTCCCTTCTTCTTTTATTTATTTATTTATTTTATGTCTTTGCAAGCAGTACATTGAGATTTTGTATTTACAATAGTGGATTGCAATGCAAAGAGAGCCTCTATTATGCCTAGGCATTATGGACCAACTTAACATTATTGGCTTACAGACTACTTAACACTAAGGAGTATATCATAGTTGTACAGTAGGACAGTAATTATTTCATAGTTGTACAGTAGAATATTAATTATAAATTAATCAAAATTTGCATAATACAAAGATATATTTATATTCGAAAATGCTTTTTACAAAAACAATGATTCAATTATATTCCTGCCAACAATGGATAAAAGGTTCAAAGTGATTGTTTCAGTTATGATGTGGGAGTACATAGGTGAGTAAGTGTGTACTGAGTATTTAGCATTTAGTCTAGAGTGATTAAGTGGCTTTTGAGAAGAGTCTTAAATTGATTTTCAGACTGGGTTACTTTAATATCTTCTGGTAATGAATTCCATATTTTGGGGCCCTTTATGTGCATAGAGTTTTTACACAGTGTGATATGGACACGAGGTATATCAAACAGAGATCTGTGTCTTGTGTTGTGGTCATGTGTCCTGTTTAAGTTGCTGAGGAGAAGCTTGAGTGGAGGGTTTATATTCGCGTGTATTGTTCTGTGTATGTAGTAGGCACATGAATAAATATGGATGTTCTTAATGGTGAGCAGATTCAGACTTTTGAAAATTGGTGGAGTATGCTGGTGGGAGTGGGAATTTGTTATCATTCTTACTGCTGTCTTTTGCTGGGTTATTAGGGGTTTTAGGTGACTGGATGTTGTTGATCCCCATGCACAAATTCCATATGTAAGATAAGGGTATATGAGTGAATGGTACAGTGCCAGGAGAGCTGATTGTGGATCGTAGTACCTTATCTTTGATAGTATGCCTACAGTCTTGGAGATTTTCTTGGTGATTTGTTGTATGTGTGTCCAGAACTCAAGGCTACTGTCAAGGTGGATACCTAGGAATTTTTCCTCTGAGTCTTGTGACTGATGATCCATTTAGCGTTATGTTAATTGGATCATTTGCAGCTTTGTTTCCAAACTGAATGAAATAGGTTTTATCAGTGTTCAGGGTAAGTTTGTTAGTCATCATCCAGGCAGATATTTTCTGTAATTCAGCATTGACTGTGTTTGTTAGTATGACTGTTTGGGTGGGAAAAGACATATGTAGTGTCATCTGCAAATAATATGGGTTTGAGTAGCTGTGATGCATTCGGTAGATCATTGATGTAGATGAGAAAGAGGAGTGGTCCAAGGATGCTTCCATGTGGGACTCCTACTGTGATTGGTTGGGTGGAAGAGTTTGCATCATTTGCATACACGTATTGAGTTCTGTTACTAAGGTATGACTTTAGGTAGTTGAGGGAGTGGCCTCTGATACCACAGTGCATTAATTTGGAGTACAGCAGTTCATGGTCGACTGTATTGAAAGCTTAACATAAATCAATGAAAATGCCCAACGGGACTTCTTTCTTTTCAAGTGCGGTATATATTAGCTCTAGCATGTGTATGATAGCATCATTTGTGCTTTTATTATTCCTGAATCCAAACTGACAAGGGTTTAATATTTTTTTTTTTTTTTTTTCAACAAGTCGGCCGTCTCCCACCGAGGCAGGGTGACCCAAAAAAGAAAGAAAATCCCCAAAAAGAAAATACTTTCATCATCATTCAACACTTTCACCACACTCGCACATTATCACTGTTTTTGCAGAGGTGCTCAGAATACAACAGTTTAGAAGCATACACATATAAAGATACACAACATATCCCTCCAAACTGCCAATATCCCAAACCTCTCCTTTAAAGTGAAGGCATTGTACTTCCCATTTCCAGGACTCAAGTCCGACTATATGAAAATAACCGGTTTCCCTGAATCCCTTCACTAAATATTACCCTGCTCACACTCCAACAGATCGTCAGGTCCCAAGTACCATTCGTCTCCATTCACTCCTATCTAACACGCTCACGCACGCTTGCTGGAAGTCCAAGCCCCTTGCCAACAAAACTTCCTTTACCCCCTCTCTCCAACCCTTTCGAGGACGACCCCTACCCCGCCTTCCTTCCCCTATAGATTTATATGCTTTCCATGTCATTCTACTTTGATCCATTCTCTCTAAATGACCAAACCACCTCAACAACCCCTCTTCTGCCCTCTGACTAATACTTTTATTAACTCCACACCTTTTCCTAATTTCCACACTCCGAATTTTCTGTATAATATTTACACCACACATTGCCCTTAAACAGGACATCTCCACTGCCTCCAACGATCTCCTCACTGCTGCATTTACCACCCAAGCTTCACACCCATATAAGAGTGTTGGTACTACTATACTTTCATACATTCCCTTCTTTGCCTCCATAGATAACTTTTTTTGACTCCACATATACCTCAATGCACCACTCACCTTTTTTCCCTCATCAATTCTATGATTAACCTCATCCTTCATAAATCCATCCGCCGACACATCAACTCCCAAGTATCTGAAAACATTCACTTCTTCCATACTCCTCCTCCCCAATTTCATATCCAATTTTTCTTTATCTAAATCATTTGACACCCTCATCGCCTTACTCTTTTCTATGTTCACTTTCAACTTTCTACCTTTACACACATTCCCAAACTCATCCACTAACCTTCGCAATTTTTCTTTAGAATCTCTCATAAGCACAGTATCATCAGCAAAAAGTAACTGTGTCAATTCCCATTTTGAATTTGATTCCCCAAAATTTAATCCCACCCCTGTCCCGAACACCCTAGCATTTACTTCCTTTACAACCCCATCTATAAATATATTAAACAACCATGGTGACATTACACATCCCTGTCTAAGACCTACTTTTACCGGGAAGTAGTCTCCCTCTCTTCTACACACCCTAACCTGAGCCTCACTATCCTCATAAAAACTCTTTACACCATTTAATAACTTACCACCTATTCCATATACTTGCAACATCTGCCACATTGCTCCTCTATCCACTCTATCATATGCTTTTTCTAAATCCATAAATGCAATAAAAACTTCCCTACCTTTATCTAAATACTGTTCACATATATGCTTCAATGTAAACACTTGATCAACACATCCCCTACCCACTCTGAAACCTCCTTGCTCATCCGCAATCCTACATTCTGTCTTACCTCTAATTCTTTCAATTATAACCCTACCGTACACTTTTCCTGGTATACTCAGTAAACTTATTCCTCTATAATTTTTACAGTCTCTTTTGTCCCCTTTCCCTTTATATAAAGGGACTATACATGCTCTCCGCCAATCCCTAGGTACCTTCCCCTTTCATACATTTATTAAACAAAAGTACCAACCACTCCAACACTATATCCCTCCCTGCTTTTAACATTACTGTCATGATCCCATCAGTTCCAGCTGCTTTACCTCTTTCATTTTACGTAATGCCTCACGTACCTCCCCCACACTTACATTCTGCTCTTCTTCACTCCTAAAAGATGGTATACTTCCCTGACCAGTGCATGAAATTACTGCCTCTATTTCTTCCTTAACATTTAAAAGTTCCTCAAAATATTCTCGCCATCTACCTAATACCTCCATCTCCCCATCTACTAACTCCCCTACTCTGATTTTAACTGACAAATCCATACTTTCCCTAGGTTTTCTTAACTTGTTTAACTCACTCCAAAATTTTTTCTTATTTTCATTAAAGTTTCTTGACAGTGCCTCTCCCACTCTATCATCTGCTCTCCTTTGGCACTCTCTCACCACTCTCTTTACCTTTCTTTTACTCTCCATATACTCTGCTCTTCTTATAACACTTCTGCTTTGTAAAAACCTCTCATAAGCTACCTTTTTCTCTTTTATCACACCCTTTACTTCATCATTCCACCAATCACTCCTCTTTCCTCCTGCCCCCACCCTCCTATAACCACAAACTTCTGCCCCACATTCTAATACTGCATTTTTAAAACTATTCCAACCCTCCTCAACCCCCCCACTACTCATCTTTGCACTAGCCCACCTTTCTGCCAATAGTCGCTTATATCTCACCCGAACTTCCTCCTCCCTTAGTTTATACACTTTCACCTCCCTCTTACTTGTTGTTGCCACCTTCCTCTTTTCCCATCTACCTCTTACTCTAACTGTAGCTACAACTAAATAATGATCCAATATATCAGTTGCCCCTCTATAAACATGTACATCCTGGAGCCTACCCATCAACCTTTTATCCACCAATACTTAATCTAATAAACTACTTTCATTACGTGCTACATCATACCTTGTATATTTATTTATCCTCTTTTTCATAAAATATGTATTACTTATTACCAAATCTCTTTCTATACATAGCTCAATTAAAGGCTCCTTATTTACATTTACCCCTGGCACCCCAAATTTACCTACTACTCCCTCCATAACAATTTTACCCACTTTAGCATTGAAATCCCCAACCACCATTACTCTCACACTTGATTCAAAACTCCCCAAGCATTCACTCAACATTTCCCAAAATCTCTCTCTCTCCTCTACACTTCTCTCTTCTCCAGGTGCATACACGCTTATTATAACCCACTTTTCACATCCAATCTTTATTTTACTCCACATAATCCTTGAATTAATATATTTATAGTCCCTCTTTTCCTGCCATAGCTTATCCTTCAACATTATTGCTACTCCTTCTTTAGCTCTAACTCTATTTGAAACCCCTGACCTAATCCCATTTATTCCTCTCCACTGAAACTCTACCACCCCCTTCAGCTTTGTTTCACTTAAAGCCAGGACATCCAGCTTCTTCTCATTCATAACATCCACAATCATCTCTTTCTTATCATCTGCACAACATCCATGCACATTCAGACTTCCCACTTTGACAATTTTCTTCTTCTTATTCTTTTTAGTAATCTTTACAGGAAAAGGGGTTACTAGCCCATTGTTTCCGGCATTTTAGTTGACTTTTCCTCCGTAAGCCATGCTTACGGAGGAAAGATTCTTATTCCACTTCCCCATGGATATAAAAGGAAAAGTAATAAGACCAAGAACTATTAAGATAAAATCAAAGAAAACTCAGATGAGTGTGTATAAATAAATGTGTACATGTATGTGTAGTGTGACCTAAGTGTAAGTAGAAGTAGCAAGACATACCTGTAATGTTGCATATTTCTTCTTCTTCTTTCAACGTACCAGCCGTATCCCACCGAGGCAGGGTGGCCCAAAAGAAAAAACTGAAGTTTCTCCTTTTAAATTTAGTAATATATACAGGAGAAGGGGTTACTAGCCCCTTGCTCCCGGCATTTTAGTCGCCTCTTACGACACGCATGGCTTACAGAGGAAGAATTCTGTTCCACTTCCCCATGGAGATAAGAGGAAATAAACAAGAACAAGAATTAGAAAGAAAATAGAAGAAAACCCAGAGGGGTGTGTATATATATGCTTGTACATGTATGTTTAGTGTGACCTAAGTGTAAGTAGAAGCAGCAAGACTTACCTGTAATCTTGCATATTTATGAGACAGACAAAAGACACCAGCAATCCTACCATCATGTAAAACAATTACAGGCTTTCGTTTTACACTCACTTGGCAGGATGGTAGTACCTCCCTGAATTAATTTTTCAAAGATTTTAGAGAGCAGTGGTAAGTTAGATATTGGTCTATAGTTATTCAAGTCAGCTTGGTCACCTCCTTTATGGATCGGAGTGACCCTCGCTATTTTGAGGATTGTTGGGAAGGTAGATGATTCAATGGATTTGTTAAAGAGCATTGCAATAATTGGTGACAATACTTGAGAAGCTTTATTGTACATAAAAGCAGGCAAGTTGCTCTTGTTCTTCTTTATTTCTTCTATTGTCCATGGGGAAGTGGAAAAAAATCTTTCCTCCGTAAGCCATGCATGTCGTATGAGGCGACTAAAATGCCGGGAGCAATGGGCTAGTAAACCCTTCTCCTGCAAACATTTACTAAAAAAGAGAAGAAGAAAAACTTTATAAAACTGGGATGCTTGAATGTGCATGGATGTAGTGTGGATGACAAGAAACAGATGATTGCTGATGTTATGAATGAAAAAAAGTTGGATGTCCTGGCCCTAAGCGAAACAAAGCTGAAGGGGGTAGGGGAGTTTTGGTGGGGGGAAATAAATGGGATTAAATCTGGAGTATCTGAGAGAGTTAGAGCTAAGGAAGGGGTAGCAATAATGTTGAAGGATCAGTTATGGAAGGAGAAAAGAGAATATGAATGTGTAAATTCAAGGATTACGTAGATTAAAGTAAAGGTTGGATGTGAAAAGTGGGTCATAATAAGCGTGTATGCACCTGGAGAAGAGAGGAATGTAGAGAAGAGAGAGAGATTTTGGGAGATGTTAAGTGAATGTACAGGAACCTTTGAACCAAGTGAGAGAGTAATTGTGGTAGGGGACCTGAATGCTAAAGTAGGAGAAACTTTTAGAGAGGGTGTGGAAGGTAAGTTTGGGGTGCCAGGTGTAAATGATAATGGAAGCCCTTTGATTGAACTTTGCATAGAAAGGGGTTTAGTTATAGGTAATACATGTTTTAAGAAAAAGAGGATAAATAAATATGTAGGGCAAAAGTATTTCTTCTCCTATGCCAAATCAAAGTCGAGAACAATGTCCAGTATTGGGCCCCTACTTAAACAAGATGGGTCCTACACAGATGACAGCAAGGAAATGAGTGAGCTACTCAAGTCCCAATATGACTCAGTTTTAAGCAAGCCGCTAACCAGACTGAGAGTCGAAGATCAAAATGAATTTTTTATGAGAGAGCCACAGAATTTGGTTAACACAAGCCTATCTGATGTTATCCTGACGCCAAATGGCTTCGAACAGGCGATAAATGACATGCCTATGCACTCTGCCCCAGGGCCAGACTCATGGAACTCCGTGTTCATCAAGAACTGCAAGAAGCCCCTATCACGAGCTTTTACCATCCTATGGAGAGGGAGCATGGACATGGGGGTCGTCCCATAGTTACTAAAAACAACAGACATAGCCCCACTCCACAAAGGGGGCAGTAAAGCAATAGCAAAGAACTACAGACCGATAGCACTAACATCCCATATCATAAAAATCTTTGAAAGGGTCCTAAGAAGCAAGATCACCACCCAACTAGAAACCCATCAATTACACAACCCAGGGCAACATGGGTTTAGAACAGGTTGCTCCTGTCTGTCTCAACTATTGGATCACTACGACAAGGTCCTAGATGCACTAGAAGACAAAAAGAATGCAGATGTAATATATACAGACTTTGCAAAAGCCTTCGACAAGTGTGACCATGGTGTAATAGCGCACAAAATGCGTGCTAAAGGAATAACAGGAAAAATCAGTCGATGGATCTATAATTTCCTCACTAACAGAACACAGAGAGTAGTAGTCAACAGAGTAGAGTCCGAGGCAGCTACGGTGAAAAGCTCTGTTCCACAAGGCACAGTACTCGCTCCCATCTTGTTCCTCATCCTCATATCTGACATAGACAAGGATGTCAGCCACAGCACCGTGTCTTCCTTTGCAGATGACACCTGAATCTGCATGACAGTGTCTTCCATTGCAGACACTGCAAGGCTCCAGGCAGACATCAACCAAATCTTTCAGTGGGCTGCAGAAAACAATATGAAGTTCAACGATGAGAAATTTCAATTACTCAGATATGGTAAACACGAGGAAATTAAATCTTCATCAGAGTACAAAACAAATTCTGGCCACAAAATAGAGCGAAACACCAACGTCAAAGACCTGGGAGTGATCATGTTGGAGGATCTCACCTTCAAGGACCATAACATTGTATCAATTGCATCTGCTAGAAAAATGATAGGATGGATAATGAGAATCTTCAAAACTAGGGATGCCAAGCCCATGATGACACTCTTCAGGTCACTTGTTCTATCTAGGCTGGAATATTGCTGCACACTAACAGCACCTTTCAAGGCAGGTGAAATTGCTGACCTAGAAAATGTACAGAGAACCTTCACGGCGCGCATAACGGAGATAAAACACCTCAATTACTGGGAGCGCTTGAGGTTCCTGAACCTGTATTCCCTGGAACGCAGGCGGGAGAGATACATAATTATATACACCTGGAAAATCCTAGAGGGACTAGTACCGAACTTGCACACGAAAATCACTTACTACGAAAGCAAAAGACTTGGCAGACAATGCAACATCCCCCCAATGAAAAGCAGGGGTGTCACTAGCACGTTAAGAGACCATACAATAAATGTCAGGGGCCCAACTGCCTCCCAGCATACATAAGGGGGATTACCAACAGACCCCTGGCAGTCTTCAAGCTGGCACTGGACAAGCACCTAAAGTCGGTTCCTGACCAGCCGGGCTGTGGCTTGTACGTTGGTTTGCGTGCAGCCAGCAGTAACAGCCTGGTTGATCAGGCTCTGATCCACCAGGGGGCCTGGTCACAGACCGGGCTGCGGGGGCGTTGAATCCCGGAACTCTCTCCAGGTCTCTCCAGGTAGATAAAAGACTGTTGAGTAGACTTCAGGATGTACATGTTTATAGAGGGGCCACAGATATATCAGAACACTTTTTAGATGTAGCTACACTGAGAGTAAAAGGTAGAGGGGATACAAGGAGAATAGAAGCATCAGGGAAGAGAGAGGTGAAGGTTTATAAACTAAAAGAGGAGGCAGTTAGGGTAAGATATAAACAGCTATTGGAGGATAGATGGGCTAATGAGAGCATAGGCAATGGGGTCGAAGAGGTATGGGGTAGGTTTAAAAATGTAGTGTTAGAGTGTTCAGCAGAAGTTTGTGGTTACAGGAAAGTGGGTGCGGGAGGGAAGAGGAGCGATTGGTGGAATGATGATGTAAAGAGAGTAGTAAGGGAGAAAAAATTAGCATATGAGAAGTTTTTACAAAGTAGAAGTGATGCAAGGAGGGAAGAGAATATGGAGAAAAAGAGAGAGGTTAAGAGAGTGGTGAAGCAATGTAAAAAGAGAGCAAATGAGAGAGTGGGTGAGATGTTATCAACAAATTTTGTTGAAAATAAGAAAAAGTTTTGGAGTGAGATTAACAAGTTAAGGAAGCCTAATGAACAAATGGATTTGTCAGTTAAAAATAGGAGAGGAGAGTTATTAAATGGAGAGTTAGAGGTATTGGCAAGATGGAGGGAATATTTTGAGGAATTTTTAAATGTTGATGAAGATAGGGAAGCTGTGATTTCATGCATAGGGCAAGGAGGAATAACATCTTGTAGGAGTGAGGAAGAGCCAGTTGTGAGTGTGGGGGAAGTTCGTGAGGCAGTAGGTAAAATGAAAGGGGGTAAGGCAGCCGGGATTGATGGGATAAAGATAGAAATGTTAAAAGCAGGTGGGGATATAATTTTGGAGCGGTTGGTGCTATTATTTAACCCTTTGACTGTTTTCGACGTATAACGTCGAAACGAGCCAATGTTTCTGACGTATATATACTCAATAATTCTAGCGGCTTCAAATCAAGCGGGAGAAAGCTGGTAGGCCCACATGTGAGAGAATGGGTCTGTGTGGTCAGTGTGCACCACATAAAAAAAATCCTGCAGCACACATTGCATAATGAGAAAAAAAACTGATCGTTTTTTTGGAATAAAACGCCGACTTTGAGGTGTATTTTCGTATAGTATTTATCGTTGTATTCGCGTTTTCATGGTCTTAGGTGATAAAATGGAAAACATATTACAGAAATAGAGATGATTTTCATTACTTTGACGATGAAAACGACCTTGAAACTGAGCTCAAAGTAGCGGAAATGTTCGATTTTTACCAATGTTCAGGAGTAAATAAATCACACCACACGTCCAATACACGTCAACTGGGGAGTCTAATATTCTTTCACTAGTGCACTGATATTATTTATACCATTTTTACAATAATGCAGTAGTCTGCATAACAGTAAATTTTGTATTTTTTTTGTATGAATAAAAAATCAAAATAGAAAGCAATAATAATATAAGAGGGGCCTAGAGATGTGACTAATGAACAGAGCATATGTTATTTTAGTGCCACGAATGTCTGCCTTGTTTATTCTGGACCCTATTTTGAAATTGGCATCTTTTTTAGTTTGCGTGAAATTGGCCAAATTGCCAATTTCTGACCACCATATTGGGTAGTCCAAATTAGTAAATGGGAGGTTTCTTGTAGTCAGCTGATAGATAAAATGGAGTTCTAAAGAAATAGCTATGAGTTTGGTCAACTGGAACAATGGAATTGGCTGAAAATAGGGCTCAAAGTCGGCGAAATCGCCGATACGCATATGTCGCTGAGACCGCTAACTTCACGGGAGCATAATTCCATGAGTTTTCGACCAAATCTCGAACTTCTGGTGTCATTACCATCGGGAAAAGATTCTCTATCATTTCATAAGAAAAAATAATTTTTTGTTTTTTTTTTCAAAAAATGAGCGACATAGAATGACAGTTTCAGAAAGGGGCCTGAAACAGTCAAAGGGTTAATAAATGTATGGAAGAGGGTAAGGTACCTATGGACTGGCAGAGAGCATGCATAGTTCCTTTGTATAAAGGCAAAGGGGACAAAAGAGAGTGCAAAAATTATAGGGGGATAAGTCTGTTGAGTATACCTGGTAAAGTGTATGGTAGAGTTATTATTGAAAAAATTAAGAGTAAGATAGAGAGTAGGATAGCAGACGAACAAGGAGGCTTTAGTAAAGGTAGGGGGTGTTTGGATCAGGTGTTTACAGTGAAACATATAAGTGAACAGTATTTAGATAAGGCTAAAGAGGTTTTTGTGGCATTTATGGATTTGGAAAAGGCATATGACAGGGTGGATAGGGGGGCAATGTGGCAGATGTTGCAGGTGTATGGTATAGGAGGTAGGTTACTGAAAGCAGTGAAGAGTTCTTAAGAGGATAGTGAGGCTCAAGTTAGAGTATGTAGGAAAGAGGGAAATTATTTCCCAGTAAAAGTAGGCCTTAGACAAGGATGTGTGATGTCACCATGTATTCAGATATTTGGGAGTGGACATGTCAGCGGATGGGTCTATGAAAGATGAGGTGAATCATAGAATTGATGAGGGGAAAAGGGTGAGCGGTGTACTTTGGAGTCTGTGGAGACAAAGAACTTTGTCCTTGGAGGCAAAGAGGGGAATGTATGAGAGTATACTTTTACCAACGCTCTTATATGGGTGTGAAGCATGGGTGATGAATGCTGCAGCGAGGAGAAGGCTGGAGGCAGTGGAGATGTCATGTCTGAGGGCAATGTGTGGTGTGAATATAATGCAGAGAATTCGTAGTTTGGAAGTTAGAAGGAGGTGCGGGATTGCCAAAACTGTTGTCCAGAGGGCTGAGGAAGGGTTGTTGAGGTGGTTCGGACATGTAGAGAGAATGGAGCGAAACAGAATGACTTCAAGAGTGTATCAGTCTGTAGTGGAAGGAAGGCGGGATAGGGGTCGGCCTAGTAAAGGTTGGAGGGAGGGGGGTAAAGGAGGTTTTGTGTGTGAGGGGCTTGGACTTCCAGCGGGCATGCGTGAGCGTGTTTGATAGGAGTGAATGGAAACAAATGGTTTTTAATACTTGACGTGCTGTTGGAGTGTGAGCAAAGTAACATTTACGAAGGGATTCAGGGAAACCGGCAGGCCGGACTTGAGTCCTGGAGATGGGAAGTACAGTGCCTGCACTCTGAAGGAGGGGTGTTAATGTTGCAGTTTAAAAACTGTAGTGTAAAGCACCCTTCTGGCAAGACAGTGATGGAGTGAATGATGGTGAAAGTTTTTCTTTTTCGGGCCACCCCTGCCTTGGTGGGAATCGGCCAGTGTGCTAATAATAAATAAAAAATTGAATCTGCAACTAGACTTGTGACTAAGACTCTGTGATTAATCTAAAACTTGTAAAAATTTGAAGATTACACATACTTGTATGAATGTAATGTTGAGGTTCATAAAAGTAACCCCTTAAAAATTCTCCATACCAGTAAAGGCTTCACTCTGAAATCCCCACTAGCATTACCACACAACAACAGAGTTAGCCTGTCTTTCATAGGCTTGTGTCCTGGGAATGCCTTTTCCTCCTTTTCTTCCAAAACAGGCCTGTTTCGTCACAATTGAACACTTGTTGGGGCTGGAATTTTTCAGCCTCTACATAATCTTTGAATTCCCACATGAATTTTTCAGCCTTATATTTGTATGAACTGGCACCCTTCACCATGCCTTACATCACTGTGTATGCCACTTCGCTTCCTGAACTTTTTGAACCAACCTTTGCTAGCCTTAAATTCACCAACATCAGCACTCGTTCCAGGCAGTTTCTTTATGAGATCGTCATGCAAATGCCTTGCCTTTTCACAAATTATTGACTGCACAATTCTCTCTGATCCACACCAACAAAAATTTCTCCACTTCTTCAATTGTTTGGGATCTCTGTTTCATTATCACAGTCACTCCTTTTGCAACATCAGCTTTCATGATTTCTTTTCTCTTTGCCACAATGGAGCTGATGGTTGATGGCGCCTTCCCATACATCCTACCGAGTTCGGCAATGCGTATGCCACTATCACATTTCTGAACGATTTCTTTTTTCATTTCTACGGTGTTTCTCACTTTCTTTACCAAAGGACTGGCACTAGGAGCTTTCTTTGGGGCCATGGTGGCTTATTTAGCAGTCACACACAATGTTTCGTATGACCTCACAGGATATGTTCACTCACCGAGAAACAATGTGACACTGCCTGAGAATGCATGTGGGAGGCAGCTTTGCCTTCTCGCTGGGCACTGGACAGGTTCCATACCATCAACAAAAATGGAGGAAATCGACTAAAACAGAACCAATATTTTGACAAAAAAGTCGGCAAAAATGGAAATTGGTGATAACAGAGACTGACGAAAAGGGAGAGTCCATTGTAGCACAAATTGATTCACTGGTATTATATCACTGAAAGCTGGGGTTGAAATCAGGAGGTCGGTCGACCAGTATGATTTGACACTGTGCTTATACACATGTGGCATAAGCATTATTGTGGCAAACAAAAGATACATCTCAGCCACGGTTGTCTCCTTCCACTGGTGTAGGTGTGATCTTGGTGGAAGAACTGTGTTTGCCATGGTGTAATCGAAGTGTGTGTAGCTTTCTCAGACAATAATTTCCATCAGGGGTTTGTCAAAGAATAACTCGAAACATTCCAGCTCAGTGGCATTGTTTCCAAGTGTACAAGATGGACATATTCCACTCTGACTTTCATCAAAGTGATGGGGATTGGGAACAAAACTGGAACTTTCCTGCCAATCCCAGGTGTGGTCTGCTGGTGGGTGCTGGATATTGACAGGTGGTTGTGGTTGTGGAGATGGTTGTTGTGGAACTTGGTGTGGTGGGTGGGTGGGTGAGGGGTGGGCTTTGTTGTAGCTGAGCTGACTCAGTGGCCTGGGTACCAGCATGGGCCGCTGCTGGTGCCTCATGGCACATGACACCCCAACCATTCGATGATGCATGCACATTTTTCATCCCCATTGTAACAATACCATCTTCATTTTCACTATCCGTTCCTGTTGTAGGGCCATGGGATGTACTCCAAGATATACTTCTTCTCCTTGGAAAAGCAGATGGCACACTACCAGAACACAAGTAGCATCGTACATACTGACACTTCACTGGAGAATATTCTACCTCACTCTCGCTACTGGAACTGTTTTCAAGAGCTTGGAGATCATATTCACTATCATCACCACTGAGTCCTGGACACAGAAAAATATGAGTTTCCTCTAACATGACTCAAGAAATTGTAATGACACGATTGCAAACAAACCATACCCCCAGCCGGGATTAAACCCGCGGTCATAGAGTCTCAAAACTAACACGACGGGCTGGAGTTTTGAGACTCTATGACCGCGGGTTTAATCCCGGCCGGGGGTATGGTTTGATGAGTTTCCTCTTTCGTTCTGGTACAACTGGACGTGAACAAGACGGCCCAGCACCAGATGCGAAAAGTTGAGGGTCGTCTGGGTTTTCTGCACTATTACTGGTATTTTGCTCACTATTTTTTGTGACGAACTCCTCAAAACCCTGAAATTCATCTTCACTGACACTTCCATCTGTATTTGAACTGTCATTTGGGAACAAAAGTGTCCCAATTCGCCGAGGAGTGAGGAGTTTCTTACCGTGAGGCATGGTAGACAAGGTGAACTAAAATGGCGTTCCCACAATGCACCACTGGCTCTCCCATTTTTTTCCTACTGCGCACATTGACCACGCAGGCCCATTCTCACATGTAGGCCTACCAGCTTTTTCCCGCTCGATTTGAAGGCGCTAGAATTTACACACATATGTACGGCACCGACCCTGGCTTGCAAGCTGTACAAGTATGGCACCGACCCTAAAAGGGTTAATTTGGGCATCTTTATCATGCTTCTGCTGCCTAATTATTATGGCTTGAAATCTTGTCAATGCTTTCACTGCCTTTTTCACTCTATCTATTCTTCAAGATAATGGGAACAGTAGAATGAACCAGCTTCAAGTCATCGGCTATCACTTCCACTTTCTAACCAGCTTCATACTCATTTATAATCTTCATTTTCACCTCAAGATCAAGAGCCTTCCTTTGTTTCTTGGCACTTCCTTGAGGTGAAGTCAAGATCTTCCTTTTCACTGACATCTTGTACAATGGGATGCACAATAAAGTGCAAATTCGTACAAATATGTAGTCTTGGAGATAGTGAAAGCAAATGTACTGAGTGGCTGTAGGAAGGAGACTGAGATACTTGATGATACTGAGATGCCATGCCTTTATCCATGACCTAAGTTCTTGTATGGCATAAAACCCTAATAATAATAATAAAATACTACTACTACTAATAATATAATAATCATAAAAATAATAATCGATCTGGAGTGGTTTAAATGTCATACATATTTTGTACAGAGCAATTATTATTATTATTATTACCATCCACATACCTTGTTCACTGAGTTAATCATTTATTCAGCTGCCACGAGAGACACAGAGAATGTAATAATAGTAATAAATATTAATAATAAATAATAATAATAACAATCACTCTGGAGTGCTTTAACCCTTTCAGGGTCACCAGGCCCTCTCCGAGACTTGTTCTCAGGGTCACCAAATTTAAAAAAAAAAAAAAAAAAAAATTTCTTATGAAAAGATAGAGAATCTTTTCCTGATCATAATGACACCAAAAGTATGAAATTTGATGGAAAACTTATGGAATTATGCTCTCGCGAAGTTAGCGGTCTCGACGATGTTTACACATCGGCGATTTTGCCCACTTTGAGCCCTATTTCCAGCCAATTCCAGTGTACTAGTCGACAAAACTTATAACTATTTTGCTAGAACTCCATTTTTTCTATCGACTGAGTACAAGAAACCACCCATTTACCGATTTCAACTATCCAATAAAGTGGTCAGAATTTAGCAATTTTCCCAATTTCACACAAATTTCAAAAGATGCCAATTTCCAAATAGGGTCCAGAATAAACAAGAAAGACTAAAATAACATTTCTTCTGTTCATTAGTCACGTCCCCACGCCCCTCTTACATTCTTTTGCTTTCCACTTTGAATTTTTATTCTCACAACAAATAGAAGATTTACTGTTATGCAGACTACTGCATTGGTGTAGAAATGGTATAAATAATATCGGCGCACTTGTGAAAGAATATTAGACTCACCAGTTGACGTGTATTGGACGCTTAGCATGATTTGTTTACTTTTGAACTTTGGTAAAAATCGAACATTTCTGCTACTTTGAGCTCAATTTCAAGGTACTTTTCATTGAAAAACCAGTCAAAACCATCTCTATTTCTGTAATATGTCTTCCATTCTATAAAATGAAACCAGGAAAACTAGAATACAACAATAAATACCATACAAAAATACAGTGCAAAGTCACTGTTTTAATCCAAAAACACGGTCAGTTTTTTTTTCTCATTACGCACTGTGTGCTGCAGGATTTTTCTTATACTGCGCACACAGACTACATAGACCCATTCTTTCATATGTAGGTCTACCAGCTTTCTCTCGCTAGATTTGAGGGCGTTAGAATTTAGGTGTACTAGTACGTCAAAAACCCTGGTGCGTAAGCCATACTAGTACGGCCGAAACCCTGAAAGGGTTAACCCCTTGACTGTCGCAACCCCCAATCCTGAAGTGTCTCCTGGTGTCACAAAATTTCAAAAAAAAAAAAAAAAAAAAAAAAAAAAATCTTATGAAATGATAGAGAATCTTTTCCTGATTGTAATCATACCAAAAAAAAAAAAAAAAAATTATGGAAAACTGACGGA
The DNA here is from genome assembly GCF_038502225.1 of Cherax quadricarinatus. Classification (NCBI taxonomy): domain Eukaryota; kingdom Metazoa; phylum Arthropoda; class Malacostraca; order Decapoda; family Parastacidae; genus Cherax; species Cherax quadricarinatus. The sequence continues at coordinate 10,272,452 of NC_091365.1, read as the reverse complement.
ATTATGCTCTCGCGAAGTTAGCGACCTCGGCGGTATCTACAAATCAGTGATTCCACCCAATTTGAGCCCTATTTTCGGCTAATTCCATTGTTCCAGTCGACCAAACTCATAGTTATTTCTTTAGAACTCCATTTTTTCTATTGATTGAGTAGAAGAAACTGCCCATTTACCGATTTCAACTACCCAATACCGTGGTCAGAAATTTGCAATTTGGCCAATTTCACGAAAATTAAAAAATATGACAATTTCAAAATAAGGTCCAGAATGAACAATGCAGACATTCCTGGCTCTAAAATAACATTTTCTTTGTTCATCAGTCATGTCTCCAGACCCCTCTGATATTACTCTTACTTTCTATTTTGAATTTTTATTCAAACAAAAAACAGAAGATTTACTGTTATGCAGACTACTGCAATACTGTAATAATTGTACAAATAATGTCAACCCATTAATGACTGCATATTAGAATGGCTAGTTGGACATTTATTGAACAATGACATCATTTGTTTACTTTTGAACATCGGCAAAAAATCAAGCATTTCCCCTACTTTGAGCTCCATTTCCAGGTTCTTTTTATAGTAAAACCAATCAAAATCACCTCTATTTCTATAATATGTTTTCCATTCTATCAAACGAGACCAAGAAAACGAGAATACAACCATAAATACTATACGAAAATAGACCACAAAGTTGGCATTTTAGGGGAGTAGACGTGTGCTGGGGATCTGGACCTACTAATTCGCAGGCCTACCCATTTCTCCCGACTGATAAGTCATCATTAAAACTCCTACTGTTGGAAGACAGCTTCAGTGTTGGGAGAACTCTTATGTGCGAGCTGTGACTAAGGATATACCTAGTGAAACACTGGAAATAGTTTTCCTTTTTGCAAAGGCCCTCACAGGCCTCTGCTTCCCCTCTGCCTTTCATTTGACCTCAGCCTTTCGCCTCTATCAACATACAGTGTAGAGGCGAATTTTGCTAGTCCACTGCTACTCGTGCCTCTCAAAATGCTCACAACTCATCGCTTTACCAACCTGAGGAATAACAACGAGTGTGCAGTCCTACGTGAGTTGGTAACCCAGGTGTCCACACACTGAAAATTCGTCTTTCACTCCAAGACACGTGTGCTAGAAGTTCTGCAAGTTTGGAGTGAGTAACAATCTGTACGAGTATTGCAGTGTTTGGTAACTCTTGAGAAGTCTGCCTTAGCCTGTGACCTTGAGCGAGGCACTGCATCACCTGCCTGAGACTTTCGCCCATATTGACTATGTGAAGAAAGGCGAATGTACGTGCTCAGTTACCCCTGCTGTTCTCCTGTATCCCCAACTCTCCGCCTTTAAACTCAGCCGTTCGCCTCTATCAACGACGTGCAGTGTAGAGGTGTATTTTGCTGCCCCGCTGGTACTCGAATATGTGAGTTCCACAAGTGCTGCAGATTTGTTGTAACTATTTGCATGAGTGGATTACGCTGACTTAGGACATTGTGCTACCATCAGTACCTACGTAGGCTTAAAATGAGTGAGGAATGTCTGGCCTGCTGGGTGACCTTGAAAATGGCACTACAAGACCCGCATGCCACTTACACCCATACTGCGTGTGTCTAGTGAGGTGAATGTCCCTTCCTCGACTTTCCTATTCACCGGTATCCCTTAACTCGTCGCCATTATCTACATATGGGATAAGGGCGAGTTTAGCTGATCCAGGCCAAACAGCGCTCCAAGCCAGCCAGTGAAGGCCAAGGCTACATCTGTTCTGAATCCCAGAATGCCTTTGTGAACGTTCTACAGTGTTCCGGCCGTACCTTCGGTGTTGTGAGAACTAGTTCTTATGTAGTGAAAATTTGTCTGTCATTCCAAGACACGTGTGCTAGATGTGTTAAGTGCTGCGGGTTTGGAGTAATTAACAAGTAGTACAGGGTTGGTAACTCTCGAGACGACTGTGGGCCCAGTGAATGACCTTGAAAATTGCACTGTGACCTGCAGGCCACTACACCCATATTGCCTGTGTCTAGCGAGGTGAATATCCCTTCCTTGTCCTTTCTCCTTCCTCGATTTGGAACTCAGCCGTTCGCCTCTATTTGCTTGTGGTCTAGAGGCAGTTTTTTTGCCAGACCACATGGGTGCTTGAGTGCCCGTGTCCTCTGTGCCACACTCCGCTCATCTTGCGAGTGTCTCCTGTGTGCCTGCCTGCCTGCTGCAAGCAGGTGTCCGGGTGGTTGGCGCGGGCTTGGCGAGCACAGTCAAGCAAGCTTGAGGGCAGCACTAAAAGCTAGCCAGAACAAGCTAAGGCAGCCTGCAGTTATAGCTGTCCTAGGGCCCAGCATGTCTGTGTATACGTTCTGCAGTGCTGCTGGCATACCAGTGTTTCCTGTAGTGGCTTGAGAACAATTTGACAAGCATTGCAGTGCTGACATTTTGAGTGGGACATGCCAGAGGTTCACTTACAAACATAGTAAGCTTGTGGTGATTGGCTTGTACACAGTGAACATTCATCTGTCATACTTGTGCTAGAAGTGTTAAGTGCTGCTTTCCCCAACAGTTAATTGTCATTTGTAAGCCTGTATTAAGACTTTAAAAGGCTCAGAGTGTACTTCAGTGTTGTGACTCCTTACATTTGATAAATCAGTGTAATACATGCTCTGCTCAGTGTAACTGAACTATTAAATACTGTTACATAATTAAGTTGCTTGTCCTAGTGTCATTGTTGTGTTTTCTAATACATTTTCTCGTTCAGACTGAAACTTTACTGCTAAATTCCCAGTAATATTTCAAATTGCAGTGTTCATCTGTGATGTGAGTGTGTAACTTATGCTTTGTATTTTTACTGTGAACAAGCTTACTCCTGCATAATGTTCAGTTTCATGAATACTTTCTTACTTGAGTAATTTGGTTACCTTTCAACTGTGTTAAGCAAGAGTCAGCCTGTTAACATCTATGTTCCTTGCCATCTCATCTAGTGGGTCTAGCGCCTAGTTAAAATTGTAATAGTAACAATTTGCAATCATTATACTTCTAGTTATACATTGTGTAAATTGTTTTAGACTATTTGATCAACTGGATTGTAGTGTTTAACTTCTGATACACCAATTTAATGACTGCAGACACGCACTGACACATAATAAACACATTAAAATGCTGGTAACTCCAGAAACTGGGCCTAGTGTGTGACCTTGAGAAGTTCAGTGTGTTTATTACGACCAGCGGTGTACCACTCTCACCTATATTTACATCAACAAAAGTGTATTCTAAGTGATAAAGTGTACACTTGGTGTATTTGGTAACACTTGTCATACATATTATCGCGTGTGTAAGTGAGATTGTTTAGGTACTGGTTCATCTATCTACAGCTGCACACTTATGTTTGCATACATGTATAACATAGTAACGTGTGAGTTACCCAGGATGGACCAAGGAAGTCGACCAGAGTGATTTATCTCATTGTCATTGTAACATTACCTATTTTTTTTTTTTTTTTTTTTTTTTTTTTTTTTTTTTTTTTTTTAGTAATACTGTTTACAATCTATGGTTGGGGTAAGAGGTTGCCTTCGGCATTCATTGTGATGTCTGCTATATTATTATTTTAGTGAGGTACATTAGGTGGCAGTAGCCTGAACTAACTCAAGTGGAAGTTATCATTGAATTTGAACCTCATGTTTAATGTGATGTATGTCAGAATTCTAATTTTATGCTCAATATTACCTACTTTGTCTCTCTCTCTCTCTCTCTCTCTTTTCATCTTTGTAATTTGTGATAAGGTGTAAGACCTCGCCTGTATCATCCATTATATCATTATATGTACCATATTATTAACACACATACAAGAGGTCTCTGAGTGTGTTTTTGGTGGGGTGTGTGTCGTATTGAGTGGTGGTGGTCTGGGTTGAGTATGGTTGGAGGTGTTCATTGAACTTGAGCACTTGTGTCTTGTGATCTATTTTCGACTTCTGACTTTGTAGTGAATATTTGCTCTTGCATAAGCTATAAGGGAAAGATAAGCGAGGAATTCTTGTGTTGTGAGTCTTACACCAGATATCATCACTGGCAAACATGGCAACTGTCATAGAGGAACCTATTTCTGCAGGTGATGGAAATGATGATAGCTTCCAGACCTTTAAAAGTAAACAAGAGAGATAAAGTGAGAAAGGGCTAGAGCGTCGACGTAGTCAGACTCACTTGACTCGTACACAATGTGATACTAAACGTCCTTGGTGCACAGAGGCTGCAAGAAGTCTTTCTTCAAAGGAAGAATGTGTTAAGCTGAACTTCCCTGACAACACCCCGCTGCCTGCTAAGTGTGCATGGCTAATGGAAGCTGTAAACAAGCATCCTAACTCAAGGATCCAATTTAGGAAAAACACACACAACTTTGTGTTTGTGGAACAGAATAAAGAACTGATCAATGATCTACTTAGTACACCTTATGGGGATATTAAGCTGCTCCGACCTCCATCAGACACTCACCACTTTAAAAAATGGGTCAGTATCATAATCTTTGGATACCCTCTCTGCATGGGCCCATCCCATCTGACTCTAAGTGAGCATATCATCAAGCCTAAAAGACTTAAAGGAAAATCCCAAATTATTGCCAGTTGGGTGGGTCCTGTGGCCCTCCCCCGGAACATCTGGGTGCATGGTTTACGTTTCCTAAACATTGAAGTGTACCTACCCCCTAAACGTAGGTGTTACAAATGCCAGCACTATGGCCATGTTGCAGTAGACTGTGGAATACTACATTCTTGGTGTGGTAAGTGTGCTGGGAAACATTCCACTAGAGAATGCACAGTAGGCCCTGACAGCCGAAAATTTAAGTGTATTAACTGTAAAGAAGTTGGGGTTACAGTTTCCCACAAGGACTGCAGTCAGAACCCAAACAACCTTCGATGTAAACCTGATAACAGTCCTTTAATGGTAACTGAGGATGGGACCATCCAGTCTACCACAGCCAGATCTGAGACTGAACCTCTGCAAAGTGTGCAAGAACCCCACCTCACTGCAAAGGATTCTGGTGATACCAGAATGCCATCACACACACCAGCTGTGGAGGAGCTAGCCATCCCTGCTAGCACATATGGAACTACTGGTCTGCCACTACAGATACCTATGGCTACACCTGAATATGGGGATGAGTTTGTCATTTCTCCCAATATACACAACTACAACAGTCAGACGGACACCACACAGGTAACCTCCCTGGAAATTGGAGATGAGTCAGATGCACAGGACCTACCTGCAATGAATGATGAAACAGAGAACACTAATGTAACCATGGTACCTGTTAAGGTAATAGGTGTTAAAGAAAGCACTAACCCAGAAGTGCCATCCTCCGGAGAGGCATTGGATTCGCCTGACCTTCCTCATATTATAACAAATTTCCAGAAAAAAATTGAGCATCTTGAACAGATCCTGACAAGTTTAATAAATATATGTAATCAGGATGATGCTCTTGAGCATGGTGATGATGTCAAAAGTGCAGCAATCTCCGTTCAGCTTCCAGCAATTTGTGAGAAAGAAGCCCATAACTCTTGCCTTCAAGACTTGCCTTTTAACTGGCTGCCAAAATGCCGAAAAATGCTTAAAAATAAAGGTCCTGAAGATAAAGACGTACAAACTATGCTATTTGCTCTTAAGTATCTGCACACTGTAGTCAAAGCATAATAGTTTTACCGTCTTATGAGCAAGAGATTGTAATAACTCACTACAATGGATACATTACAAATTTTTTCATGGAACATTGCTTCCATCAGGAAGCGGTTGCCTGACTTACATCATATTAGTGCAACCAAGAATATTGATGTCATCTGTTTGCAGGAATGTAGATTGAAAGATGGAGCACCTCCACCAAACTTGCCTGGATATGCAGCTTATAACCTAAGGTCAACCAACTGTTGTGTGATGTATGTCAGAAAGAACTTGCCACATTCACTCCTTTCCTTGCAGAGTCGAGTTAACATGCAGTATCATGGTGTCAAAGTATATGCAGGCGATTTTTCCATAAACATTTTTAATCTCTATGCCCCAGCGAACCAGCTTCGACCTGATGCTTTACCAGATCGCATCAATAGTGAACCTACCATCATTCTTGGAGATTTTAATGCCAGACATAAGAATATTGGTGGGTCTATAACAAACACCAATGGAACTAAACTAGTGAGATTGCTAAATGAGCATGATAATGTTCGAATTGTGGGCACTACTGAGCCTACTCACATATATGGTGGCATACTAGATCTGTGTCTTGGATTTAATACATCATATACGATGCATGACTGTGTCATAGTTGATGATCTTCTATCTGATCATTTCCCAAGACTAACAACTGTCAATCTTGATCACATCTCCAGCAATCAAGGAGCTAAATACAGAAGGAGGAAACTTATTCTCAAACCAGAACACAGAGACAACTTTATTAACCAATTGGATCAATGGTATAAGAATTATGAGCCCACTGGCACACAAAAATTTAATGATGATTTAATTACCACTATTGAGAGTGTTCTCACAGATCAAGTGGGCAGGAATAGGAAACAAAGACCCTCCACTATAAATAACAATAAAAACCAATGTAAATACTATAATGATCCACAGCTGCGCAATCTAACACATGCAGCTAGGAGGATTGGTAAAGCATACCGTGAATGTACAACCCCAGACCTGCTCAGAACGTTCCAAGCTGCACTAACAAATGCAAGGAATAGAAAGGAAGAACTTAGGCAACAGGAATGGGAACAGTTTGTTAGTGGATTAAATAGGTCCACCCCTTTGAGTTTGGCTTGGAAAGGTATAAATAAAATAACCAGGAAAAAGACTGGCAATGTTGCTCATCCCTTTCCTCTTGAAAAAGCAAATGACCTCATAAATGACTGGTCCAAAACATCCAGGCATGAAAGCCTTCCATCTCATATTAGAAAAAATTTAGAGAGTACTTCTGAAGAAATGTTGAAACTGATTAATTTATGAGCCAAAATATTGATGAGAGTGATTGCCTCTTTACCGAGTATGAATTAGATAATGCATTAACCAAAGGTCGATCAACTGCTCCTGGAGAGGATGGTATAACCTATGATATTCTCAGAACTCTAAGGCACGTGCCTGATAACCCTTTGTTGGCACTGTATAATCTCAGTTACATTGAGGGCGTTCTTCCTACTTCCTGGACCAATAGCCTCATTGTGCCTATCCCTAAGCCCCAACAGCCTGATACATTTAGGCCGATCTCCTTAACTAGTTGTCTTTGTAAAACTTTTGAAAGAATGATGCTTAACAGACTGTATTACAGAATCAGACATCAACTTTCCCCCTACCTCTATGGGTTCATGAAAGGTAAAAGTGTGCAGAACTGTATTTCCACCTTTCTCACTGCACACACCTCTACTAGTTTTACCACTTTTCTTGATCTAAAATCTGCATTTGATATTGCGAACAGAACCATTATACTACATGAACTAGCCAAAATGAATATTGGTGGTAGCTTACTCTGCTGGATAATAGGATACCTGTCAA